>NW_027437192.1:18386199-18563699 GCF_033239565.1 Halichoeres trimaculatus
CAACATTTGCATTCTTCAACTTCACTGTAAAATATATTGGATATATATTGTGGGTGGTTCAGACAACAGGGGTGTGGACACATGGCTGATGATGGGAGGCACTTGCCCTAAAATCAGCATGGCCACCTCAAGTGTTACTCCAACATCAGACATTGTGAATGACTGTACATCTGGTTAGAAGACTAAAATCAAACTTCTTGCAGCCAGAGTGTACATAACAAGAACTTAGTCTGTATGACACCACCTGTTGGCTTCTGGAGAGTTCTTCTTTAAAGCTCAATGATATACAGCAAAAATACAGAAATAAGCTGATTTTTGTTTACTTCTTTGATTACTTACTCACTTGTCACCTTAATATTTCTTCAGGTTGTAAACATCTATATAGTATAAAATGGGCAGCTTAACCCTTGGATGCATGAATACACAGCCTGTTTCCCCCCCCCCTTTTTTGTCCTGAAGTGTTTTTATCTTTCTTAAGGCATACAAATAGTTTTTAATATTTTTTTCTCAAACATTTGATTTTGTCTTGAAAAAGTTACAGACATTTACCAGAGGAATAAAAAGTTTATCAACTGTATAATACACAAAGTTAAAATGTGTGAAAATATGTCAATTTTTATTTTTATTTTTGCAAAGAATGAAAAAGAAACAATTATTCATGCAATTATCAAAAATTTTATCTTCATTTATTTTAGTATTGAGTTTATACTTTTTTTAATGTTGAATGCTCAGGCTCGTGTAGTCCACTAAAGTGGACATGGTTGTAACTTTCTGAAAAAATTCAAACATTTGGAAAAGAAAAACGATGAAGAGTTTTACCATACAAATTATTGAATTTGGGATAAAATGACTTTTAAACAGTCGTCCACTGCAGTGACCACGATGCATCAGAGGCTTAATGCAGGAACCCCCTAACTTTGCTTTTGGCTTTAGAGCCACCTCGAGGTGCACACTTAAGGAACTAGGGTATTAGCGCCCCCTACCCAAGCTCCGTTTTTCAACACCAGTTACTGGTCAGCTGGTCACTTTTGTGGTTAGTGTGGTGAACTTGAATTTTTCTTATCCTAAAATTTGGTGATCAATCCCATTTAGTTGACTTCCTAAAGGACTAATAAGCATGATTCAACCTGTGTCCATGTGGTGTGGGGCACGTTGGAAAAATGCAAAGCATAACAGCTGGCAAGAAGCTGTTGCAACTTGGTGTGATATTAATCGTCGACAAAGTGGGCAAACAATTGTTTTCTATCCATGCTAAGGAAACTTTTATTGATTCATATATTACACATACATTTTTTGCTAAAAAATGGTAAATTATCCACACAAGGTGGCCCAGTTATGTTAGAAAAGTTGCTTATCAAAATTAGTACCACAAACCCTGAACAATAAGTCTGATGTGTTCAGCAAAGAGATGTTTTAGTTATCATCACCCACCTTAACTGGAAAGTCAGGTAATGTTAAACCTGACTCTATGAAACACTGAAGTCTGAAGAATGACTTCTCAACAGGAAACAATAACCAAGGTGCATCCGAACGCAGAATATTTAGTCGACACCCTGTGTCTCATAAAGTATTCATGACTCCATCACTTAAGCAAAAGTAGATTTGGTAAATGGATACCTAAAAGGTGGGGGAAGCTGGTTTTATATGTGTGTGTTGATGCATACTTCATGCCCTCCTTGCACAAGTCAGTACCCCAGTCAGCAGTAAGGCCACCTGGTTCAGAAAAAGCCATAAAGCCACTGGCTCGCCCGTGTTGTAAAGTGCTTCACTTTCTTATCTGCTCCCATTTTTTGTGCACGGCTGATTTAGATGCTTATTAGTTCCAGCAGAAGAGCAAACAGAGGTTGTATGTGTGTATGTGCCTTTTGAGGTCAACAGTTGAATTGAAAGCCTTCCTGAGCAAAATCCCCTCGGAGCTGTGGATGGTGGGAAAACACATGTTGTTCTCTGCTTTCCTGACACAGAGGGGGGAAACACACTCTGGCTTCAGGACAGAAAAGTTGAGCCGAGGTCATTAGAGAGAGATACAATAGCATGTAAGAGCACTCCAAAAAAAGAAAAACAAAAAAAACTTAAATCCTCAGTTTTCTGGATGAGGGAATGCATTTATGCATGAGACTGAGCAAATGCATGAGAGTGTGTGATGATTTTTTCTTTTTTTTTTTTGGCTGGACTGCAAATTGTGTGTCCTGTGTACTTGTATGTCTTTGCAGTGAAACGCTTAAGGATGCTTCTAAAAATACCACACAGGCCAGAGAGGAAAGAGAAGATGGGAAAGCATTTACAGAAGAGGAAGAAGAGAGGAGGATCCTTACAGACACAGCAGCTTTCCAGGGAAGCCTGCAGACAGGAGCCAGAATGTGGCCTGCAGGGGAAGGGAATCCCCAAATTTTGTGATTTGTATTGATTTTTTTTTTTTTTTGCATGTGGCCCCTGGCAGGCTCAGTGTGTTATTAAGGTGAGATCCTCGCAGTGGGATTTCAAACAGGCATGTGTCGCCTGCTCTGTGTTTGTTGGCATTATGGTTTGTTGCCCTATTCCAGGGTGGTACTGTAACACTCATTACAGGCATTCCTGCTTGTTTCCTGAGGAGGAAAGAAAAAGTATCCCTGGGAGATTTAGAAACAGGGCAGAGTTGTACACGAATCGTGAAGAGATGAAGAGTACATGAGGAGGAGGAGGAGGACTAGAGGGAGGAGGGGGCGGGTAGTTAGGAGAGGGAGGGAATCCAGATGGGAAAGAGCAGCAGTGGAGCCGCAGGAGGGAGATACAGAGGAGACCGGCTGTGAAGGAGGACACGCAAAGCTTCATCTCTGCCTGGAGATGAGAGGTACTTAAAAAAGACACTGAGCAACAGGATTGTCCTCATTGGCGCCGCCATGTATTTTGGTGAGTAATCGACGCATCTTCATCTCTAAAGAGTTCTTTTGTTGTCCACAATAGCGCGGCGGACTCACTTGTTGCTACGTTGAGATGGATGTGGGCTGCGTGGAGTCAGTCACCTGCTCAGAGAAGCAGACAGAGGCGGTGATAGGGAGTCTTATTCTGCACGATACAAGCAGATTTCCTGTTCTCAGTGTTTCAGTTCAGAGTGTTTCGACTGCACTTCATTCTTTATTCATCCTCATGGGAGGAAACATCCTGCAGAAGTAAGGACTGACATACAAATTGCAAATTGGTTCCCCAATAAAAATAGGAAAATACTGTTCTTAAACTGTTTGCATGTTTAATGTCTGTCTTGCATGTATTTTTTCCCCCAACAAGAAAAATAACTGAAAGCTAAAAATAAGACACATTTCGACCGGGTTATAACGTGTTAGATTTTGATGGACCACAGTTTCAACTCACTTTTAAAATCAAATTTTTAAAATCTCAAATTTTAAGATTAAATACGACATGTAATGGTAAACTTATTATTATTATTATTATTATTATTATTATTATTATTATTATTATTATTATTACTACATTTTATCTTTGAAGATACAGCATTCCGATATGATTCGTATGTACAGTGTAATTGAATTAAAGGTGTTTTTGTTGAGCCTTCGCTTCGACTCCAAGTTCACAAAGTTTCAAAACGTGTCAGGTCATGACAACTTCAGGGCGCCTTCTTGCAGACCTGATAGCGCTCCAATCTGACATCTGGCTCTCATTCTTTCACTGTAACGGTTTGTTGTAAATTGGCGCACGCGCAACAGCGAACTGGCATTTCACCAGCGCTCTGAAGTGATTTTTCTGTTGATCCGGTGGCTTGCCGTGCAGCACAGTCGGCGCGCTGGAGGGTGTGACAGTGCCAAACCAGCAGTGCCAAGTGTGCTCTTTTTTTTCTGCGCTCTGCCCCTGCTCTAAGGACGAGTCACCCCGCTTGTGTGTCATGGTATCTGTTCATGTTTGTACTCGTGTTCTCATGTTCTTTTTACAAGCCTCAGCTGGGATGAGAACACACGAGCAAGTGGTTTCCTTCACTCTAGTCTGATACTTTGCAAACTCTTGAAGAGTTATGCATCCAAAATTGCTTGCGCAATATCAGCAATTGCGCACCTGATCTGCTGATGAGACATTGAGCAACGAGCTCGTGGCTGTTGCAAAATAGCCAAAGAAAACTCAGATTAATCTGGACCTCAGTCAAGACAAATCAAAACACGTTTCAGACAGACAAATTCAAAGCTGTGCACACACATCTCAGAAAAAAATGCGGATCACCTAAAAAAAATACACCCTTTATTGTCGACATGATCTTCTGCATAATACTTTAAAAGTGTTACAAAACTCTTCATGCTTCAAGCGGAGCCAAACGCACGGTGCGTCATGACGCATGTCTTAGTTCCACCAAGGTATAGCTTTACAAATCATTTGAGCAAAATAAAAAAGCGCCCTGACCCCGAAACAGTTAAATTCTGATAAAAGTTCATCCTTGCCCTGGATTTTACACCACTTACAATCAAGGTTAAACTCGTGCACGTAAGCTACCGACAGCATGCACGTTTCCAGGGGCAACCTCCTCGTTTTCTGAGCACATGTAAACTGAAGTTGTTTACGCACTCAATTCAATTCATGCACACACACATCCACGCGCGCGCGCGCTGGACTCAGGCAAGTTAAAGGCAATCAGACTAATGGCGGAGCGGATGGGTGTGTTGTGATATGATTATGATGATTACTCATTCGGGCTGGTCCTGAATCAGGCTGTAATCAAGCTCAGAGAACATGTAGAGCAGAAAACAAGCAACGACAATCAGGAGTCAGCAACACAAACAGGGTGCCAGTTACTGCACTCTGGGTAATGGACTCGTTGAACCAGGAAAGAGGAAGAGAGAGAGAGACTGCATCCAGACCATAGCTGAGATTCAGCACCTGTAGAGTATTTGATTAACCTGTTGCGCCTCCCCCCTGTGTGTATGTGCAAATTTGGCTCCATCAGTAGACCTAACAGGAGTTGAAATTTAAGCGTAATTCAAGAAAATATCTAATCAGTTAACAGGTGCTTTCATCAAACAAATTATAAGTTCTTTAGTTCTTTGGTGGAATGAAAGGTCAACAGGTCCCCCCTCATAAAGTCCACCAGGAAGCAAGTGCGATTGTGCATGTGTTCATATTTCTAGCTTTAGCAGCCAAACTGTTTTTTTTGTCCTTCATATTTTTTGGATCCTGCTTTGACTTTTTGTTCAGTCTAAAGCAAAATGTTCAAAATTAGAAAAGCACTCAGAGAGCGCAGACCTCCGCCAAGCATATTGTGATTGTCATGCAACACTTTAGTCCTACTTTAATGTTATACTCCATTTCAGCAGACTGTCTGCTACAATTTGGTGTTAGTTGCAGGTTTGTACCATAATTTGTTTCCTGACAGTGTTGAAAATTATAATGATCTGTTACATATTTCATATTCCATCTTATATCTTAGTATCCAGAATATTGCCAGGATGTGGATCATACTTTTACATCTGTCAGAAATTATGGTGACCTTGTCTTGTATTGTTTTGCAAAGCAGTCCGGCCATTTATTGTAGAGTCAAACACACATATGTTCAAAACTGGCCCTATCTCACAATGATAAAGAATACTTAAAAAAAAATCCTGGTTCCAGACAGCGATCCAGATCACCTCCAAATGTAATCACTTCTTCCTTATCCCATTTTGAACATTTCCTGAAAATTTCATCAAGATCTGTTCATAACTTTTTGAGTTATTTTGTTCACAAACAAACAGACAAACTCTCCCAAAAACATTACCTCCTTTGCAGAGGTTAACGTTACTTTGGTTTAACAAGATATATCGCTCCACACTTTTCTAACATCCAAAAGAAAATATTTGTAGCCTTGGCGAGTTCTGATATCAGCCGTCTGAAGATAGTAAAGGAACCAGAGTAATTATTCATATAATTGAGTTATCATCATTGGTGACAGCAGGTCTTATTTAAATTAGAGAAATATACAAAATGATTCACAGAAAATTGCTAAAACAGAAATGTCCATTTGCTGCTGCTTTAACAATGTTCTTTTTAAAAAAATGAAAACTAAAGAAACGACTCTACAAAAATTACTCTGAAGTAGCTTGTTCTGATGTCCTCCATTAAGCAGTGATTATAAGTTTCACACTTTTTTTTACTGCCTGTAGAGACGAGTGGGTGTTAGAGATGATAAATTGATGTTTGATCTAAGTGAACCTTTATTTCTTTCCCTGTAGGGATGACTGAAACTAAAATGAGACAAATGTCAACTCTGATAAAACAAACCTTTTTAGTTGTCACACTCAAAGCTGTCTGGGACCATAAAATGTATCATTTCCAAAATTACCAGGACCCCAAATTCATTCTGATTATTTCATATTTCTTGAGGAAATGACTTTTTTTTCAATAATTTCATAAATATCAAAGAAACAGAGCCTTGAACTGATTTGTTTCTGGCAAACCTAAAAAACAAACAAAACAATTAAAAGCATCAGGCAGTAAAGTGGGAGAAAATGCACGCTCAGGGAAATGTTATTGATCACCAAAGCACCTTTATGTCTTCATCTTGTTGGGATTTACAAGCCATAGGATTCACATAACTTCTTATGAGTCACACCTCTATGTATTTATGTCTCCTAGGTAATGTGTGTCACAGCGCTCTGCCGCCACTAACTCGTCCCACCTTGGGTAGGACCCCGACCTCCTCCGATGCCAAGCCTATCCTCCCCTTCCACCTGCTGCCTGGGTTTAATGACGTGAGTACCATCAGTCACTGTGATTGTCATGCTCCCTGACCTCACTCTGCTGCCTTAAAGTATAATCAAGAGCTGTAAACTTAAATGTGTTTATTTCTTCTGCAAGTGGAAGACTTTGTGACATACAACAGTTTCAACACACAGACACATGAGCTTAAGCTGCCTACACCTTTCCAAATATATCACCTCTGATGCACAGAGCTGTGACATTTCCACTGAACCCGGGGGGTGGAGCTGATTCCTTGGTATTCCTCACGCAGCTCTTCTTGAAGCTGTCTGCCCCCGGTGTATGAGCAGGGTGAAGGCAGAGAGTGGAAGTTTAAGCCCCGAGGAGGGTAGATGTGTCAGCCAGGGTGAAGGCTGATGTTTGCCTTACACAAGACTCCTGCTGTATAACTTATTATCCTGGCTGTGAGGCAGATGAAATCATTTTCATGTGTGATTCAAGGTATATGACACTGCTGAAATGAAAACACTGAGCATTAAAATAGTTCCTGTCTCCTCTTTGACCTCACTCTTTCACTTATATAAAACTTTATTACAAAAACATTAACTTAAAATGAATTGAAACACCCAGGAACCCAGCCAAATTACCACTCCAATGAAAAAATGACTATTTTGCTTTTGTTGTCTTTCTTCTTTCTCCAGACTGTGATGATCTTTTAGACATGTGAACAAATTTTTGAAACGCATAAAAGTAGTGTTTAAGGACTGTGACAAATTGATGTGTGAAAGTGCATCTTCTGACATGTTGTTACATTTTATGCCTGGACAATGTGGAAATTATATAGCCAAGATAAATAACTGCATGCAATGCTGGACGACTTGTCTCTGCTGTCTACTGATGTGAAGCCAAAACAATCTCGAGAATAGGTGCTGACAATTTGGCTGATGATGACATTAGAATCCAGAGTGAGTGGATATAAACACACAGACAAGCACATTTTGTATAGCAGACAGAGAGCTGGGAAAACCAACACAAGAAACATCTCCCTGCGCCTTCTCTGTGAAGATGTGATCCATGACGTATGATCACCACAAGCACACCTCTCGGCAGCCATTTTGAACAAAGTGGGGGGTGTTAGAGGGCTGTGTTGGACCAAAACGACTTACTATAAGTCCAAAAGTCTCCAAAGTTGTTGCTCTTTGTGTCTCATTGTGCTGACTCTGATGAGATGGCGCTACATGTAAACAGGTGCTTCACAATGACGTCGGCGGGCCTTGCGTGTGCGCTATACCTGCTAAAGTCTGGTTCATACAGGGGTAGTGTGACCGCTGGCCGTACTAGTACCACATGGTTTGGATGACCGCGCCCTAAGTGTTTGAGCATTAAAAGGTCAAAACTTACAGGTAGGGTCTGCAGGAATTTTTGTTACTTGTTGATAAACACACCATTCAAATTGGGCTCCTCCTCCTTTGCTCAGTGCCAGCGGCAGCACACACCCGCAGCTTATGTGGTACCTGCTCAGCAGAAAGCCAACTCGTGTTGCTCTTCGCCCCAAGCTACTATCTAAGTACCAGAAAGCGAGTGAAAGTCAAGCCAAAGTTAGTTTAACTTCCACTATTGTAGCTGTTTTGGATAGCTTCTTCCACTCGCTATTATGTCACTTGTGCACTGGGTGCGCTGTGATTGGCTGAGGTAACCATGCTTACATTCTGCAGCATCCCAAATCAACCAAAACATCAACATGCAGGCTGAGGAGAGGGTTCAAGCAAGACACAGACACTGACACACATGTACATTTCCTTTGGGGATTCATAAAGCACATTCTATTCTATTCTATTCTATTCTATTCTATTCTATTCTATTCTATTCTATTCTAGACCCAGAAGTGAGGATTGAACGGGATTATTCCTGTAAAAGTTGACACTTTATTTTGTAGGAAAATCCTGCAGACCCTACCTTTTAAGTATTTCAAAAAGTCTTAATTTCTATTTTCATCAGTCCACGTTTTACATAATACCTGTAACTTCTCCCTTCCAACCTTCAAACCTTTTTGCCAATCTGTGGATTTCCAAAACCTGTCGCTTGTGCTTCATCAACTGTGAAAGCATTGAAATTCTACTCATACTGAGTTATCAAAACGCATGAAATGCACGTATGAGTGAGAAGGCATTGCTTGTTTGATTCCAATAACTTCTCTTATTCATCTTATTCATTATGATAATGATTTTGCAGTCTGTTTATTGCAAACGCTCATATCGTGGTGGTGATGAGATGACATTCCTCCCCTCAGCGGATATTAGACATCCGATCAGCTCTGCGTCTCCTCTCCTCTGGTTTCTCACCTGTCTGTTCCACTTTCCTGTGTTGATTTGCCCTCATCACCTTCCTCACTTCAGCTCCCTGTATTCTATTTTTCACTTCGTCTTTGGCTGTCATCTTTTCCTCCCTTCACCCTCTTATGAACCTTTTTTTTTATCACTTTAAAAGACCTCATCTCTTGGTCTCTCCATGACTAACTCCAAGCCATCTTCTGGACTCCTTTTTCAAACTTGCTCTTCTACTAGCGCACTGTCACAACCAGATGAATTCATTTTTGTTTAAATGTAGATACATTTGACTGTCTTTTGTCTGACTCAGACCATACCAAATGTTGAAAAAAAGTAATATAAGTACCTCACATCACCTTCTCCCTGCTGAATCACATCCCCCTCTCTTCTATTTATAAATCTGTCCTTTCTTTCGTTTCCAACACTTCTCCCACTCTGCAGCTGCAGGAAAATTGTCACCCCTTTAAAAAGTTACTGACCTTTACAATCCCTGATATTTCCCTGCTGTAGTTATGAAGATATATGGCTTTTACACTTTCTATATAGGACAAAATGTGGCTACATGCCTGTGATAATAATGCAACCTGTGGAGATGGGGACTTCAAGGTTGGAAAAGTATTATGTTACCAACTTTCTCTGGACATTTTTCCAAAGTAAAGTTCAAAGAAAAATGTAACAGAGTCGAGCACATCTGAAATGTTGAGATATGTCATATACATTTTTCTGACCATAACTACAGCTCACTACAAAAGAGAATTCAGTGTCAAAGGAAAACTTTTCATGAATATAAACCGTAATTTAAAGGCACTAGACCCCATGTGTTTGCCTATATAAAGTAAAGAACAAGGCTATGTTTGGAGGCCACATGTGGGTTGTCTTGGTTACGACAACGTTTCACACGTGTGTGTGAATGTGTGTCATGAGCCAGAGAGCCAGAGCAGCAGACTGGGACATGTAGTTCAACAGTGCTTTCTTTGTTTTATTTCCAAGCAAATAAAATTAAAATGACAAAGAACCAAAAGCAGAAGCTCATTCATCATAACCCAACCCCTTTCAAGGTGCTTGATGTCATGTGCTCACATGTCACTCTGGTACACTTTGTAAATCCAGGAACATTCATCACTGTAAATGTTGACTCTGCTCCAGAATGAAAGCCTGCTTTACTTCACTTAGCCATATGTTCAGGCCATTATTCACTCGTTGGAGCTATATGTGTCTAACACACCATCACTGCTGTGTGTGGGGAGGTGAGCGTACTGCGTGCAGATAAATACTGAATCTAATATCATGTAGTCCTTTGGTCACTGTGTCAAAAACTTAATTTATGATTTCATTTATGATGTCATCCTTTTTGATCTACCAGCTGATGTTAGCGAAGGGTGGAAAACTAAAATAACGTTTTTTTTTACTGCTGTGTTGCAGATGTGTAAGCAGACAAATCTTTTTCATTTTAAATGAAACACATAAATGATGGTACACGTGTAAAATTCCAAGCTAGATGACATGTTTTGTAAGCTAGTGAGTGCTAACAGTGGCTAATGCGACTTGCAGCGACCTCAGTTTGACAGTAGTCTATGAGCTTTTTGAGAAGCTAGCGCTAGCATTCAAACACTTTATTGCATGCCGATTTGATTACAGTTATTCACAATATGGAAATGCATGAAATGCCTAACTAATGACTAAAGCTACAGGTTATGTACGCAAAGACATAGGTGAATTTTAGTGTTAGCTTTTTCTGCATTGGCTATCTGAATGAATTTCCAATCAGGTTATGATAATAAATCATTAGTGATTCACATTCAATTTACACCTGTTGTTAAATCAATTTTAGACATTTGTGTTAATAGTTAACGTTTACTATCAAATGAGGGGTGAGTTACTACTCATTTAAAAGAAAAATAAAAGTTCAAATTATATGGAACAACAGGCTATATTTAAGGCTTTAACAATTCAGCTGATAGTAGATTATTTGACAACAGCTAAAGAAAACAAATCGTGAAAATTCACGAGGTATGTATATAGATATCCTTAAAGTTATGAAGGTATTAGCTAGCATATTAGCCACCATTTGTTAATAGCTTGTGTTTGCATTCAGCCACTCCCTTGCTTAAGATACTATGGAGAGGCATAGCCTAAAGTTAGCTCTGTGACTTAGATAGCTTAGTTGGCTAGGAATTTGTTGCGTTGTCAGTGTTATCTTTTAGCCAAGTCAAAACCGTAGACTGTATAATAAATGGACATAGTCTCTGCAACATCTCTTGTCTGTTTCTGAGGAAAATCTTTGATAGGGGCCATCTTGGAAATGAGGCGGGCTTTGAGCCTCCACATTAACAGCTACAGGGTGTCCCCCTGTTTCTCCAATTGGGTGAACTTATGTTCTTAATTTCTTCTAAACTGCTGAGTTAGAAAAAAATTCACCTCCCATACAGTGTGTGCTGTTAGACAAATAAGCCAAATTAGCTAAAACAATTAATTACACTACATTTTGGTGAATTTAAGGAGGCAGAATTAGTAGAGGTTGACTGATAAAGGGAAGGAGACAAACTCCAAATGATTCAATGCTTAATCTGTCGTGTGTACAGAGGAAAGAAACAAGAGGTGATGACTATGAAGGGCATAATAACTTTGCCACAGGTGCTTGTCTGCCCCAGAGTGTTGAGTGGGAGTCCTAAGGGAAGCAACAAGGTGACTTTGATCAGACAGAGAAGAAGGGAGAGGCAGAGGGTTTCAGAGGAGAGCAGATGGAGAGGTGAAGGGAGGAATGTTTGATGGAAGGTCGGGCATGGAGCCCCGGGAGCCAAGGAGGGATTGAAACAGGCTTTGAACAACTTAAAAATGTTCAGGCTCATACAGAGAAACATAAAAGTCCAGCTCTTGTATATACTTAGTATTTATGTGTCTATGTTGTTATCTCATTTAGCTTTTTAATGGTTTAATGTTGTGGTTGTAACCTCTGGTTGTAGTTACTATAAATGATTCTGAATATGATACACTAAATAACTGTGTTATTTCTGTTTATTATTACCATATACACAAACAGCTGCAGGGAAACAGAGAGATAAGAGACTGCAGCGATACACTCCCTTGTAGCCCCCCTGGAGAGATGATCAAAGCAAATAAGCAAGAGCATACTCACACTCTCACACCCTCAAACTCACACTTACAGTCAGATTCTTTGGCTTTGTAACATTTGAAGAGCAAATAACTCATCTTTGCTACTACAGAAACTGGGAGAATCTCAGTTTCAGTGCCATGCGTTATGTTCTCGGTGCCTACAGGACTAGTTGGCTGAGCCATAATAACACATAAATCTCTCTGTCACTTCAAGCCACATTTCCATAAAGTCTCCCTGGTCGTGGCTGGTTATATGGCTCTCTACATTTCATCACAGGTAATAGGTTTGTTGTGCCCCACAATGGCTAGAGGAGTTTTATTAGGCTTAGTGTATATATAGGGTCATTAAACACTGCAGAGATGCACAAAGCTGTGTGGTCAGTCTCATGCAAACAAACACACACATGCAAAGACTCAGAGAGGTTTACAGCCCAACTCTCAGAGAGGAGACAGTAGGAGTAGAAAGAGTCGGGCTTGAAAGGGTTGATAGTTCTCTCCTTGGTTTGCTCTTTGTTTGTCCATAATTCAGTGCAACACAATCTCAGAAAGATATCACAATTCAGCAGTGATTGTAAAATATAAAATGTCTCCAAGTCCTCTGACCGTCTGTGTGGGACGCCACCCGCTCGGAAAAAAAAAGAGCCATAATACTGGGTGAGGTTGGGTTTTTAGCACCCTCTAACCCTGTAGGTTTGAAAGATGGCTGTAAAAGGTTTATAGTCAGAGCTCCATCATGGAGAGCAGAGGCTGTGGACAGGTGGGATTTACGGTGGTCACAGCTGACTCTGGTTGTTTTTGTGTGGAAAATATGAGTGTTAGCTTCTCGCAGGAGCTCGGCATGTTGAGACAACTAGATGATTAATCACCAGCACCCTTGCCAGTTGGCACCAAAATTCATAGTCTGTTGAACAAATTATTATTATTATTATTTTATTTATCCAAAATCCAGTGTAGGCTGTGCTGCCATCCATCACCAGTTGGGGCTGTAGCTCAGGTTGATGACCTTTGTGGCGATGCTACAATGTCTTACCACCCAGATGTAAACAAGCACAGATACAATTTCACAGTGCAGCACCGTGTGGCTGTATTTTGACCAGAGTGGACACGAAGTCGATAAGACGAGAAAGCTCATCAGAATTTAAATTTCAATATCAACAACTTTTCGTCACCTTGGGACATCCTTAGGCCTCGTTTCCACAACGCTTCACCCAAAACGCTAAAAATGCAGTGAAAAAAAAAATCTGCATCTACATGGATAAATGCTGCAGTAAGTATTGCAGGCCTGTGGTTGGTACTATAACTATCTTGTCCAGAAGCAGCTTTTGTTAGATCTCCACTGAAGTAGAGTTTGGCCAATCATCTGGTATATTGGTGAATGCCAAGTGCAGAAGTGGTTCATCAGATTCACATTTTGTTGAAAGACAGTCAGCAGCACAACATGCACGTGTAACACATGCACATGTGCTAAGTGGAGTTTGACATCAGCATTTCCAGTGAAAACTCCGGCTTACTGTTTACACGGCAAATGGCGTTTTCAGAACAATACCACTCAGGAGGCTGTTTTCAAAAGTTAACGTTTTAGGTCGGCTAAAACGCTGTTTCCATGTAAACGAGGGGCTGAAACATAAAAATGCTTTTGCATTTCATCCTAAAACAGTTGTTGTGTAAACAACTGATTTAGGATCTCACTCAGGACCCGTCATCTAAAACAACGTGGCGCTCCAGCGCTCTTTGCTACTTGATTTGAAATGTTGCCTCTGATGCTTTGTTTTTTTGCTGCAGTTCCAGTCAACAGGGGATAAAAGTTTACATTTGAAAAGAACGTGTGTACATTGTGAAGCTTTTTTTGCTGGTAAACATTTAAATAGTTCATAGTTTAAAAAGATATTAACTTCAGTTATTCCAAATACTCATTTTTTGCCTTTGCCCAAAACATTACCAGTCTTATCCCACAGTAGAGCTTGCAGGTTATTATTTAACACTGGTATTGAATTGATATTGGTTGATACCAAACCCCTGGTATCGGTAACAGAACCACAAAAGTTGGATTGGTGCATCCCTAGTATGAACACATTCAACAGCGTGTCTTCAGAAATTTCATTGATAACATCATGCACCTTTTAAAAAACAGCTTGTTAAATCAGGCTGCACTTGAACTTAGCACACCAACTCTTTCTCTGACAGTCACATTTCAAACATAAAAGGGTTTAGGTGTCAAAAGATTTATGTCAGCGTGGCACTTTAAACCTGATGGGGTCTGGGTTTAGCTTCCCTGGAGTTTTGCCATTTACACACTTATTTTATGGTCTCTGGTGAACAATATATGAGCTACATGTGTGTTGTGTTCATGCATTGCTGGGTTCCAGACAAAATACTCCCTCATTCTTGTTGCCTCTACCTCTGACCTGAGACAAAATAAATCAGTTATTTTAACCCCTAACCACGGACAGTTTGTCATTTGCACCTTGGGTGATCACATTCATTAACTTCTCTGTCTTGTCTTTTTTGCACAATCCTACACAGGTCAGCACCTTTACGTCATGCTTCTCCTTTGTTACAGATGGATCCTGTCCATAAAGCTCTGATTGGCCCAGGTTTTGGGTTGATCTCACCCCTGAAGAGAAAGCCCAGTGCCTGTGGAGTGTGTCGACTGAGATTCAACTCCGAGGTGGGCGTTGTCTTTTGGGAAACACACAGTTGTAATTGTTTTTCTCTCAGGTTGCTTTCATTTCTCACACACACCCATACATGACAGTTGAGCGTTGAAGGAGACCTGCCCTTGTTTTTTGGCTGTCTTATTGAGTAAAAGCTGCTTCACACACCTTACATGACCTTTGTAAAGCATTTATTTCCTTTGTGATTATTACAGAATAAGTCACATAAGCACTTAGACAAGCTGTGTTCAAATGTCACCACATGTATCCGAGGGGGAGGAAAGTCTTGAAAGGTGAAACAGAGGGATCTTTGTCTGAGAAAAAACACTGACTACATTGAAATTCAAGTGATGTTTTAAGCCTGGATTTCAAAGTGCTGTCAGGTTCAGGTAGAATTCTCTGTCCATTTAATTCACATTATCTTGTTTGCTCTGTTGTTCACAGGTGCAGGCTGCTTCCAATTACAGCGGCAGCAAACACGCAAAACGGCTGAAATCTCCGGACGCCCCTGATTCAAAGATCAAGACCTCTGAACTGGCTGCCAAGGAAACCACACTGCAAATCCTCCCATCGCCCTGCTCACAGCTCTCCATCTCTGACACATCATCAGGAGGTGTGTGTCTCTGCAGGCACGCATACCTTTCCTCTGTGTGTGTGAATGTGTCTGTGTATGTGTGTGCGTACGTGTATGTGTGTGTGTCAGGACATGAAACGTATGACAGCTTTAGATATGGTGTAGGAATAAACGTCTCAGACCCTCTTTCCCCCTCAGTCGTGACTTTAACTCTTTGATGTGATGAGCCTCCTGCTGCTCAGGGTTTCACAGTGCAGAGATTAAAGGTTGAGCACTCCGTCCTCTTCACGTCTACATTAACCGGCCTCCCCGGCATCTCCGGAGATCAAACACACACTCATATTGCTTTGAATATGATCCATGGATGTTTTTCCCTCATTTCCTGGAAACATGTCGACATAAGTGTGTTTGTCAATGCATCGCCTGCATCCACCACGTGTGCCAGTCCTGATGTGTTGCTTCTGTACCTGTGTGGGCGTTTGGGAATGAAAATAATACATTTTGCTGCGAGCAAAAGAGCAAAAAAAGAGAGAGGAGAACTGCACTTGACAACTCTAATGTGAGAGTTTGTTTGTGAGAGGAGAAGAATAAGTGATCATTTCCAGTCTGGAGTGGATGAGCTCTCCCAGGATTACTTCAGCAGCCTCATTGGCCCCTGAAGAGCGGGGAATCAATGGTACTGAATAGACACCCACTCAAGAAAGCAGAGCTAATCATTGTTATTAGCAACGAGTGAATCCTTAAATCAGCATGCACTCCTCCAGGGAAGCTTTTCAAGTCAAGTTGCACAAAAGATAATCGAGCCAAATCATCTCTATAGAAAAACTGTTGTTTAAGTGCTGGCTGGTTGAACCTTGTGTAATTATTACTATTACTCCAATGATTAAGGAGGCTCGTAATTAGCTTAGCAAGTTTCTCTTCTATTCCTGAACATGTTGTGAAATGGTCCTTGTTTTGTATAACGTTCTGAAATTTTGGATGTGAAACTGCTCTTGTTTTTTCACTCTGCGCACTTCTTGTGTTATCTTTGATCTTTCAGAAACAAATGTTTCTGCAGAGGTGGCACCATCCAGCAACTGCCCAGCAGAAACCATGAAAACACCCTCCGAGCCCTCTCTGTCACCAAGCCACACAACGCCAGAGAAGGAGACACAGCGAGACACAGAGGTGGACGTGGCTCCAGGGGAGGAAACGGAAGAAGAAAAAGCCAAACGCCTGCTTTACTGCTCCCTCTGCAAAGTGGCTGTCAACTCTGCCTCCCAGCTGCAGGCGCATAACAGCGGTGAGAAACTGTACGCACAGCTGTAATCGCCCTTTGTTTGCTGCGTTTGGTTCAGTGTTGATCTTTCTGTGTGCCTGCTCAGGCACAAAACACAAGACAATGCTGGAGGCCAGGAGTGGCGACGGAGCCATCAAGTCCTTCCCGAGGACAGGGGTGAAAGCAAAGTTGGCAGCACCATCTGAGTCCTTGACTGGACTCCAGAACAAGACTTTTCATTGTGAGATCTGCGATGTGCACGTCAACTCTGAGACTCAGCTCAA
This sequence comes from Halichoeres trimaculatus, assembly GCF_033239565.1. Lineage (NCBI taxonomy): Eukaryota > Metazoa > Chordata > Actinopteri > Labriformes > Labridae > Halichoeres > Halichoeres trimaculatus. The sequence continues at coordinate 18,403,062 of NW_027437192.1, forward strand.
ACAGGTTTGTGACTAAAAAATAAGTTCAGACCTGTTGCTATGGAGTGGAAATTTGACATATTTTATGTGATCATGAAGTGGAACTGACATTCGGATGCACAAACAGGAGCTGGAAAAAAAATCTCTAAGTCTGAAATCTGCTTTCTTTACATTTAACCCACACACACACAAAGGTTTAGTCCGATAAACAGCTTAAACAACTTAAATATTAATGCCTGTTGTTTAAATATCATTTTTCCATTTTAGTTTATTATTAGGGCTTAGGGGAGAGAATGTAATTCCTAATTTGCAGTTGTTAGATGACTTCTCCTTTAAAAAAAGGGTAAGTTTTAGTATCATTTATCCTCCTTTGGCTTTAAAAGCTGATTAAAGGAGCCATGAATGAGTAAAAGTGGAGGTTTCGAGTAGAGATAGACTGATATTGTTTTTTCAGGGACGATACCGATTATTAGATGTCTGATGACCGATATTTGGAGCTGATATTCATTTACAGCAAAAGTGAAAATATTGGCGTGAACTTAGCTTAAATTCCTTTTAGGGATATTTTTATTAAACCTGCTTCAACCAGCCGCAGCCAAAAATGGCCCAGCCGATGATCGGTCTATCCCTAGTGCTGAGGCTTCATATGCTGTATGTAAATCTAATTCCTACGCCAGAATAAGTCTGACTCTTGGGGTGTAATTGAATTCAAAACCTTCACAGCTCAAACTAAGAAAGTAACTGGCATCTACAGCTGTAGGGTAGAGGAGATGAAGTAAATTTATTTGAGTTATGACAACATTCATTGCGCTGTTTCAAAATCTAGCTTAAGGAGATGCTCTATTTGTTCAAAGAGGGGTTATATGAGGTATAAGTTCAAACACATATGCTGCTGAGGGGTTCAGTTTTACCATGAAATTCAATTGACTTGAGGAGACCCAAACATTAATGTAGGAGTGGCACATTATGACCAGGAATAAAAAAAAGCAAGGTGAAGTGCTGGAAGCACCCTCTTAGATCAAACTTACAATTGACACATTTAACCACACTTTAAAAAAGCCAAACTATCCCTTTAATGAATAGCACCAGAGCAGCTGTATGTGTGTTTTGCAGTACTGTGTGTTTTGTGTCTTGCTCAGTAACTAAGTGACTAGAGTTGCCACGTTGCTCGGTCAGACTGAACACTGGGTAAGTGACAGGAGAAGCTGACTTGTCAGACTTCCTGCTGCTTCTTCGCTCTTATCACCGTGAAACTGTGAAAAGGTTACCGTTTCACAGATTCACTCCTTGCACATTTGAACGAAGGAACAGACAGGGCCATCATCACTTGCGCTACAGAAAGCCGTTTCAGGCCCTCGGCATATTTTATTCCAAATTATTTCACACCTGTCGCTGCAGGTGACTTAAATTCACAGATCCCATCGTGTAAAGTACCTGAAGGGACCTAGCATCTCATCAGTGTGACGTTAGCATCTCTGTGCGTGATGTGAATGCTAAGCACTGGTCTGTTTCAAAAGTTTTCTGTGGCCAGGTGCTCATGAATATGCAGCTCTTCAGTGCTGACTGTGCTATAGCCATCTGTTTGCGCTTGTCAATCAAATCAAAAGAGATCTCCAAACCTGCCCCTCATGAATATTTTACTCTCAAAGTCAGAGAGAACAAATATCAGCAGCCTGCCTCTCGTCCAAGCAGAAGCTTTGAATTGGACTCTTTCCTGATTACTCAGTCGTAGAAACAAATGCCACAGCCTTTGCCTTTCTTCTTCATCCCTCTGTCTTTGTTTTCCTGTGTTGATCTGTGTTTCTCTCCTCTACCTGCAGCACATCAGCAGCAGGAGACACAAGGACAGAGCAGCAGGTAAACCGGCCAAGCCCAAGTTCAGTCCTTACTCTCCCACCCCGCGTCACCAGAGTTTCCAGGCAGTGAGTGCACTTCTTTGATTTACCTTTGTGTACCCTGTTGTGACTCTCCAGACCATCCACTCCCTCAGTCTAATGAGACAAATCGTGTGTGGAAGGAATCTTTTGTCTTAATCTGATGACGTTAGAGGAAAGACAAAAGGTCAGGATGCACTCGGATAAGATCTGGCAGTACCAGGGACAACTTGAACTTCTGTTTTTGCCAAAATAGCTTTTGAGAATTGATCTCTGTGTCCTTCTCTAGTTCCTTACTTAAACTTTTCAATTTTCCTCTGAGAAAGGGAAAAAACTTGATTGCAGTTTGTTTGTTTCCTCCTCAGATTCGTCTCGCTCTACAGAAGAACCAAGCCATGACCAAACCTTTGGCTTCGTGTCTACTACAGCGTCAACTCTCAGTTGCTGCTGCTGCTGCTGCCATGTCGGCTCTGCCCTCCTTTCCTCTCCACCCTGCTTCAAACTCCAGCCCCGCCCTGTTTCAGTCCCAGCCCCTCTCACAGGCGCTGCTGCATCCATCACCCAGACCCAGTCTCTGTTCAGCACACACACCAGTTCTCTTCTCTCCATACTGACCAAGTGGAAGTCTCCATTAGGCTACAACTTTGGCCTGAAAACTGAGACAGAGCTAACTGAACTTCAAATATCAGCAGATACTGTGGCCATTGTGGACCAGGAAAGATTATTTGCTGGGGCTAAATCCACAAGGCAGCTTGTGACAGAGGATAAAAAGAGTGTGTGTGTGTATGCACAGGTGTAGTCATCACAGAAGCATAACATTTTTACTGCACTAGCTTCATTCTTCAACCAAATCAGCTACAGACGAACACATGGCCCCAAGTGCTCCGCAATGAAGTAAACAGATAACAAGTAGATCTTTTTTTTTCACATTAAGAGCATTAAGGCCCAGTTATCCTCCCGTTACAAACAAAAATGTATATGTCCTTTTCAAACGTTGCCATCACTTCTCACACACATCAGTGTATCCTTTACATTTGCATTGCTGTTCACCAATACATCCACCAGGGGGGGCAGCTCAGAGTCAAAAGTTTATGACAACAACAAACTCAAAAACAAACATGGCGACTGTGGACGAGGTGTTGGTGATGTAGTGCTTGGATAAAAGACTAAACAAGAGGCAACATTTTATGGCAGTGGTCTGTAAGGCTGCTAAATGGACCATGAAAGTTATTTTTTCTTCATGTCTCACTCGGGAAGTAGCAGCAACACTGCACCTGTTGTGCCATATTCTGCACCCCTTGCGTCAAATGCACCCCCTCCAGCGGAACGCACAATGGATGCGTAGATATAGAGCATAGACTGTTAACGCTGCATTTCCTATCTGATCATTTCCTTGACTGTTGGGGAGGTTGCCAGAAAATAAAAATTAAGGTGGTTGATTCAATAAGCATGTGTAATTGCAAGTCATTAACAAAAACTGAAAGAAGTCCGTATTGTGGAGAGGATAAAATATTCACACACAAACTGACTTTGACCACATGAGCTACGTTTGGTGGTGACTGGCCCTTTAAGCGAGCGTCCTCAGGCTGTGAGCATTTACAGTCTATGCTCTATATCAGGGGTCTGCAACCTGCGACTCTGGAGCCTCATGCGGCTCTTTGACTCCTTTGCAGTGGCTCCTTGTAGCTTTAAAAACTTTATAAAAAATAGACAAATTTTTACAATTTTTTCTTCCAAAGGGTTTAAATGATAACAACTCAGACACTAAACAATTCACAGTTTAACATTGTGTTGTACAAAATATGTATAACCTCTTGCAATAAAGCTTCTACATTTTTGTCATTTAAAAAAAAAAAAGGATTTTTTTTTAACTTCAATTTTCCATTTTCTCAAATTTTGAAAAGGGGGGGGGGGATTCAGCAAATTTTTGAAGTATTTATTGAAATCCAATTTTTTAACTTAATTTGCAGTTTTTAGATATTTTTTTTAACAATTAAAAAAAAATAAAGCTAAATTTAGAAATTGCATAATTTAGGTTCGGCATTTTTTTTTTACATTTCAAAATTTTGGCATGTTTTTTTGCACATTTTTTAATTTCTTCTTTTTTTCAAATTTTGTGTTGATAGTTATTCACAAGATTTTTACTTTGTCTAGAATATTATTAACTTATTTGTCTTTATTGTGAAGATGAAGGATATGTTTTTGGCTCTTGAATGACTTTCATCCAGCTGAGCTGAGGCAAAATGGCTCTTTTGAAAGTAAAGGTTTCAGACCCCTGCTCTATATCTATGCTTCCAATGGGCGCTTCACTGGAGGGGGTGCATTTCACGCAAGGGGTGCAGAATATGGCACAACAACCCCACTAAACTTTATGGAAACATGCAAAAATACGGACAAAAGAAATGATACCGCGGACAGAAGGCTCTGTCTGTATCTCAATCAGTATTCAGCAATGAGCACAAATGGATCTTTAGACGATTAAAGAACAATATTATATTTGAATTAATAATTTATTCAAAAGCAGTTGGCTTATCTTACACCAACATGTCCCTTTTATAATGGAAAGTTGCATCATTATGAGCTTCCCTGATGACTATTACTGTGTGCAGATATGCTAAGAAGTAGCTGCCAATCAGAGCATGCTTGACTGAAAATTTTCATTATTTTGCAATAAACAAAAGCTGTGTATACTCATATTGGATTCCATGACCTTATTTGGGTAAAATTTCATCATTGCTGAAAAAGATCAACTCAGTGTTCCAAAATATTCAACAATTAAGTCCAATGTCCTTTCAACTTGACATGGTATTCCTCTGATTAATCTTTGTTCCAACAGACTCACAAAATAAGATGCACATGTTGTAAACGTCTGCTTTTCAGCTCCTGTGCGTACGTGTTCACTCAGGTGCTGCCAGAAATGCAGACGAGCCAAGATGCAGTCAGTCATCACCTCCTCCCAGGTTCTCATAACTCCCCGCTCCCCGACACAGACCTGGGACCTGAGCCTCGTCCGAGCTCACATATTTCCCTTAAAAAAAAATCAAAATGAACAGGACACATTCACAGCCTTAGTTCAGCTTTAGAAGACTTTAATTAGTTATAACTTCAGAGTACGGATAAACCTTTGCCCCCCCTCCCTCTGAATCCCCTCCAGGTTCATTCTCTGAGATAAATCACAGCAGGAATGTTTTGTTTGACTTTATTGTCTGATGAGATTAACTACACTGCAGCTTCAAGCAATCTTTAAATGAAGCTCATTTCATTCTGGGGGCGTACAGCTGCTTTGGCTAAGAAACTAATATAAGGTGTTTACTTCACCTCAACTAGACTTTTATGTTTTGTCTCATCTCTCATGTGGAAATCTAATATCTGGGAAGTATTTCAGTGGAAAAACTAATTAGATACAATGACAGTGTTACAATGACAATGTTAACTGAGCGATGCTTATTTGAATTAAACTTCCAAACTGCAATCTCAACTCACTCTTTCATAACAGCTGGCTGTTTGAATTCTGCTTTTCAACTCTGCGTGACCTCTCAGGCTGTCTTGTATTTTGGTCTTTTCTTCAGCCAACTGACACCAAACCGTATTAATTAGTGAGATATCTTTGCCTCTGCCTCCCACTGCAGCTCCAGAGTAAATAATTCCACAGGCTAATTCAGAGAATTATCATCCAATCAATCACGGCCTCCTGATTCTCCCAGGTGTCACTGCCGTCATTACTGTTATTAGTATGAAGTGTCTGGGGTGATGATTGTGAACATCTGTGTGTGGGATGTTCAATCCTCCGCAGACTGTCAGGATCCAGACCTCCTCTGGCCCCTCAAAGTCCCCCGTCAGCCTTCACTGCATTTTCTCCTGCACTTTCTGTAGCCCCCTCCAACGCCTTTCTGTTGAATTCACACACATAAAATATGTCAGTAACACAAAAGCCTCACTTGGCATCCAGAGATTTTTTTCATACTTTGCTACCTGGAGAGAGTACAAAGGTATGAAGAAGAGCTGTGCATGCCATGCGAGGGCAGCTCTGCTCACTGCTTACATAGAAAGAGACTATAATAAGCTCTTGGCAGTAGGATGCAGCGTTTTGACTTCTGCACATTGCATTTTAATTCAAATCATAAACCCATGATGGCCAGGGGATGAGTGTAATGATTTGCAAAAACAAAGAGAAAAGAAAGACAAAGGTTTTAAAAAGCCCAGCTGGAAAGTTAAACTCAAATTGCAAATGCAATCCACCTCTCAACCTAACACTTTCTACCTTTACCTGCAAAAAAGAGTGGGAGTACCTGTATGTTTTTTAATGTCAAATAAAAAGAAAAAATGTGAAAATGTAAAGCTTTAAGCCATATCATACAACCACTGCAATAATTAAACAATATACTGACATTATTTAAACTACTGGATTAAAAAACAGTATTCAGGCAAAATCCTTTTTTTCTGAAAGAGTAAACTTTAAGGACACATTACTCAAAGCTTTCTATGAGGCGGATGCTAATTGTTGCTACTAGGCTTAGCTTAGCTTAGCATCAGATCTCCCCTCTTGCAACCTAGCCATGCTTTGTCTTAAGGCTGCATATTATTTCTTAACAACATTTAAAATGTAGCTTGTTGAAAGTGAAGAATCTGCATTGACTGTAGCAAACAGGCTGCAAACTAACATTTTCCCAACAGGCTGTTTTCTTCAACAGAAGAGGCTGTTTTCTCCTCATTTGCCTCAGAAACCTGTTTATCTTGACTGAATAAAACATCTTTGTTGTCACTGATGACAGCGATCAAGCTTCACCTCCAGCATTTGATAGACACATCAAGAGATGATGTGTCCAAGTGTCCACCAAGTACAAATTCTGCCAGGTTAACTCAACATACCTGTGCAGGCTGCCTGTGTTACTCTGGCTGTAATGATTCTGCCTCAGGTGGGTGGACAAAAGGTGAGCAGGCAAAGGGGAGCCGCTGCACAGCATCACCTGTCTAGGTCAACTCACCACTACAGCTGTTCAGGGAGCAGTTGTTAAAAGTTCAAACATGACACTTCAAATTCTCCCTTCTTGCTTGACAATTGTTGCTTTTACAGTACCAGACAAGTTGTAGTTTTAAGTCCCTGTAAAGCTTCCTGCTCCAGTGGAGGCAGTGCAGCGGTATGGCACAGAGCGAAGAATCAGCCAGCGGAGGGGATGTTGGCTCTGAAGTAAGTGGCTCAGTGGGGTATTCAAGAGCAGGCAATAAGGCATAATGATCATGCTGCAATCTACAGAGAGTTGAATGTGTGTGTGTGTCCTGTTGATGTTTGTTTTCCGAAGGGATATGATGGTAAAGGAGAAATACTGTGTGATATCACTACTATCAGACTCTGGTCTTCCTCCATCCCACAGAAAAAGACAGTCTACAACAATCTAAAATCAGAAATGAATTCTTAGGATGTTCTACTTTGAGAAATTCCTGCATTGTTGCATCAGTTATCTCCCTGACAGCACTAGATTTCTTCAGCTGTAACTAATTTTTGCCATGGGGAGGTTGTTTGGGCTATGTGTTCTAAAACAAAGTAAACACTGCAATTTTGGATGGCAGTTTTGTTTTATTAAAGCCCCTGGGCCTCTGCAAAGGTACCAAGACCTAATATTAAACTTAGTGAAATAACTGCATTTAATATAATGAATTATTTTTTTAAATAGCCAAACATTTTTTTACAGGTTAGTAAACAAAATTTAAATGATTCACTTTGCATGATAGATAACAGGCTTGTACTTATTTGTGTTATCTTTGATATTTTTCATTAATGTGTGTAACTTTAAATCTTCCTCTTTGTGATATAAAAGTAAAGTGTAAGACGAAAAGAATCACACATACCAGAGAATGCTACCCTATCTCTCAGCTCGATAATGTATCCACAACACAGGTCACAATTCAATTTCCTGTGTTGTTTCTGTCCTAGAGGTTGCTTCAGGGTTTATTACACCACCTGTATTATGATTCTGTATCCTTAAATTGGGCGCTGTGCGAACATTTTCCATATTAAAAAACAGGACTGTGTATTCTTGGCACCTGCTGAGGCGAGTGCACAGATTAGAGATAAAACTTTTCATCTGGTAGGAGGACAGATAATCTTCTCATTGGCCAGTCAGACTGTCTGGACAGTGATGAGTGAGCTAGAGAGATGAGACTGAGCAGAGGTGAGCTTGTGATCTCTTAATCGTGATATAAGAGCCTAATCTCTCAGAAGATAAATGGAGTTGTTTCATCAAAAAGGCAATGTCTTCATCTGTTTCCACTCTTCATACTCGTCTGCTCCTTGTATCATCATGTGCTCTAATTTTTCTGTCTACAACAACAGTCCCTACATTGTTATTCTAATCTTCCCCTGTCTTCCTATCCTTTTCTCCCCCTGTGATAATAAGTTCCTCTGTCGGCAGCAGACAGGTGGATAGTCAGGGGTGGCATGAAATGACTGTGCGATGCTGTGTGATGGATTTGTCCATTAAAGCAAGATGAGTGAGAACCTGTGGAGTCCCTCTGGCTGTCTAGCTGTCTACCTTTAATGTTTCTCTCCCTCTGTCTGTCTCCTTTTTTCCTATTACTGACAAACTCAAAAAGAGCATCCCACACACTTTTTCCAGCACATCCAACATTTCTTTGCTTTTGGGGAAAATGATACACCTTTTAGGTTAACAAAAGTGATCTTATTATTGAAACAGAGTTATTACTCATACCTTACTCAGTCCCTGAAGCCATGAGTACAAACCTGTGAAAGACAAAAAAGATTACAACTTCAGCTACAGTGTAGATGGATTTTTCCAACTGTAATGTGATAAAAAACATACACCACATTTATGACAGTAAAACTTTAAGGCTACATTTACTTGCTTCTGCAATATAAGAGAGAACTGTGTCAAAACTCAGACAAATCAAGAACTATAGCCAACACTCAAGAGTCTCACCCTGCTTTGCAGCAGAGACACCCTTCTGAAACAGTTCATTTCAGTGGGTGATACTGACAACACCCAAGCTTGAGCGAGCCCCCTTTCTGTAGCCTCAATATGTCATTCAGTTGGCTGTCACAGACGCTTTCTGGCCTCACATTTGACAGAAGGTGCAAATGGGTGTTACACTAGCTGCAGGGCTGTGCAGCAAAAGGTGCAGATTTCTCCCTTGCACCCTGCCAAGTAAGACTGTTAGGAAAATAAATGAGATCATCATGAGGATGTCAGTGTAATTTAGTAGGCTACTTACAGAACATTAAGTGAGCAAAACCTGACTGAAAATGGGCACCTGTGACATAGAGGCGGTGTGGAGCTTGAAGGCATCTTTGTGGAACCACAAAAAGCAAGGAAGTAATCAAGGCATCATTTATTTTATATATAGGGGTTTATGACGATGTTCATAAACAACAAAAGTGATTGTGTAACTCTCCACCAGTGCACCATTAAGAGAACTAAAAATAGCAACCGCAATAAAGAAAATGTAATAAAGCACAAGAGTAGCATGTAATGCCTTGTTTGATATAAAAAAGGGCACTTAAAGTTTCGGAACACCTCAAAGGAATATAATTCAAACGTTGCCTGTCAAAGGGCTGGGATTTGCGCACTTATCAGCTCTATCCACATGCAGTAGAGCACTTTACAGTGCCAAACTCAAGCTCTTATCTTAACTCAATTTTGAACACTCAATTAGCCATTTAGAGTAGCTGCATGGGCTTGACCTGTAATGAGCACGAGTTCAATTTCCATTATTATCTAAATTCACTAAAAACTTCCATTACTCAGTCATGCATTTTCTCCACTTTGCCTTATTTGTTTCCAGCAGACAAACAGACATTCGGGTGGGAAAGAGGTGAAAGGAGGCTGATTAAAACGCCAAGAATTATAATTACATTTTTTTGGGGGCTGTGTGGGAGCCTGATGTTAAGTCTCAAAAGATGAGACATAATTTGAATACTAAATCAGTCGTCACCACAGGCTGCAATGAATTTTTTTTTCTGTTGAACATTGGCGCCACCTAGCGAAGTGTTAGTAAGCATACCCCAAGGGAAGTGACGTATGCCCAAGGTCCATCCAATCAGCTGCTACGGCTCAAAATTCGAACGTCAACGGGAGGAAGAAACAGATACACCGCAAGAAAATGGATTATTTTGCTGCTTGACTCGGGCCTCCAAGATATATTTTTAATCGACGTATCAAAAGAAACATAAACAGGTAATATACTGCAACTGGTAGTTTCAAAGTTATACCGCTATATTTACACTGCAGTGACAAAACGGTGGTGTTGGCTCTAGTTAACGTTAAATAGCAAGCTAGTCGAGCTGGCACGTTAACTCGGTTATTTGTTAAAGCTTGTTGTTGTACTTCGCTGCAGATTAGCTTGACAAGGTGAAGAAGCTGCAAACAAATAAGATTCTGAGCCATGGTGAAAGAACGGGTCCAGAAAAAGTCCTACCAGCAGAGTCTGGAGGACATAAAGGAGAAGATGAAGGAGAAACGGAACAAACGGCTGGCCAGCGCTTCAGCTCCCAGCAGAGGACGGTCCAGGGGGATCAACAAGAGCACCGGTAGGGATATGAGAGCGGGTTTTCACCACTACAGTAAAGTAGACTTCACCTGAAGTTATTCCTGCATTTGCGAAAAAATGTTCATAATAAATCATCAGAACTACCTCACTCATAACAGCGATGCGCCGTGTTTACATGCTATGGATGTGATGGTCCAAAATACGAGACAGATACCTACAAAACATAGTACAGTTTTATAGAAACCTTAATATATCTGCCAATGAGCATCCCTTCACAAGCGACAACGTACAAATTATCCATATTTTCCTCCACACACACCACACTTCTTAACATGGATATCTAAAAGCACACACATTGTTTCTCTCAGACCACTATTCAAAAAATACAAAATTCAACAAATTAGAAATTTGAGAAAACAGCATTTTGCTTCACACAGCTCACAAAACAGAAAAATCACTGAAATCAGTACCACTTAGATCAAATTAAACACAAGATTCCATTTCAGTGCACATGCCTCAAATAAGCAAATGACCTGTCCTATGTTTCCTCCCAGTGCCTAATTCCACCCACACCATCCTGAAAGGAGTCCAGCAGAACAACAAAGCTCTGGCTGTGGCCCTGCAAGCTGAAAAAGAGAAAGTGAGGCAGGCCAATGTAGTGATCCTGCAGCTGAAAAGGGAGCAACAGGCCTTGTTCCTTCACCTGCTTCTGCTCAAGAGGAAACTCAAAGATCGAGAAGCAAGTTCTTCAGAGGTAGGTTCAGCTATGGGAACCTCTATATAATATTCTGTTTGTTGCCTCAGGAATTCTGGATATTGCTTTGATCATTTTGAAGTATTACATGCCCTTGTTGAAAGAATCTTCTGTTTCTCTGTGTGCCAATTTAGACAAAGTCTTCCAGTACCCCTGTTGAATCCCAACAACATGTGGATCAAGAAAGGTACTTTTTTAAAGATATATATTAAAACATGTATCAAATATTGTTTGAGTTTTTGTGTTTATCTTGAAAAATTAACTGTAGGAACAGCTGCCCCAGCTGGAACCTTGACAACCCTGCTCCTCACGAAGCTCAACCAACTTCAGCAGGTATCCACAAACTAGCCATATGATTATGATGGGCCACATTACTCAAAACAAATCAGTTATTATAATTCTGACTTTCTCCTCCCTTCACAGGCCCTTTGACCCCTGAAAAGAACACCCTGTCTGAAGGTGACAAGACAGTAACCCTACCATCCACAGTGTGTGTGAGGCGTCGTCATGTGGATAGAACAGGCAGGAGAAGATCAGAGCGTGTGAGAGAAAGGAGATCAATGAGTGAGAGTGAAATCATCTCAGGCTTGGGTGATTTCAAAGCAAGTCCTGTGCACTGCGAAGACAGACACCCAGATCAACCACAGCAAGTAGTGGCACCAGTTTCAGCAGACACTGTTAGTGCTGGGGAGTTTCATCATTCTACTCCTGAGCCCGACCCACCAAAAAAGACCAACCAGCAGAGGCCAGGTAAGAAACAAACTCAGCAGCAGCAGCAGCCTCAAACCAAACCTGAACCGGCTCCTCGGAAACAAGAGAGAGGCCGCAAAACAGACCGTGCCCCACTAAAGAAACCCTGGGAGAATCCAAAACCCAGAGCCCGCTCTAAGAGTCGGGACCGTTCAGCTACAAGGGCAAAAGCAGCACCTCCTTCACAGAGTAATAAGCTCAACACTTCTTTGGGATTCAATGACACGTTTGATTTTGACTGTGAAGAGACTATTCACATAACGCCGTTCAAGGCAAAGGCAGAGGACAATCAGCCGGCTACACCCATCAGCGAAGAATCTTCTCAAGGCGGCCAAACCCAAACTGAAGCATCGCCTGTAGCATCCAAACAAAATGAATCCAGCTCTTCATCACCTTCCTCTGAGTCTGAGGACAGTCTGTACATCCCTCAGAAAACCAAACGGAGACGGACTTCACCTGGGAAGACCAAAGTGATCGCTAGGCGCAGAGGTCGGCGCTCTCAGGTCATCAGACAGAAAGAAAACTTCCCTCCAAAGCAGGAGATTACTGGTAAGCTTTCAAGGATTTAACTTTAATTTGGTTTTGATACGTGTTTTTAATTATTAGAGCTGTTAACACATAACATTTCCGTTCATGTTCTCTGTTATAGTTTTTAAAGATGAAGAAACGAGTCCTAAAGTTGTCACACCTGAGAAAGAAGAAACTCATCACCAGCCCTCCCCTGACTTTAGCTTCTCAAACAGCCCTGACCCAATGGGGTTGGAGCAGGAAAACCAACAAGGTGAGAAAACTGATTTTCTGTTGGAAAAAAAAGGTTTCATAACGTAATTATTACTTCCTTGATAAGAGCTCCATGTGGCATTTGAGTCTTGTGTCATGATGACCTGCCTGTGTGACATCCCCAGGTGTCAGGTTTAATTGTGCAGGCAGATGTCAGAAAGCTGTTATGGAGCTTGGGTGTTAAATCTTTTTCCTGATCCATATCAAAGACTGTTCTTTGTGTACGTTTTTCAGAGCTGCACACTGAGGTTATTGTGGAGGATGACTTGCCTCCTGTCAGCCCTCTGGTTGAAGCTGAGATGATGAGGATAGACAATGTTCTGTCCAATTTTGGAGATTCTTCCTGTGAAGCCGCTCCTCACCCAACACCTCAGAGGGTTAGGACGGTGAAGAAACGTACGTTTATTTGTCATCTCTCAAACCCACTTATTCATGAAAATCTTTTTGTAAGTGTCACGGTATCAGTGAGCACCGGAGAGGCTGATCACACTTCTTGTTGTAACGTCACTATGATTCACTCACAACTCCTGTTTTTCCTGCTTCTGGATCACATCTTTCCTCACGTTTCCACAGGTGGGCTTGGTATAAGGACAGGAGGGCGGGGCTTGAGTCTGTGTGATGTGACCAATCTGTCCCCTGCAGCCTATCGTCAAATCTCCCGTGCTGGACCCCGGCCCTCTGATGCACGGTGCTCCACCCCTGTTGTTGCTCGGAAGCGACGCTGCACCATGGCTGTTGACTACAAGGAACCGTCGCTCAATGGGTAAGTGAACATACTGTCTTACCATCAATATTTGAAGACACTGGCTTGTTTTATGTAGAAATGCTCAGTTACCTTCTCATCTTAACAGGAAACTGCGGCGTGGAGACAAACACACAGACTTGCAGTTCCTTTGCTCTCCTATTTTCAAGCAGAAGTCCAGCAGAAGCTCGATGCAGAAACCGAGGAAATCTGTGAGCTGCAAACAGCCTTTTGAAAAATACAATGAGTCGTTTGTTGGCTGTCGCTGAAAGTAGCTACCCTCTTTATTGGTGCTGAACTCTGACTGTAGGTGTGCAATGTCAGTTTTAATGTAATCTGTTGTTATGTGCTGGAACAGTGGTGTATTTTTAAACTCTTGATATTGTTCCTTTATGAAAACATCAGTGATAAATTTTTTTTTTCATTCTAAGATATCTTTAGTGACTTTGTCCTTATTTGCAGGGTATAAGTCACCAAATTCAGAGTAGAAGCAGGAATAGCTTTTCTGAAGTTTGACTGATTCACCTTTCTATGTTAATATCTTTCTGAAAGTTTGTGTTTTTATTATGAAATCCTGAATAAGAGAACATATTGTTGCTGTCAAATAACTGCCAGTTTGTATCCGCCTCTAATTTCCTTTAAGTGATGTGACAATAAATATAATTTCTCAATTTATCCAATGTGGTGTTTACTGCTTTAACATGATCTACATGGTCACAAGAACTGTCAGAAAAAAAATCCTTTCCAACAGAGAAAATCTACAGACAACAAATAAGCCTTACTTCTGCTTTATTCAGTCTAGAAAATAGGCTTATGCTATGTCATTAAAACCAATTGTACAAAGAGCATGAATTCATTTTCCAGACATATTACAAAATGTATTTTTTTCCCTAAAGTCTGAAAAGTACAAACACCTTTTTACAAAACAGCAAAACTACATAGTATTGCACAATCGTTTCGTTTATCTCCAAAGTATAAAGTTATCAATCTCCATCTGCAGGACAAAAATAAGAAAGAATAAATTAAGACCTTGTCTTTAGCATAACTCTTTTAAATTACAGCACTTAAATAAGAATAAACTCTAGATAATTGAATTAGTCCTTAGTCCACAGCGGTAATTTGAATGTAAAAAGGAAAATTCTCTTTTGTTAACTAATACTTGGAAAAATAAAAGTGCATTCTGACATACAAACTGCCCTATGCGGCTTATTGGGAAAACAAAATTACTTTTTAGTTCTGAAACAGAAAATATATGTTATATACATTTAAAATATACAGTGGATATAAGTGCTTCAAAATCATTCAGATCTGTACAAATTAAAGTAGGTATTCCTCTTTTGGCAGGAAGAACTCATCATAGATGAACTTTGACCTCATTTACAGGAACAGAGTTAGACTCAGTCACGTTCCCCACAGGTAACACTAGTCTTATAATGACTTTTATGCTGATAATGACTATACACTGGAGATATGGTAACTGCACATGACAACTCTACCTGAGTCTACTGAGGATGAGGCAGGTGTTGAAGAAGGCAGGGGATGAAAGGATGAAAAAGAAAAAAGGGAGAAAGTGAGAGGGAATAAGTAAGGTGTGTGGTGAATCTCAAATCAGCCGATATTCAGCGACAAATGTAAATATCTGAAAGAAATCCGTAGGCTAATTGATGTCTTCTGTCCTGTTTAAAATGTATCAGCAGTACACCTCCTCCCTGTCCTGTTTGTCATGGGACTCTTGGTGATGTGATGAAATATGAAGACATGATGATTCCTTTGCTTGATGTCTCGCAGGCCCTCCCTTGTGGCCTGTCTTTCAGTGTAAATATCAATCCAAGCTCCTGGCTCCAGATCTCTGCCAGCGTTTATCAAACACTGAAAGTGCTGATCTGGGACCAGTTTGCACCTTTTATGTGAAGTGTTTCAGAATCCTGTGCACCAGAAATCAGGGGACCAGTCTGAGGACTTATCCTTTCAGTAAGGTGAGGAGAACCCCCCCCACTCATCTATTTCTCGATAAGCCCTGCTTCTTTGATCTTGGTGTAGAAAAATTTCTCCAGTAGGTTGGCACACTTGTAGTACTCGCTCTCTGGAGGGTTGTATTCACGGCAGTTGGTGAAGATGCGCTGCATGTCCGCCATGAAAAGCTTGCGTGTTGTGTAGTACCTGCTCTTCAGGCGCTCGCTCATGGTCTTCAGGTCTGGGACAAAAAGCAGAAAAATGTTATCCAGTGTTTGGAATTTAAAGTGATACACTCTCAAAAGCTGAGTTTGTAACTTACTATTCATGAAGAGCAAGAGAGAATAGTCAGTTACAAAAGCACTTTTCTTGCTTTTAAAAAGGGAAAACTAGTGGAATGTGCTTGATGTTAGGTATTTTTCACTTTTTCAAGATCACTTCGAAACTCCCCTCAGCTCCTTTAAAGAATTTTTCAATAAAATTTAAACCATTTTCAATAGTGAAAAAAATTCAGCCATTTTTATATCGGTTAATGGGAGGTCTTAGGGCTGCTTTTTACTGAGACTGATTCTTAAACTTTATCTTGAAGATCCTCCTCACACTCTTATCTTTCAGAGTACTTTTCAATCCTTTTTTTATTGTTTTGAGTAACCTGATTCTCTTGCTCACAAATGTAAAACCTCTGCTTCCACTTCAAACAACAGGGAATCTTGGTGAGAAGTATCCATACCCATGGGGAAGCGGATGACCTGGTAGTACCCTGGTGCCTCTGTTTTCTTCACCGGCTCCATGAAAGGCCAGGCGTTCTGGTGACTCTAGAATACAGAAAGTAGTCTGGTAAGAATAGAGTCCATGTTTGTGTTAGCGGTAGACTACAAAAACAAATGTCTGTCCCTCACCTTCACATGTTGGAGGATAGTCTTCAGAGTGCTGTACAGTTGATCTGGATCCTTCAGCTCCTTTCTGAAGTACGATAAGATGTAAAAATATGATCAAGCTTTTCAGTCCTGTTAATTCATGTGAAGCACTGAGCGAGACTCGCATGATGAAATACAGAGTCACACTTACCCTTTGCCTACAGGCTTCCAGCCAGTTTCACCTGTCAGTGTTGAAAAATGAAAAGAGTTGTTTTTTATACTTCACACTAAAGGCTGCCAAAATGGCACATAAAAACATAAAATGTATTTGTCAAAAAAAAAGACATAAATGCACACTAATTTACGTACGTATGCCAGGAATACTCTCGATTGGAATCTGTCGCACTCCTTCCTTAAAACAGGAGAGCCCTGGGTAGACTTTTCTGATCTGAGCCTGCTTCCTCTCAATCAACTTCTTGATGATCTTAGGGACAGGAATAAAAAATGGGTCAAAAGGTTAAAAAAAAAGGAGTAAAATTAAATGGAAAGGGAAAAAAAGGTACAGTACAACAACACACACCTCCTTTTGTTTCTTGATGATGACAGAAAACTCAGTGTAGGGGATGCTGGGGTTGAGCTCACAGCCCATGAGCGTGGCTCCCTCGTAGTCCTTGATGTAACCCACATACTTTGTCTTGGGAACCTTGATGTCCTTTGAAAAACCCTGAGACAAAGAGGATTTATTTTTATACTGTATTTACAACACCAATCCTTTTGATTTATGTTCATTATAAGACTGTTAGCTCTGTCCCAATTCAGTGGCTGCAGTCTACAACGGCTGAATTTGAAGACCGATTACGTCAGGGGTGCGTTGTCCCATTTCAAAGGCTCCTCCAAAACGCGGCCTACAAATCCAGCCTCCTCTTGGAATGTCGTGAAGGACAGTTTAAGTGAATCCTTCTGAGTCTCACTTATCCCAAGATTCATTGCGTGTGAACGCCAAAGATAATGGATGCGGCCGGACCCTAGAAAGAGTCCTGTTTTATCCAGTTGTTGTTGAAAGATTTCTGGCAACAACTATGAGATTGTGTTTATAAAACACTGAAGAAGATTTTGTTTTACTGTAGAAAAAAATGTGATGTCCAGGCTCCTTTTAAGTAATATACTGAGGAAAAACAGTTCTTCTTATAAATCTTCTCATTATGGAAAAATTCTATGTTCATGAATGTAAATTCCCTGGAAAAAAACCTTTTTTTAAACAGGGAATTCAAAAAATGCATTTAATCATTTCAGTACTCTAGTAAAGCAATTAAAACTTTATATTATATTTTATACTATTTTTTTGATTGACCGTCTCAATTCAGTTTGGCCTTTGTGGTCTATGCAGGCTACGTATGCCGGGTACTCAGTAGGCTGCAGCCTTCGTAGGCTGAATTGGGACACGGCCATTGAAAGCAAATAACCAGAGAAAAACACAGTTTCTAACGCGAAAGAAGGCAATGTTTCCCCTTATTTTAAGGAAACTTAAAAAGAAAATGTAAAAATGAGAGGAAAGTTCAGTTTAATTCAAAGTAGAGAATTTTGACTGACATTGGGAGGAAACGTAGCAGTGAGGGTGAAACATACTGTACATCACACTCTTCAGAATGTGTTACCTGTTTCTTGAAGTAGCCGATGGCATACTCGTCCGCGTATGTGAGGAAGTTTAAGATTTCATGCTTTATGTGATACTCCTTCAGGTGATTCATTAAATGGGTCCCATAACCCTACAAGCACAAAGCCAAAATATGAAGAAAAGGTCAAAAACTGAGCTCTCAGAAAAAAATAACAAATTAACAAATCAAACTGACAAAGAAAACTCTCACCTTGACTTGTTCATTGGAGGTAACCGCACAAAACACAATCTCAGTAAAACCCTGTGACGGAAACATACGGAAGCAGATCCCTCCAATCACACGTCCATCTTTGATCAGCGACAACGTCTTGTGCTTCCTGTCACCAAAGAAACAGATAAGATTTGTTGTTCCTGTTTTACATTTCTGAAAAGACTGAAGCACAGCTTCACTCACGGATCAAAGACCAGCCGTGTGATGTACTCTTTGGGCATGCGGGGCAGCTGGTGAGAGAAAACGTTCTGGAGACCAACAAGCCACATCAGGATCCTCT
This sequence comes from Halichoeres trimaculatus, assembly GCF_033239565.1. Classification (NCBI taxonomy): domain Eukaryota; kingdom Metazoa; phylum Chordata; class Actinopteri; order Labriformes; family Labridae; genus Halichoeres; species Halichoeres trimaculatus. The sequence goes on from NW_027437192.1 coordinate 18,421,419, forward strand.
TGTTGGGCTTCTGGTTCAGAGAGTTACCAATGACGTGGAATTCAATCACCCCTCTGCGCTCCTCCAGACGGGCGGCTTCGTCACGTGCAGAGTGAGCAGACAGCAGGCTGGTCTGCAGAGAGGATGGAGGAAGTGATGTGATAAACTTCCTGTTGTATGATGGAAATTAAAGGTAATAAGGTTCATATTTTGCCATTTCACCTCTGGAATGGCTGCTGGGTCAGCGATGGTTGCCATGACCTCATTGATGAGCTCCATGGGGATGTCACCCACCACCCTGGGTCTCTTGTTTTCTTCATGGTTCAGGGGCTCTGAGGGTTTACGCTTTTCTCCAACTGCAATTCACAGAGACCAAATTAGTTACCTAGGTGTAAATTTTGCATATTTGCATGAGCTGAGCAATACGAGTCTGTTCCATAAAAAGCTGCTTTACTGGTGAAAATGCACTTGAAATAATATGATGATTTTAGAAACACTGAAAGCCCTATATAGCAACATATTCAAAAATAGCTGGGACAGGGTCATGTTTAACACTGAATTTCATCACTTCTTCTTTTGAAAGCATTCTGTTAATAGTTGAGGGAAGCTGTTGTCCAAGCCTGGTGGAAGAATACACTCTTTCAGTTTGTTTGGCACAATTTTAGCTTTATCTGCTTATGTTTCTTCAAATAGATTTAAAGTTTCTTTTTGAAAAACATCAGTTTAACTTGACAGAGGAATAGAAAGGAGTAGGAAGCTGCTTTCCCCTGATGCCGCTCTTTAATGTTATATAATAGTGTAGAGTTGTTGTTACCTTTGAGCAATCACAGGTTTGACTGTCTTACCTGGGTTTGACTCCAGCACAGATGCTGTTTTCCTGGCAGGACTGACACTGCCACAGGTGGAGGGGTCCACTGACACAGGACTGGTGCTGTAGTACAGTGGTCTCGCCACAGGGGGCGCACTTATTACTACAGCCAAATAGACAGGAAAACTAAACTTAATGAAGTGAAATTTCTTTCATGGTCTAGAATTGGTGTTAATAGTTAATGCTGCAAGAGTGTTTCTTTTGTTGGACTTGTGAGGGCTTGTGTCACCTGTGTGGATAATTTGCCCTCCTGACGCTCCTGCCAGGAAGTCTTGGCTCCAGATAGGCGAACTATGACTGTACACTTCCTCCTCCAGCATAGACAAGAACCTGAGACAAGTAACCACAACTTTATCATAAAAGGACAAGCATACATATGTGACATGATTGTGATGTGAATTTTTTGTGATCTTACTTGGGGAAGTGTGTTAGAATGAGTGTGCGTTTCTCAGGTGGTAGCTTGTCCTTTTCCTGTCGGGCCTGCTCCAGCAGTTGCTTCCTCATCACAGTGAACACCGAACGCAACAACGTCCGGCCAAAGATCTGAGTGGTCTCGTACCGGGGGAGACTGTCACAGAACTGAGGGACATTGCAGTAGCAGAGCCATCTAGAGGACAGAAAAAGTCAGTTGAAACACTCTGACTTTGATAGATCTGATACATACTTAGAAGGCATCCTAAAGAACAGCTACCTGGTGTAGTTGGCTTTATATCCTGCTGCATCGTCATTGGGAACCCTCTGGCGTCTCTGGGAGGGCGTCTCCAGCTGCCAGTAGTTGATCTGATTGAGGAACATTTTGGCCAGCTCCATGATGGTTTGACGCTCTTTGGATGGCAGATGGCTGAATTTGTACTGCACAAAATTGTTGACCCCCTGTTTGAACAACAAGTATCAAAATGTGAACAAACAATAGAGCTAACTCGTTTTGAATATGGCTGCTTTTGTGCAGAAGATGCTCTCATAGGTTTGTATCTACCTGCTCAATGCTGGGTTTTTCGAATGGAGGACTCTCCTGCGCTTCTAACATTGGTTTACCCATCTGCAGGATTGATTTTCTCAACAGCTGAAAAATAACAAGGGTTATTCTCACTTATACACAGTGCACACATTGAAACATTATCCTTGTATAATTTTACCCTAAGAGAAGAAACGAACCTTGAAAAGTGAAAAGTAGACCTGTTTGGTGTCTGCATCCTCCTCTTTGTGAACACAGGTGTAGAGATACTCCACATCCAAGACAATACCTAGGAGTCTGTTCATTTCCTCTTCGGAAACATTTTCTAGATGGGTCACATGATCACCTGGTGAGAGAACAAAAAAATCTTAAAGTTGTTGCAGTGTAGAACTGTAATGTCTTGATATAACTAAAATCAAATTTAATGAAAAAATTGAAAGGTTCTTCATTTAAAAATGTCATAATGTACAATCGTTTAATTTAAAAAATCCTCAAAAGTTGGAAAATTATGTTAAATGTCAATTACAAAAAGATTTATTTATCTTCTGTACCACTTATCCTGCTCAGGGTCACGGGTGGCTGGAGCCTAGCCCAGCTATCTTAAGGCGAGAGGCTGGGAACACCCTGGACTGGTCATTTGAAGGTTTGCAAATTATTTTAACCGTCAATCTTCAATCAAAAATAGTGCAAAGTGAGAGGCCAAATTTTGAAATTTGTACTAAAAAAATAATTAGAGTAGCATTTAAAAAATATATATGGTCAGGGGTATGCTACAAAAGTTTTGCTATGCTAAAAAACAAACACCTGGAGCATCTCCCTTCTAATCAGCTTCATTTGCAACAGTTAAGTAAAATGATTTGATAATGATAATTATTCACATTGCACACTAGAGGTGTATTGAGTGTAAGACTCAGTATTTCAGGGAGTTAACGACAAACCATAACCTGTATATGTTACATAGGTATGGCTCTGTCGTAGAAGAGTCCAGATGCAAAACTGGCCTGCCTGCAGTCTTGACTTGACACCCATTGAAAACATGTGATAGTACAATGGCATGGAAAATTCTGGAGAGGAGATCTTGATCTGTGCAGCTGAAAACATATCAGGCAAGTCTAGGACAGTGTCTTATTTTCAAAACTCCAGAACCAGGTCTTTCTGGTTCACAAGTATTTACAGTGTTTTTAAACAAAGAGAACACACAGGATGGTAAACATTTCCCTGTCCAAACTTGTTTAAAATTTGTTGCTGGCATTGAATTTAAAAGTAATATATATTTTTCCTAACTAAATATATAAAAGATAAATTAAACCTTTTTTTTGATTACCACTTTACAATGTCCCAACTTTTGAGGGGACTGGAGTTGAAACGTAAAGCACAGTAATTGCTGATCTACCCAGTGTGTGAGAGCAGCTCCGGCAGGGCTCCTGTAGGTTCACTGTGTTGGACTGCTGGTCTGTCCGTGGAGGTGTTGGAGGGGGGTTCTGACTTTTCCAGCCATTACACTTACAGGCTCCCTCAGCCTGGGGCAAAAAAGAAAAAAAAAACAAAAAACAGCAGTTAAAAATTCTCTAAAATTAGTAGACACAGCACTAATCTTTTCAGTGGAGCACTGAATATAATATAAAATTAGTTTAAATGGCAATTAACTGTACATTACAGAAGACAAGCAAAATTTGGAAGCAGTAGTAGTTTAACGTAGCTTTCTCAAACGTCATGAAAAAAGGCTATAATTGTTTTGTTTTTTGTAGAGTTGTGTTAACTTCTTTAAAATCTACCACAATGCTACCAGGCAGTTCACGGTGTTCACGGACAATATATCTTTATCGTGTAAGTCTGCCAAAACAGCTTACAGATGAATAAAGTGACAGTGAAGCTATTGTTAATGGTGATTTGTTATGACTGACTTCGTAAAAATGTAGGGAGGTGAGGTAGGGTGAGGAGGCCTGTCACTGTCAGCTGGAGCTGCCCCACTGAGCATGCGCATTGAAACAACAACAAACTCCGCCCCCCCAGCAGCTGTCACCCTGTCAAAACAAAGACCCCGTCCCTCTCTGCGGATGATACACTGCATAAACCCAATAAAATCCTCTCTGTGTACCGCCATGCGCTGACGAACGGCACGGGGACACTGAAACATCTCCTCAGGGAAACAAACAGCCCGCGCACACATACGCAAGCAGACACACAGGGATACAGACCTTCTGCATACAGCCAGCTACTCCCAAGTACCAGTGCCAAGCCAATGTTTACGTTCACCAACCCCCCACCTCGACAGAAACATAGTAACATTGTACAAACAGTGTATAGCTTGCAGCAAGGGGTACCCCGCTCAACGGTCCACTGGTATAATAGCACTTTGATTAAAGATTATTAATATAGATTCCCAATAATTTGCTCGTGCATGCAAAATGAAAAAAATGAAGTGCAGCAATGGCTTCCTTTGCTGCGCTTGCATTTTGTAAACTAATGCAACCAAGCTCAGGAAATACCCCTTTTAGAGATTAATCCTCCCAAAACAGTCGTGTTTACAAAGACAGCCATTTGCAAATAGAGCATACTTTGCACGATGAGTACACTCCGAGTTTTTCCAGTTTCTTTGGCCGAGGTGAGGAGCGGAGTTGCGCCTTCTTCACGGCGATACGTGCGGATCCTCCAGCGGCGCCAGAGCCCTCCGTGCCCCCGGCTCCAGGAGCGGCCGGAACCAGGCCCGCCGCCCCTATGGCCGGCGAACCTTGTTGAATCCCAGCGCTGTCCGCCATGAGTCTCACCTAACCCCCGACGGCACCCCCGGCCCGGGAAATATTTGCTCTGCCGTCAGCTCTATTCCACAAGCGGTGGATCAGACATGGCGCTCATCCTTATTTTCAATTTCTCGCTGTAGGCCCATTTTCCTCCGCTAGGGGACTCGGTGGGATAGGCCGGCTGTACTCCAATTCAGAAAGGAGAGGTCACAAAATGCGAGCGTTTGGAGGAAAATTTCAAGGTCGACGCGATAGAAAAAATGTGGCTTTCTTGGCAGAGCCTTATCTGAGGACACAAAGACTGGGTGGTAATGATAGTTGAGTGCAGTCCAGTCTCTCAGCAAGTACCTCAGAGAAGACACTGTAATTGGTGTCACTTCATAAAAATTATATCATTTGAAAAACACATTTTATTCTATGTTATGGTCAAATGAGGACAAACTTTAATTCAAATTCAATCATCTGAATGTAAAATTAATAAATTATTTTTTTATGTGGCTAGAAAAAGCTCTTTATTAAATTCAAAGAAAATGTCATTTACACACACACACACACACACACACACACGCACACACACACGCACACACACACACACACACACACACAAACACACACACACACACAAGCAGCGTGATTACAATAATAAATGATCAAATTTATTTCAGTATTTATTTGGTCATTACATAACAGTACTGTAAAATGCTTGCATTTAAATGTTTTGTTGACCGTTATTAAGTGTTCACCACAAGAACAAAAAAAGAAATTAACAATAAGCATTTGCATCCCCATTATGTGTTAATTAATTTATTCATGAATCACCATTGTGCCAGCCGACAGTTGTTACACTGTTCCTACAATATCTTCACAAGGTTACTGAGATAATATGATGGGGGCAGACTGTCGGTTAAACTGTTGTTTTGTGTCTGACTCCTTTGGAGTTTTTACAACAACTGTATTGAAACCTGAAAACCATTAAAAAAGTAAAATGCAAGAAAGTGATTAATGTTGAAAAACAGAAACCTAAATATTCAGATATTTTTTTCTTTTGAGAAAAGGGTACAAGACAGATGACGAAATAAATGCAATTTCATTTTTTTGTTAATAACACTACATACATTTATAAAGACCACCATTGATTATAATTTAACCATTCATGTGAAAAAAGGAACAGCAACAAAACTCCAAACCCATATTGTGGCTGTTTTTTTTCTGCTCACTGTACAGCTTTTTTATGATTATCTAGACAACTCCCTAGCAAGCATTAGTCCTGTCACTGGAAAAAAGTAGACTACACTGCAACACCCTATTTACAGTATATTATTTATATATTTATATTTATATATATATTTATATTTATATCACACTGGCTGTAATTATGACAAGATATATTCATGAGCATCATTAGTGCAAGGCATGAGTAAGACAGACCTGTAGAAAGAGTTATTCAAATGTGCTGCATGTGTTTGTGTGTGCATGTGTGTGATGGGGTAAGATAAAAAGTGTGTGCGCCCAACATGTTAGGAAGCTGTGTAACAGACAGTGTAAATGTGTATGTGTGTATTTATGTACAATGATGTCTATGTCTCTCAGGGTTTTAGGGTGAAGATGTCAGAGAGATGTGTCTTCATGTGCAAATGTGTCCACTCACTCACACATAAATGGGCCCGTGTGAGTGAGTCTATGGATGTAATCTGTCATCAGCCAGCCAGCCCAGGCCCAGTTTATACACACTGACACACAAGTGTGTCTAAAGCACTTCCTAATCAAGAAAAAAAAAGACAGCTAATTAAGATTCAAAAAGGAGACTCAGAAGCAGACACAAGTATTGCAACTTTCTACCTTCACCTCTGATGTTTGCCAGGAAGAAACTCAGCAGCGGTACAGAAACATTAAGACTGCGGAAGTCGAATCATCCAAAGATAAAAAACAAATATTTAACAAAGGGATCATCTTTATGAGTGAAACTGCATCAGGAGATCTGCAGGTTGATGGGTGCCTTATGTGGACACAAATAGAACCCAGGTGTTTTGCCATGCTGCACTGGTCCTTACAGACACTCAATCATAAAGTAAATACATCTGAAACATTGCACAATGCCACTGGGGATAGCTAGAGGCAGGGATGGCCCACCAAAGTGTAGCCTTATCGTGGTGAAAGAGTTCAGACACTCATGCTGCTTTGGGTTGGGGGGAACAAGAGGAGGCAAGGGGAAGCAGACAGAAAAGAGCTGAATGTGGAAGACTGCTGTTTAATGTTTATTCAATTTCATACTTGGAACCTTTAAAAAGGATCCAAGTGAAAAGAGAGGTGCAGAGCTTAGGGTTTCTCTCTTCAATTCAAATGAACTGTCCTCTGATTTTCTGTGCTCCTGCAGACTAAAGGTGATTTAATTGTTTTATTTTCTATTTTAGTTCTTGTGAGAGAACCAATATGTGCACTTTGTTTGACAAAATCCCAGTTAACTAAAGTTACTTAAAATCATCAAAACAAGACGGTTTTTAGAAATGCAATACCAAAGTCTGAAGCTATACCAGAAACAGGGAAGTGACCACTTCCTCTAAATGAAAGTCATATCTACACAGTGGAAGGCAGAGTGCAGCAGGGTCTTTAATATTTACTATCGGTAATCTATCAATAACTTTTGATAGATTGACAAGCTGGATGGCAGGAAGAGAAACAGAATGGATTTGGAGATTGAACTCAGTAGCAGCAAAAACCGTGATGGGGGGGAAAAGACTTAGGGTGATAGAACTGACTTTGTTACCACAAAAAAAAGGGAAGAGAAGGGGGGCATCTTTTCTTGATTTGCTAATGAGAGATTTGGAGATAAGAGTACAACACATTGCATTAGTAACCGCAGTGGCATTCTGGGCTTCAGCCGCATTAGTTACTGCTATTCGGGCAGGTTGGAGGAGAGCCTTCTTCACGTTAGTTACTGCAGCATGGAGCTTTGGCTGGCTGAGCAGCTTCTGTCAGGTCCACTCCCCGGTTCCGCCCGCTGGTGGCTCCTGGGGCCTGGGGCTCACTCTTCGGCAATCTCTTTGCTGAATGAAAAGTGAATAATCATTAGTGACAAAATATGCTAATTCAAATCTCACTGGTGTGAAAAGCACATAAAAACTTTTACAAAACAACTTAGAAATCCAGGACATTAAAAATGGGACCTGTGCACATGTACAACAAAAATCAGAGTCTGAATCCTGTTAAGTGTAAAAATAAAATGACCTACCAATTGCCATAAATATTTCATTCACATTCATAGAAGTCTTGGCTGATGTCTCCATAAAAAGTAAGCTGTTGTCATCTGCATAGGATTGGGCATCCTGTTGACAAAACATTAACACAGTTAGTTTTTAATACTCCCAAACGTCTTCAGGGAAGAAAAGACAGGAAATATGTGCTGTAGAGACAAAAGCTTCAAGGACTTTGCGTCTGTCTTATTGGCTGAGCTAAAACAACACTCCAAGATAACTGCTTACAACAGAACCACTGTGTGTGTGTGTGTGTGTGTTTTTTCTCTGACCTGGAAGTCGACAGCTCTCTTGTTGGCAAGGTCGGCCTTGTTGCCTGACAGAGCAATGACTATGTTAGGGCTAGCTTGTCTTTGCAACTCCTTCACCCAGTTCTTTGCCCTGGCAAAGGACTCCTGTCAAAAGAAAACAAGGCCACATGTCAATACCTCCACATGGCTACTAATAAAAAAAAAATAACTTTCTTATAGGTCAATTTCATATAAAAAGCATTTTTTGACTGTGAAGTATGCCACATGCTTATTGAGGGTAAGAACATGCTCTGCATTATCTGAACAACCCAAAAATGAAAGTGCTGTTTGTTAAGTTGTATCATCTTATTCAGTGGTAAATGAACATGCCTCATTTGTGATATCATAGACGACAATGGCGGCCTGTGCTCCTCTGTAATACATGGGTGCCAAACTGTGGTAACGCTCCTGACCTGCAGTGTCCCAGATTTCAAACTTCACTGTTGTGTCATCTAGACACACTGTCTGAGTGAGGAAGGCAGCTGAAAGAAAGGAGGGGTGGGTCAACATGATAAATATACTGAACATATCTTAGATCGTAACATACGGACACAACATGACATACATTTAGAATATCATTATGTTTCTATCCACAGAATTTTATGAAAAATATATAATTTTGACTTTAAGATAAAGTTTCAAACTTTAGCAAATATTTGTACTTGGAAGTCTTCACACAAAAGTTGTATAAATGTAACCTTACAGTTTGCCTGTGACTGGAGTCAGCACTCAGTTTGCTTTACAAAGTCAAAATCTGGCAAGTGCATTCACAAACACACCTGTTTGATCTACAAACAACTGGCAGCTCATTAAAGTGAGCCTGCTCTGTTGATATTGAGCTCACCTCCTATTGTGCTCTCCTGGAATTCATGGAACTGACCCTTGACGAAACGTAGCACTAAGCTGGACTTCCCTACTGCTGACTCCCCCAACAGCACCAATTTGAATTGACAGATCTTGTTCCCTGCATTGGGCCCGTTGGGTCTTGTAGCTCCTCCGCGATTGGCCATGACCAAGTCAGATACGCGGGGGTCCTGTGGGCCAAACCAACTATCAGGACTTCTGCTGCAAAAACAAGAGGAAAAAGTAAATAACTAAGTACATATCAAGTTGGTAAAATTTATACAGCATCCAAAATATTACTTCCTCTTAGGAAAAGAGAAATATGCTTGGACACAGTGTCTGTTTTTTTTCTTCTGTTTAGTTTTTTTACATTGGACTTTACAGGGTTCAAAATAAACACAATATTTGGTTCATATGTGACACCCTAGAGAATTGCCACAGCTCTTTTTGCTAAAAAAAAAAAAAAAAAATAGGTTGAGTTAAAGGATTTATCTTTTTGTAAGGGTGGGTGCTGGCAGTTTGAAGTCATACTGTAAACTTTATCAGAGATCTGCCAAAAGTCAGAAGCCAGAAATACACAAAAATCAACATTTGGCATTTAGAAAAGGAGAAGCAAGACTGATCTTGCTCCAAATAAGAGAAAAAACAACAGTCTAAACAACATATATATCAGTGGAAATCTTGACCTTTAAAGGTCATCTTCAGAAACAGAGAATTAATAGCCAAAACTCTTTAAAATGCTGTCTTTATGCTATGTGATAAATGCTTTAAAACTCCAGGCACCAAGGTATTTACCTGACCTGTCATGCAGAAATTGAGAAAATCAGAAAGAAATTTAAATATACATCATTTGGATAACAGTGTGAAATGCAATAAATATAAAACAGAAAATTAAAAGGAGCAGACAAGCTAAAAGTCAAATTTCTACACAACCCTGTTCACGACATGTTGTTTATGAATCTGCAATCAGTCCCAAATGCACCTTTTAGTGCTAAAATTGTGTTAATTGGGCTGGAGTAAATAATAGCTAGTTTAAGCTTCAAGCTGCATCAAAGTGGTTTAGAAACAAGACTGTTATACACTGACCTTAAAAGTTGAACAAGACATAATAGGCTCTACTATGTATGGGCACATCAAGCAAAAGAGTTATGTGATATTGGCTTGTAACTATTTGAAGATTAAAGATAAACTGCGACCTGCTGCAGACAGGACAAAGCCATCATCCCATGAACTATTCCATTTTTTTTTATGTCAATGACTGTTCGAGTATTCGAAAATCATTGCCCATTCCTTGCCTCTACAGGAAGAAATCCTTCATTCTTTAGAATGCAACACATTCAGGCTTCAGCCATGGGTTAATTGTAAATAATCATATCCTGTTATCCTGTTAATGACAAACTCAGAACTTTGCGCAGCCCTATTGGGTTTGTTAGTGTCAAGCTCAAACACAGCGGTATCTCTGTGTTTTCAACATGCAAAAAATCCAGCAGAGGCCTTTTAGAATAACAGTAAACTTATACAGACATACCCCTATAACACTTCAGTTATTTTGCCCGCCTTCACTGGCTCTACCAGAGTGTGTTACAACTGCAAAAATCCCTGCACAGATAGATGCCATGCATTTCTTTGTAACTTATTTAGGATTGAACTGCTGACAGCTTTCTGTTTGACAAATGACTTTTGTTGGGAGTTAACCAATGTTTTTCTCTTGTTTTGAAAGAATTTGTCCTGGGCATGGTTCACCAAATTTTTACCCCTGAAACTCTTAAATGTGAAAATTGTTCGTATGGTTTTTGGTCACCAATGTATAATGACCAATGTATTTTAGAGGCTCTACTGAAGATAAAATATGAAGGGGATTTTACTCACAAAACACTACTGCTGTTAAAAAAACTGCGTTTACTTAGAGTCATGGAAAGAACTGTCAACAAACGAAGAGCGCTGCTATGCTAACAACATATTTGGATTAGACTGTCGTTGGTTGACTGTCAACACACCTTCTTATCTTCACGGTGGCCATATATCTGTTCTAGCTTTGGAAGGATAAGTCATTTTCACCACATCTTTTTTTGCTGTCAAGCTTCTTAGCACACTTGCTGTTAGCCAACCCTTGCTGTCTCACTGGCTTCTAACGTTAGCCTCCCAAACCACAACAGTACCTATATTTTAAGAGAAAAATACAACCCAAAGCACATTTTAAATTAAATCTAGGGTAACGAGACAGTAGTTGTATAGCACGGTGGTGTTGTCAGTCTAAAATATTGTTCTGGTAATGTTAATTAACTGGGACAGTCAGCTCTTAATCAACAAACACAACGTTAGCTTGCAAAGTTAGCATTCCACCCACTGACCTGATTCCACCCATGGAGCTGTAAGCATTCATAAAGTCAACTGTTAGCCAGTCAAACACCTTGATGTACCTGATGTTAGCTCATGACAGCACGCGAGCACAGTAGAGTTAAAGCTGAACTCGGTGGGACGTGAAAGGGGCCTGTATTTCTCATTTCCTTCAGCTATCAAACATCATCGACATTAGCTGGAGTCAGCTAGCCACAGTGCTCGCTAACATTAGTCCAAACGTTAGCCAGTCACACAACTTGTCGATTCATGGCGAGTCCAGTACGCTACCTGAGAGCAAGGCGGTGTTCAAAACTTCAGGCTACACGGCTGTGGTATATGCACACGGGGCCCAGGACACTGTGGTGAGATGGTATTAGGGAACCAAGAAAAAAATTCAACAATCCCGTCACGTCTCCTCCTTTCTTTCTTCTCGCAACTTCCCCTTAGAACCAAAACACAAACAAGCTCTTCCGCCCTCCGTGCCACGTCACACAGCACGTCTGCCTTGCACTAATGAGTTTCCCAGTCGATCAAAGACAGACGTCTGAATGGTTTTCATACCAACACGGTTCGAGAACAGCTTGTATTGTGCGATTACAAATAAAAAACAAATATATAAATCACCGAAGAAATAATAAAGTGGCATATTATCAGCCTTATCTGAACCTCATCTCAAACTCTAACTTAATTTCAATTTATTGAAAATCGTTATTTCATTTATCCTGGGCCGGAGTACAAATCAAACAAAGAAGAAAAAATAAACTGTTGAAAAGTCATATAAAGTTGTTTAATCAAGTAAAACAGTACATAAGAAAGTGTCTCTTTAAATAATAAAAAGTGGAAAAGCAAAATACAAAGTGTCTAGGTTAAGTCAAACACAGAAATATATAGTGCCCAAAGTAACAAGATGAAAAATGAGGGGGACCAGAAAGGAAAAATTGAGATTGAAATTGATGATATTAAACTGTTGGATTTCATTATCATACTTTGCAGTGTTTTGTCTTGTTAGAATGGACATATTGCTGTGATATTAAGAGTTTGATTAAATGCACCGTCTTTAAGTAATCATAACTTGATTAAAAAATAGCCTATGACAACTGTCAATAAGGACCATATTCTGCCTTAGAGTTTAAGAGCAGCGTATGTATACATAAGTATGTATACAAATGCAAAGGATCATGTGTATCTGTGATTATTTTAGTATAGACCTAATTGCCATGCTTTTTTTCATGTACATTTTTTCCGCATCGCATTGCTGCTATATAATAATAATAATAACAACAACAACAACAATAATAATAGTAATAATAATAATAATAATAATAATAATAATAATAATAATTAATTATTATTATTATAAGTAGTAGTAGTAGTACTTAATACTATTTATGCATTTGTTATCCACAACTACCTACTTACTTTCTGACTTTATATCTTTCTTTACTTTTTGTATTTTAAATTTCTCATTTAAATCGAACCAATGCCAATTTTTAATCATATATTTGTACTCACTTATGGTGACAATTTAACATTTAGAGATTTATTTAGGATCAGCAAAATTGAATTGTGTACTAAAAACAGCCAGCAGGTGGTGGTGTAACAAAAACAGTGTTGGTTGATTTGCCAAGCGAAGAAAAAGATAACTCCTCCTTTCTTCATCGCAACTTCCGGGCAAGGCCACAACAACTATGGATGTTCATGATGATGTCCATCCATAATATTTGCACGTTTAATGTAAAAACTTTTTTAAAGAATCTCATACTCCCCACAGGTAAATAATAATTGTGTGGTCGTACCGGCTGTCATATTTCTGGAGTAATCCTCACCGAAGGCTCCGAGCAGCAGCTTGTCATGGAGGACGAGACGCTTGAAACACCGGAGGAGCAGCTGGCCAAGCAGCACCGCAAGGAAAAGAAAGACCTACAAGGTAGATGATATTAAAATGAGTGGGTTTTCACTTTCATATTTTTTGTAGTTAATACTGCTTCCTATTATTAACTTTATTGCAACTGTGTTGTTAAATGTATTCAAATCCACCACAAACTGGCTACTGTGTTAGCTGAAACTATCTATTGCTGAGCATGATTCAGATACCATTAAAACTATACATTTGTTTTGGCCTTGTTGCCATTTGTGTTGTGCGGTTAATTTTTTACTGGTGTTTCCAAGGAATTATAGATTTGGAGTTCCTTTAAAAAAATTGTAGAGAGCAGAAAATAGATGCTGCCCCTACTTGGCTGAAAATGTCTCCTTGACTATGACTGAAGCTTTGCTTGAATTCCCAGCTCAAATCCAGAGCATGAAAAATGCAGTCCCCAAAAATGATAAGAAAAGAAGAAAACAGCTGACGGAGGAGATTGCAAAACTAGAGGCTGACCTTACCAAGAAACACGAGGAAGAAATTAAGCAAGTCAAATCTGCAGTCGACAAAAAGGTAAATATCTGCTAGTAATTTATCGACGCGTGTCTCAGCTATGCATTCACAGTTGCCAACATGGCTCCCTTTCCAAGCCCTTGTGTTTATAATATTACATGTATGGTTATAAAGTGTCCCTATGTGATCTTATTTCAATGTTCATGCATCTCAAAAGGTGGAGGGTTTGTCCAATGGAGTTGAGAACCTGAAGATGGAGGCTGAAGAAAAGCAAGAGGTCACACAACCACGTGTCACCAAGGCTCAGAAAAGAAGGGTGAGAAACAGGTTCAACAGCAAATGTATTTATGTTCTGTCCTTTATTGCTTACAGCAGTGTTACTTCTTTGTTGACATTGTCAGTAGAAAAAATGTTGTTTTTTTAAACCATCTCAAATGCACCAAAAACCAACATAAGAAATGTAGAATATCTAAAATCATAGTATTGTGTTCGACCATTTCCTTTGATTTAATATGTAATTCCCCTCCTATATGTCCTGTGTTAAAGCTGCTCTTACAGACTTCTTTTCTGAACTATCTTTTCTAGGACAAGAAGGCTGCCCAGGAAAAGGAGAGAGAAAGCCGGATAGCAGAGGCCGAGGTTCAAAACCTGCAAGGTGTGAGACATCAGGAGGGTTTGATGTTGGCTCAGAAACTTGCGCAGCAACAGCTTCAGATCAAGGAGATCTCCTCTGATGGTCATTGCATGTACCGTGCCATTGAAGATCAGTTGGCGCAGCGCCCACAGGTACACAATGGCATACATGAAGCTGTTGTCCGATTATCAAATCTACACTCCCAGATTCTACTCTGTTGTTTTTTTGTTCTACTATATCATAGCAAGGGTTAGTTCTGAGTGTGAAAGAGCTGCGGTCCCGTACTGCTGAGCACATGAGAAGCCATGCTGATGACTTTCTGCCTTTCCTCACAAACCCAAACACTGGTGATATGTACACATCTGGTAAAGCTTTAGTTTGTTTTCATATTTTGAAAGGATTCATGTGTTGGAAAGGAATTTATGATTGGAATATGTTTTTCTAGATGAGTTTGAGAAGTACTGCTGTGAGGTGGAGCACACATCAGCCTGGGGAGGACAACTAGAAGTGAGTTTAATTTGAGGTATAACATTAATGATATTGCTACCTGCAATCTTTTGAAATGTTTTATTTTTTCTATGTTTTATCCCAACAGTTGCGAGCTTTGACTCAAGTGCTTCACTTGCCAATAGAAGTGATTCAGGCAAACTCCTCGACTATAAAAATTGGAGAAGAGTTTAATAGTGATCCAATCACCCTTGTGTAAGTCCTTCATATGCTTTATTTGTAAAAGGTATCAGCATTTTACATCATTAATATGTGCAGAAAATTAATAACTTGTGTCCAAACATCCAAAGCTCAAAACGGCATTGAGACAAACCAGAAAAGGTGTTTCAATAAGTTTTTACCATCTGCAGTTTTAAATGTAGCCTGTAATAGTGAAAAAATAAGCATTTATGAGAGGGTAATCAAAATGTTTTCTCTTAGATAAGGTAGTGTAAATCTAACTAATGAAGATAAACAAGGGTATTCAGCTGAACATGTTCTGTGCCTTTTGATGGGAATGTGTCAGATTTAGATCTGCTTTGGCTACATTAAGATGTGAAGACACCATGCTAACACGCAGAGCACAAAATCAGCTGTTAAGAAGGCAAACCTTCATGTGCATATTGATGCATAAGCTGTATCAGTACAGGAGTTTTATCATGCTCAATACTTTTTCTTGTTATTTGCAGTTATATGCGTCATGCGTATGGACTGGGAGAGCACTACAATTCTGTGGAGCGTCTGAAGGACCTGGTCATCACAGAGGACAGCTGAGAAAAAGCCTCAGGCTCAGTCTTAGTGTGACCTTAACTGGTGCGTGTAATGCTGAGAGTGCTCTATCCATTCAGACTGAGGGCCCCCCCTAAATACAAATGTATTTAGAATAACACTGCCTCCTTTATTGAAGACAATACTGTTTTCAGAATGGTTTTGAGACATGATGGTAGATGTGAAGATATCTGTGAGGATAGGGAAATGTATGCATCACATTCTTGAAAACAATCATTGTGTGAATGAAAAGTGTCACAAAAAGGAGCTAAATCTTCATATGATTTTGTTGTCCACATCCTGTGCGTCCTAATGACTCTCAAGGTTCTCTCCAGCCCTGCTTGGAAATGAAGGTGTAGAACATATTATCCTTCCCAAGAGGTTTAGAATGTAACTAGAGTCCAAATCTTACAGTGTTTCTGAAATGAACCGAATTGTTGAACCTGTAAATCATATCAGTGTTACATAAACACATGCAATACAAATAAGGTATGTCATTTCTTTATTTTCAATATTGCAAATGCAGAAAAGATTTGAAAGCAAAGTTAGGCTGTTTTGTCAAGAGCTTGTTTCTTTTTTTTTTTTTATTACTTTCAGCACACTATTGAGTAACTGCGATCACATGTGACATATGACACATATTACCTTGGTTTGTCATGGAACAGTGTTTGGTGTTTTTATTTGGGGGGTAACATCATACTTCTAAAAGTACTTTAACTGAAATGAATGATTAATGAAATTGATTGACAGGTTATAATTAATGATGCAATACCTGATCGAGTCTATGACGTTACTGCAAAATGAGAATGTTTTTTTAAAAGGGATAGAGCTATGGACTGATTAGCTGATTATGTTATTCCTGAAGGAGCTAATCTTATAGTATGTACTTTAAAATCTTAAATTCACCTTTATATTTTGTTCTTTTTTTTTCAAGCATTAATAGGACTACAACCTGCAGAGCATGGAAACATTTGGCAATGTCACCACCAGAGGGCGCTGCTATCAGGCAGCCGTTCTCGTCTCTATGGAAACATGAGCGTGAACTCTTTCCGTTGACTTTCTGAAATGGTAGTGGCAGAGGCCGTGGTCATATGTATTTTTTTCTTTATTTTATTATTTTATTTTTGAAAAACAGCTTCTTTTATTTGAAGTTCGAAGAAAGTTTCAGAGTGTGTCCATGCTTTCAAACCTGTCAGTCCTCCTGCCGAACAGCGACTCCATCAGCTTCCAGCCTGTCGAGCTCTTCTCTCTCTGTAACAGGCGAATCTCCTCTGTTTTAACAGCTACTCCCAGCTCTTCTGTTTTCACTGGAACCTTTCCAAAATAACTCTATAAATGTTTAACACACCACACAGATTTGTGATTAAATATTTTTCTTTATGCAACTCCCGCAAGCTGTCTGAGCTGAATTTGGGAAATAATGCCTTGAAGGAGGTTCCCGCTGTTTAGAGCCATCTGGAGTCCTTGAAGAAGCTGTATCTGTTCAGCAACCAAATCAGAGGAGTGCCACCTGAGGCGATAGGTAGGGTCTCACTGTTTTGTATGATTTGTTAAACATAAAAAAGATTAAATGAACCTCTTTATTTCCATTTTGATGCTTCACAGATAGCTTTGGGAAGCTTGTTGGGCTCAGTCTAAACAACTATATTCAAACACCTCCAGCAGTGATCAAAAGGTAACCTAGATCCCTGTTCTTGTATACATGTTGTCAGCAATTTGTGTGTACACAAGGATAAATTTACTCAAAAGGGGTAACTATAATGCGCCTTTTTTGTTCTTTATTATTTTCTTAAAACAAGAAATAATTCATTATTATTATTTTTTCCATTAGTTTAAGATGACTTGAACATCCCAATGTGCTGGATAATGAATGTATGTTTTTTTAACTCCTGTTGCACATCGAATTGCCCTTATGGTACATTAAAGATTTTCATTGCAATTCAATTCAATACACCAGTTTCACTGTTATAAACCTGACCTCCAACAGATTTTCTTGGCTTCCTCAGCAGTTAGTCAGTGTGAAGAACTAACCAAGCTGCAAGGTGCCTGGAACAATCTGAGCAGACTGCCAGAAGTGGGTGATCAAATAAGGAAGTTTTATGAAATGGATGGATTAATTACCCCAACTGAAAAGGAGACCTCCGAGTTCTGGCTGGCAACAAGCTGAATGTTTCCCATTGAGGTACAGCTAACTGTATTAGCTCATCATACTACAGTAGAATGTAGAAAAATATGTAATCAAACTTCACTGTATGCGACAGAACAACTCTTTGTTTAGTTGTACCTGCTGGAGCTTTATTGTGAAGGCAACAGGTTTGTGCTCTGTGAACCCTTGTGTTAGTGCATGATTTAAAAATGCTCACACTGAAGTTAAAGACTCACTGAAGAACGCCAGACTACACTTTTTTGTTTGGTGTATTAGTATATAATTGTCATTGCATTTCTTTGTTTATGATGAGCTGTTAGCCAGATTTTCCTGCAGGGGGAAAGGAATAGGTAATTTCTGATACGCAGGATGCTCCTCTTCTTTCCATCCCTGGTGGCCTTGTTGGCTAACAATAGTTAGTGTGTGATCTGCCTTAGCCCTTCCTCACCACCTGGCAGGAGTGTGTGCATTTTATCAGTCTGAGATGGGAAAAGATTTTCCTAAAGACCGTAATTTAACCGATATGATTGTAGAGTTAATTTTAAAGTCTGTATGGATGCATTAGTTATAAAACTTATAAATATATGACAGCTTGTGGAACTCACTGACTTTGTTGTGTGTCTCTGAAAAGAGAGAGTTCTCAGACTGTGCCTGCTCCTCTCTGATGCAGATGGATACTCCTACTACAGTGTTACTTCAAGATATATACATTTTCATTACATAGATACAATCTGTTAACACAATCGTTATCGTATGTTGTTGCTGAAAATGGGAATTCTGGCATTTGTTTTTCGGATCAATTATGACAGTGTGGTTTTTGTCTTTCAAAATTCAAGAGCACGCAGTTCCCTGTTAGGTCACTAGATGGCATTAAATGAACATCTAAAACTATTCATCCATAATGGCAGTCTTTAGACGTTAGACAGTTTAGACTTGTAACATTATATAATTAATGCTACAACTGGACTTCAGTAAAAGGTAGTTTTATTAATTGCTGTGTACATAAACATTACTTGCAAATGCTTATGAAAATCTGATTTACAGTTGTCTATACAGGTATGCGACATCCTTGTGAGCACTAAATTTTGGTTGAAAACAGGGAAGAATCAGGTGTTAAAGTGTAAAAGCCTTATTTTTCAACTAGAAAAACAATCAAGGTTGTGACGTTAACATGTTAGAAAGCTTCTTTGTTTCAATTGTTTGTTCATTTTGACAGAATTTTATGTATTATGAACAACAATAGTGAAAAAAACAAATGGATCCTTCAGACAGAAAGGAACTTTCTACAAACAGAGTATACAGCGAAACAAACATTAAACGTCAGACGGAAAAAAAGCCACATTGTTTACCCTCTCTTGACCCTCTCTGCAGTGGGTGATAGCCTAGCTCATGTGTCGGTTCTCTGGCTGGTTTCCAAAGAAAGGCACCACGCTGTTTAGCCAGGTTGTGGGTCACACATTCACCATTGACGAGTACCCTTTACAGCCCTCCCTTGAAAGAAAACAACTCTTTTAACTTTCCTAATGGATGAAGAGTAAAAAAAACTCTGCATGGGCCAGTGCTTTGACTGTTGAAAAATATCATTGTACGTGGATGTATTTCACTGATACTTGACAAGAACTCCTTGGCTAAAAATGCTCACTAGGACAACTCCATCAATCTTGTAGATACTGAGGACACTTCATGCTTACAGCCACATTTAACCTTCTTATGAAATATTGTTTGTATTAAATCACACAGACAATCATTTCTTTAATTTGCCCTCTAACAAGTGCAGGTCCAAAGAGGGGTAAAAACTCTGATTTTCTCATTAAACAAACAGACAGCAAAACAAGCTTCTTCATCTTCATGTATAATCCTGTGATATTCCGCTTTATGTGCTCTTGTCTGCCCTTGTTTAAGGCACCTGCCTATTTAAAGGAAGATTTTCTATCAGCTGCTGTCAAGTGCTTGCACATTGGTGGGTTTAGAAATAAAAGGTCAGTTTGATCAGCAGAACAGACTTAGTGGAAATTTGGGTGTAACTACCTGAATATAAAAGCCTTAGCTAAGACATAAAAATGCACCATCCACATTCTCATTTGTTTAGCCAAAAAAATTCACAGGTTGTAGGAATAAGAAGAAAGGGAAAAAGAGCAGCTGTTGTTGGTGTGCACACAAGACTTTGCATTGATAAAAAGCTGATGAATGGAGAATCACACCTATCATGCATCACGTGAGTTTCTATTCTCTACTGTCGCTTCACTGACAGAAGAGGTGAGCTGTATCATTAAAAGTTCCCATTTCTATTCACTGTACCTTTAAAGATGGGTCCACTGAATTGCAGGACAGTTTTTTGTGGGGGCTGCATTCATAAAGGTGTGAATTTACATCTGACTGAAAAAACCCTTTAATGTCACATATTGTTGGCTGATTTTATAATAGGAGAATTTAAAGCAAATAACACAATCCTCTTACACATATTGTGATTGCGTTAATCTAGTGAGATCCTATTCCCTTGACAATGTTGCTCAAGCTGTGCTGAGGCTTGGTAGTTGCCCTGTCTCTATCTCCATCCTCCGTCAGTGGCATCTGTTCCAGCCTGCCAGACAACAGAGAGATAGAGAGGGAGGGAGGGGGAGATGGAGAGAGAGAACTTCATTTCTAGCAAATTAATTTCCCATCCACGCCTCCAGAGCATGCTCGCTCGTTCGCTAGCTGCTGTGGCCGCTGCTGCGTGTGTCTACTGAGTCGGAGCCTCATGCATAAGGCATCAGGTTTAATTGCAAACCCAGAAACTAATGACTTTGGACTGGTTAACAGCAGGGGAGCCATACATCTCGAGCAAACTGAATGAAAAATCAGCTCGGAGGAGAGAAAAAAAGAAGCCTAGCCCCTAATTGATGAATAATTGAAGCGGCGAGCTACAGGGCATAATTGTGACATTTTGTTTCAATCAATTTCCAAGTGGTGTGGGCGAAAGTGCACTTAAAGGGAAAAGGCAGTGACAAAGAAGGAGAGCGAGGAAGAGAGAAGGAGAGTGAGTGGTCTGGGATGGAAATGGACATCAGGTCTTAAGTTATTGCATTGACATTTTCTGGGGTGAAAAAAAAAATTCTGACTCATTCCAGCACAGAAAGACTTTTCTCTCTATCTTCCTCTCACTTTATAAGCTTTTTGTCAACTTCTGTCTGGCTGTGTTGAGTCACTTTTGTTTATTCTATTTGTATTTAATTGGTTGTGTTTGTATCTGAATTGTTTTTCCTGACAGCTAAGATAATGCTCTGTTGGAGTAAAAGGGCATCCAGCCAAGTCGACCAATGTGGTGGAACAAAACATTACACCAGTCTGTCTTGGCCTCATTGGTGTTTGGTGCATGGAGCCTTAGGGTCAGCCAGATAAAGGTACAGCATCATGATATGCCCTACATATCATGGATTTTTGGTTTGATTTCAATTCAAAGCCTCAAAACAGAAACCACCAAGTTCAAAAGTTGTCTTCAAAAAATGTTTGATGTTAGTCAGCACCATAGACGGCATACAGAGGGGACAGCATGGCTCCGCCTTCAACCGTTGTACTATTTTGAAGCCAAAATACCCCTGTCAGGGGCACAGCCACTGTGCAGCCAGAGTCTACGCGGTAGAGGCTATGAGGGACTCAGAGAGCATTTGAGTTGAGCTGGGTGACAGAAATTACATTTATTTTTTTCTTTTGAGAGTCTAATCTCCTCTGGGATCTCCCAAAACAAACTACATAAGAATGGCAGCTATCAATCATTGTTGAACGTGATGTAAAGCCTCATTTTTAACCTTTGATAACTAATGAAAAAGGAAACTTTTCAGAAAAAAAAGGACTTGAACACAAGGCAGCCTAGTAAAATCACCACAACAATCAGGTGTGAGAAACATTTCTACGAGATATATTAATTTTTAAAAGTTTGATCACAGCTCATCTGGAATGACTGGAGAGCCAGATTTTTTGACCTGTACTGCAGCCAGGGGGTAGTTTTTGTGGTGGCCTCACTTTGAGCTTAGAAAGATGGTGTCCATTTATTTTACAGCCTATGGTCAGCAGAGTACACAACTTCATGCTGAGAATTTGACAACACGGATAGGCGACTTTTCTCACCTGTACTGTGTTTGTAGAACATGACTCAGCAGCTAGTTAGCTTACATGAGAGACTACAGTGGCTAGATTTAGCACTTCCTCTTATTGCTAAACCTGCCTTGTCTTTACAAGGGCCTTTTCTACTGAAACAAGATACAGCTGGATAGTGAGCAAGCTCTAGATATGTTTGATTTTGATAGCGCCCACAGCCCAGGCTAACTTTCACCTCAACTTTCCAATCCTTTGCTGTGTTCCAAACCTCATGCTTGGATACTGCTAAATAGGGCATCATATTTGTAGATGCTCACAGTTTGTGATAGTCATAAGAAATGCCTGTCTGTACAATTGATTTGCCAGAATTCATCAATTTAAAATAGTTTAGAACTCAGACCGAAAAGCTCCATGTTAACTTAGCCATCTTAGCCCTTAATGATGATGAACTGGTGTATTGATATTTTGGCATGTTTTTAGAGGATCCTAAAGGTTAAATAGGCAGTCACTGTGTATTTTCTCCAACCTGTGGCACTGAAAAAGAGCTGAAGTTCACACATTTACATTTATTTTTCTTTTTTTCCCCTTTAATTATAGTTTCTTTAATTTATAAAGATATTCTGTTTTACTCTTTAATGTCTGTTATTGAACTTCTACATCTTATTTTGATTTTAAAATGACCTAAAAATGGGAATACAAAACTTATTTCAAGGGGCGGTTTAAAACATGGGTAATAAATAGGTCATTTTATTGTGCTGGCATCATGCTAATGGGTGAGAGGCCGACAGTACGTGCCTTCTTGAGCACAGCAGATGTTGGGCCCTGAAGCAGTGGAGCAGCAGCACCAGTGCTAGTAGCTCAAAGGCCCTAGGACTTGTCTGTAGTCTGCTGTTGGTCTGGTGTCTGGTGTCAGGCTTTATGCATCTGTTCACACATACACACACGCTCCTTAAACACACTGCAGAAAAGCAAATACTATCACTCCACCCACTCTGCATTGATGACATATGATCTAGACAATCTTACCTTCATTGCTTTGTTTTCATCAAAACACACAGTTGCACCCCCACATGTTCCCACACACCCTCTTTCCATATCACCGCAATGTCTCTTATGATTGCCATTTTCACAGAGCCATGTGTGTTTTTTTTCACAGAATAATTCTGAAAAACCATGCACAGCTTGATTGACGTCTATGGAAATGAGGAGGTTGCATCCTCAAAGGAGACACCATACGGATGGGAGCAGCACATTGACGAGAGGCATCTACAAAAGGCGCTTGTAAATTCCTGACATGCCTAGCATATGTTAATGAGCCATTCTCTCGCTCTGATATAATTACTACGAGGGGATATTGCCTTTGGTGAAAATATCTGTCTCGCATGGTGCGGCTACCTCATGGGGGTGAAAGAAGTAAAGAATGATAAAGTAGCGGGCGCATAAATTCTCATTTACCATGCTTGGAGGTAAGGAGAGTGATGTTGGCAAATTCACTCAGGATGATATATTGGGGGGAAGGCACCTGGGGTTCATTACATACCTCCTTTGTTAGAGCGCCTTCTGCAGTCATGTAGCGTTTGTTCGTGGATGTTTAGGCTGTATTGTCATTTGGATCACTTACTTAGGATGTTTTAAGAGGTGCCTATGGCTGCTGGAGCTCATATTGCATCTCAGAGCTTGAAAGACGTGATCTAAAAACAGAATTAAAGGAAATGTATGAGAGCTTTTATCCTAATGGATATGACAAAGCTTTGTGTGTTTATTGCTGCAGGTCATACAAATGTTATCATAATACTTCCCTCCTCTGTTTCTTTGACTTTATTTTCTACTTCAAGCTTGAAATCATTTGCATGTTTTTTTGATATCTTTGGCTGTATGCAATCAAGCCATTGATCCATCAGTTGATCTAACTTTTTAGTGTTTTTGTCTAATTATCAGCAAAAAACAAACAAACAAAAATAATAAATGTCTTTTCAGACTTAGTGTGAGCCACATTCACCTGACCAGTCCAGAAAAATTTCTTATTTCAAGTTATTTAAAGACAAAATTTAGGTCTGACCAGCTTGTAACAAGTTAAAAAAAATCAGTCAATGGAATATGAGAAAAATTACTTGCATTAATACACTACTCTAATTTCAAAAAACTTGACAAGCACATTTTTCCTATCCTATTGCCATATTTTTTACTTGTGTGAAGCAACTCAGACCTCAATTTTATCTTTAAATAACCTAAAACAAGACTTTTTTTTTCTGGAGTGGTCATGGAAATGTGGCTCATATGAAGTAAAATAAGACCAAATTTACTAAAAACAAAACTAAAACTTTAAGTAATAAAGAAAGAAAGCTGGTCATTCTGAGATAAAGAGACAAGGATTGATGAATCCACAGGTTTTAAGTATAATGCTTAAGCAAGTATGCACAACTAGTCTTACTCTTACACACTGTACCAGCATGATTTCCCCACTTCAACGCCATATGCAGCATATTCAGTTAGTCTCAGACATCCATCAAAGCTATGATTGCTGTCTTCACCCCAGAAGAATGATTTGACACCAGCTCACCCTGATTACTCCTCTTCTCTCCACGGGGCAGCAGCAGAGGTGCTATTAAAATGAGCTGCATTGATTGCTGAATTAGGGACCTTTTGACCAGAGACAGAAAAAAAACAAAACAAAAAAAAAACAGGTAGTCGATAGCGGGCGGTAGGCCGGTGTCATATCTAGGTGTGTGGACCACTCCAATCAGTAGGATCTATTGTCCTGCATTGCTGCCTGTGACTGATCTTGGTATCGAGCCATTGGCAGAGTACCAGGGTATTGTTTGGATGGCTGCACAATCAATTCTGCTGTGTTCATAGTAACTTTGTTCACTAGGGGGCAGTATGTTTCTCTGCTGGCTCTGGAGCTTTTGAGATCAACTGATGCACAGCAACACTGAGACGTGCCTGATAAATCTTGGAGATAGAGCAGCTAATAAAAGCAAAGACAATGAGCTGTTACTGGAATTCAAAGATTAATTGAAACCCAAGCATCAGATCACAGCATGTGCAACAATGAAATCTAAGAAGTGCAACCGCACATGAGAAAAAGGTGAATATTTGTGTGCACTCAGTGATGCATATCAGTAGAAAAAGAGCTGGCAAAGACACCAGATGAACAAGACAATAGCTGTACTATCTTTTCATCAAATTCAACAGGGGAGCATCTTTGATATGGATAAGCAAGAGGAAAACTAATCCTGAAAACCCAAATTTCAAGCTCACCAGACTAGAAAAAGATGCCACCAAGATGTGCAAGTCTGATAGCACAGTTTTTTTTTAAAATCACTTTCAAGTATAACATAGAAATAAATAATAGTTGCAGAACATTCCAGTAAACTGGCCATCCTTTGAGGTGAGAGGGAAGCAATGCTATCACTTAGCTGCTCCTCATTAGAGGAGTGTCACACCAGCCTCTCAGGCAGTTTGGGTTTGGATGCCACAACTTCTACACAAAAACAAACAAACAAAAAGCATTATTAAGTTGCAGAAAGAAAGGAACAAAAATACTGCTGGGACTTCTAAAAAAACAAAAACACAAAACAAATCTTTTATCATGAGTGTCTCTGAATCACTTTTTAGAGTTTCAGGAAGTTTCTCACAGAGTGAGGGTGGGAAGTGACATGCTGGATCTGAACCAGGACCAGTTGCTTCAGGGCTAACCTTGCGGGGAACACAAGCTCTTGGCCATATTAGCACCTTTATTTTATAGCTTCGGTCACTTAATTTGGTGGGGCACCATCATGTCTTATTAATTCTCAAATGTGGGATATTTTAGTTTTTTTTGTGATACAGATTTGGCATTACTCCTACATTATGTCTTTCTACTAACTTGTATAACATTGTTTCACTCTTATCTACCTTATTTGAGCGACTGTTTATGATAAACTGGCAGATGAAGTCTGTCACATGCATTGATCTGCCCAAAACCCTTTTCTCTTCTCTCCATCATCAGTATGATTGACGGCACACAATCTCAAAACCCAGTTTGAGGTCATGTGATGGTCAGTGGAGCATGCCCAGTATAGCAGAGCAGTAGGCATGTGGGACACCAGGTAGCAGCATCTGGTCCGCGGGTTTTTCTAGAACACACACTGCCTGTGGCGCTGCAGGCTCGGCTGGACGAACATCTGTCTGTGCTGTGCTGACCGGCTGGATGAGCAGACCCACAAACCGCCCACCCAGCCAACCAGTCAGCCAAATGAACGTCCTGCTCAAGTGAACGTCCTTCAGGAGTATGTGGGTTAATATCTGTGTTAGCCAATCTGACCTTATTCGCTGCTGTCTGTGAAAACATTCATTTCCCCTAAAAAGCTGCAGTCATTATCTATTCTCTGCTCTGTTGCAGATCCTCAAGATTAAGACAAAGCTCTTTAAATGTCATCCTTATTAATACTTCATTTATATGAAACAAATGTTTTCCTCAAACATCAGACAACTCATATGCTCTGGTGAAAAAAAAAGGATAAAAAAAACAACACTTATTTAGCTTTGTTGTCAGAGTGAAATGACACACATTGTCTTGAATGTTAGCATTTCAAAGCTTTAAATATGAAAGGTACTTTTGTTTCTCAGCTATAGTTTTAACCCTCTGGCCATTTCTATTTCAAGCACACTTGCCGTTTTAAAACAAACACACAAGACGAATTAATTTCCTTCGCACTACAAACACTGACAGCTGTTCTGCATATACCGTCTAACTTTTTCTTTGTATGTATAGTTAAACTACATCCTGAAGCAAACAGGCAAAATAGAAAGGCAAAGCTAGCTTCAAGAAGCAAATAAGGACAAGACACTGATGTTTGCAGCAGGCGTGATGTATGGTGGTCTTCATTAAAGCCTGATTTTTCACATGCCAGCAAGGGTTAATGTGAGGTGAACAGGAGGTTCTGGGAATTGAAATCCCTACAGGGGAAGCAGGACGCCAGTGTGAAGTGGGAAGGTTTTGTCTCACCCTGTCACTTTGTATATTACCTTGTATATTAAGATTGACGTTGTAACTCCAGTGACAAGGTCATTACTAAAGGTAAGATCTGCAGGAATTTTTGTTACCTGTTAGAAAACAAAAATTCAAACTGGACTCCGCCTCCTTAACTCAGTGCCAGCGGCATCCCACACCCATAGCCTCTGACCGTGACTACGTTAACACATGCACTAGCCCAGCAACCACCTGTAGCATTGCGTTTCAACCTAAAAGGGACTCAAAGGCCATGCACCTGACTTGGCATGTTAGCACAAGCTAATCACCGGGATATTTGACACATACCTGGTTAGCAGAGAGCCAACTTGCTTCGCTCTTTGTCCTGTGCTGCTCTCCA
Organism: Halichoeres trimaculatus; assembly: GCF_033239565.1. Lineage (NCBI taxonomy): Eukaryota > Metazoa > Chordata > Actinopteri > Labriformes > Labridae > Halichoeres > Halichoeres trimaculatus. Next base: position 18,448,525 of record NW_027437192.1, read on the forward strand.
AGTGCCCAGAAGTGAGTGAGCGTCAAGCCACCCTCATTTGGGAAAAAAGCTTTATGTGTTTGGTGTTTCTTTTCACTTTGGTTGTGTTTTTCTTTCTCTCAGCTACATCGGGATAGCTTCTTCCACTCACTACTCAACACACAAAGTCACTTGCGCACTGGGCGCGCAGTGATTGGCTGATGTAACCCCTCTTACTCTCCGCCCTGAAATCACCTGATAAAATATCAACATACAGGCAGAGGAGAGGGTTTGAGGCAGACACAGGCACTGACACACATGTATAGAGGCCCAGAAGTGATGAATGAGCAGGATTGTTCCATAAAAGTTGACATTTTATCATTTAGGAAAATCCAGCAGGCAGAAAGAGTTTTGCTCCCCTGGGTGGCATGAAATCACTGACTGAAACTGCTGGCAGTTTATCTGATGTAGTTACTGAGATTTTACTGAAAAAAAATCTCACCCACAGAGTGGACATTTTCATATAAACCTGACCTCTGTTCAAGTCTCTTGCTTTAAATACCACAGTCATCTGCAATGCTTCTCACTCCCTGACCATCTTTTACATGAAATCTCCACAGAATTAAAATTCATGGGTTACTGCAGCACAGGCTGCGGAAAGAGTTTAGTAGTTCTGTGTTCAGAATGACAAAGACCTGCTGTGAATCAGGAGGCAGCAATCGTAACCTTGCCAGGATAATTGAAGAAACTTTGCAGCCACTGTCGTGTCAATCAAGCATTCATGCCCTGTCTCCCCGTGAAGAGGGGTAAACACTTCCGAGATAATTAGGAGAGAGTTCAATTTGACAAAAGGCAACAGTTTGCATGTGGTTTTAATGAATGCAAAACATTCTGTATGGGACATTGCCTTTTTGTAATGAGCACATGTTGAATTTCTTGAGTGTAAAAGCCCCTGAGATGTGCTGCTTCTAACATTCATACAACAAGCAAGCTGTTGCATTGTTTGCTTTTTTAAAGGAAAAATTAGGTTTACCTTTCTCCTGTTGCCATATTATTTTGGCTTAGTAACACCATTGATGGAGAGAGGACCACACCACCTGAACAACACAACACTTCACACAGCTCAGACCAACAGAAAAGAGCAGCAGGATGCTTCGGGCCCTGCTTGCCCCCTTCCAAATCCAGCCTCGCTGACAACAGATGGCCGTCTCTCCCACAATGCCGCGCGGTTGCAGATGCCAACAGAAGAGGTGACAAACACTCTGCAGGTGTCTGTCCCTCTGCGTCCCTGTGCTGCCTGTGTGTGCGCGATTGTGTGTGTGACTGGGGACAAAGAGCATCTTTCTTGCAGGGAGAGGAGAGTGTAATTGATAGCAGAGGACAACCTGCAGGAAGGAAGTGCCATCATATGAAGTATGGATGGGCTGGCACAGATGGCCACAAACTGTTGGGACAGATGCAGAAGAAGCTGCATTTACTCATTATGGAATCTTGAATGTTGAAATTCTTGCTTCTAAAAAATGAGAAGTGGTGAATTGTTGCTGGAGAACTGGTGTTTACAAATCAACAGTTTGTACTGCAGTTGGAAGTATCTGTAATATTCTATAGCAGACAGAAAAAATACATCCTTACATATTTTCATGTTGCAGTGTGGGACCTCTTTTGGCTTCGCTCTGCAATCTGTTCCCTCTCCCCGTGTGTGCTGGCCAGGCCAGGTGCGCTGGTTGGCAGCAGCTAGCAGAGCCAGGTGAGCGAGCTGCTGGCCAGGTGCCCTCCAGAGGCCCGCCACACTGACCAGATACCAGATGGCTGTGGACGCACCGGCAGGCAGACAAGTACACCATCACACACACATGAGAGCACACACACAGCTGCTCATGCAAGTGGACTTACATGCACATGGCTTGTATTAATATGCACACACACTGTACCACAAAAAGAAACACTGCATGTTTACATTGACTTTGGAAGTGCCTGTTTCTAAGAAAGACCGAGTTATAACATGAGATTAACAACTGGTTACACCTCAGAAAAATCAAAAATAAATTTCCATCATAGAAAAGCTTTATCATGATAAGCTTTGACTTAATCGGTTTTGCTATAATGAAGGTAATTCATTCTATGTTTGCTGACATCAGCTCATGTATCTCCTTTTTAAGGTGTAAAGTTCAGTTAAGGTGAGGTAAAACAGATTCTCTTCTGGGTTCAGCATGGTTATTCAGGGCAGAGTGTTAAAACTTACATAAATATGTTCCATTTACTCTTTGGCCCTCACCCGTATCCACCACATCTCACAAGAGCTGTCAGCTTTTGAAGCTGATACACGACGTCTACACCTTTCCGGGTTAATGCAGCCTCAAGAACCTGCTAAAACTCAGAGCAAATTCAATCCAGGCTCTGCTCACATGCATTAATGCAACTGACTCTAAGACCTGTATTACCCTTTATCTGGTAGTAATATATACATGCAGGGTGAAATATCATCCAGGCTTCATACAGAAACAATGACAGACGTTTTTTCCCGCACTAAGCAGCGCTTCATAAATCACACTCCCAGGCCTGGCCGGGAGAAGACTGATCGGCCATCTGTAAATATTTATTCAGCATCTCTATAATTAAACAGAGCCAATGCATCATGTCAGGCATACATGTCTGATGACGCCGGCTCACACACAGCGCTGAATAATACAGTGTGGAACAGCTTGGTCAAACATTTGTTGTAGATCATAGAGAGACAAGTAGACGGAGACAGACAGAGAGTTAGAGAGTGATGAAGTAAAAGAGGACAGATGAGTCCAACATGGCGGGATAGTAAAGAATGGACTTATAAATGCAAGATGTCATTCGACAAAGACTGATATCTGTAAAAAAAATCAACATCTGACATGATAAATACAAGATGTTGCAGCAAGAATGGAGGGCGAGAAAGACGTGCTACAAGGACAGATGGGTGCAAGATGTCAAAGGGAAATCAAGTCAGATGTAGGAAACAGTTTTATGATGTCTGTCAGTAGCTTCCTGACATAATGTAGTCCAGCATTGATGAAAAAAAATAAGTGTAACCACATATCATTTCATTCCCCATGTATAACTCTGAAGGAAAGTCAAAGTTGTAAACTAATGTAGTCTTCTATGATAATAAATTCATGAGAGCAGTATAATGTGTGGGTGATTGTGGGAGACAGAAGGGGAAAAGTTCAAAAGTTAGACTTGGAATGGTCTGTTGAAAAGAAACTTGAAGCCCAAGCGAACAGAGTTTAGCAATTAGCACACTGGCTGAGTGGTTCAAAGAGTAACTGAGTGGACGGAGAACTTGTGAACTAAAAGCACAAATTGGGCCCATACTTTTAGATGTCTGTGCCCTTAGTTTTGGATGTAGTTTTGGATTTTTCTTTCTTTCTTTCTTTCTTTCTTTCTTTCTTTCTTTCTTTCTTTCTTTCTTTCTTTCTTTCTTTCTTTCTCTAAATTAGGAAAAAAAAAGAGAAATCATGATTCATTTCCAACCTTATTTTACATCCCATGAAGATGGGCCCTAGATTACCGCTGTCCAATCTATGCTAGACTGCACAGCTAGAAGACACATGTTTGAAGACCTTGGAAAGTAGTTTGTCCTCTCTACTCTATAGATTAGAGTATGCCACTGGACCCCTTCAGGGAATTAATTTTGCTGCGGCTTTGGGTAGACTATAAGGAGTTAGAGCATAATGGAAACTCTGATGATACTTAGGATTAAAAGTAATAAAAAACTATTTCATTTAAATAAAAATTACATTTATAATTTTGCCATGCCTTTAAAAACAATTAATGGTAGAGGGATGATTTCAGAAAAATTCACCTTACAGGTAGTATAATGTAGCCACCTGGACGGTAAGAAGGTATAAAAAACATATGAACATAACTACAGAAGAAAAACTGGAACAGTATGTTTATCAAATGCTAAATAAACACTTTTAAGACATACATCTAGCTTTATAAAATATTCTTTTCTGCTGAGAAATTTATTTTCATAGTTCGTACTTGAAAGGTAATAATCAAAATATTCAAACACACCACAAGTAAATACAGTTATTTACACGCAGTCAATTTGATATCCTTCTTCGGCTGCTCTTGCCCCTTATTGGTCTTTAGGGAGTCAGCTGATTACAGATACAGCCGCTGATTGGTCGGAAAACCAAAACAAAGATGGCCGCCTTCCCGTGGAATAAATGATTCAAACCACCTGCGTGTATGACACAGAAACACAGAATCTACCGTTGAAAGGTTAACGGACTCGCTCTGCCAGTGGATTCTACAGTAGGTAGCTTTTTTTTAGGCTGATATTTTCCATTTATGAAAATATATTTGGTCAGTAGTCACAGGTCACTTTATAACCAATATTGATACTGTATTCCATACCTTTTGCAGTGTTTTTACAATTCAGAATTCCCAAATGCACTGCTATGGTATCTGTGAAATAGCAATAAAGATAGTCTAAGTCTACAAAAAAAGTATTTGGTCCTTCTGGAAATTTACTCCCCAGAGGATTCAACCTGTCTCACCAGATTAATGCCAATGTATGGCAAAAAGTTTCTTGAGTACCCACAGCTAGTCATTTCCACTGCACGATACTAAACTATACTCAAAAAATGAAATTTTATTAAGCATTAGCTCACTATGACCTGATTTCTCATGAAGCTTCAGCATTGTTTTTGAAAACACCTTATTACTTTCAACATTAAAGATGCTATGAGGAGATCTGTTTTAATTGTACTGCCTCGCCACCTTGTGGCCTAGAGTCTGCGCACACTGCCATAAATTACTTTTAGTGAGGTGTGTTTTTTTGGAATTAAATGGTGATTGGATTTAAACAAATTTTCTTTGTTCAAGACACCTTTTTACTGGATACAACGTGCTGAGGTAAGTTATTTATCAGCACAGTTACGTAGCGCTACGATTGGAAACGTGACATGGAGCAAAGGTTGTAGTAGCCAGCTATATGTGGTGCAATCAGTAGCCTGGTGCTTCGATGCATCTGAAGGCTAACATGTGTAAACAGTGGCCAGTAGCCCCTGTGTTAGCCTTGGCCTGTGCATTTTCGCTCTCCCTGTTTAGCTTTCTTCTGCTCTTCTGTCCTTTTTCTGTCTGACCATCAGGCTCCTGTGTCCACCATTACTGCAAATTAACCCCCCCCCCCCCCCCCCCCCCAAAAAAAAAAAAAAAAAAAAAAAACGTTTTCAGCAGAGAAAAACACACATCAATCTTCTCACTACTAAACTTCGTCAGCTGGTGTGGTGTTGTCATGGAGACCTAGAGGTGCTGGTCCTGCTCAACCCGATCAGGAAGCTAAGAAGTAGCATTATGAAATAACCTGTAACCTGTAATATTGGCGCTGATAGTCTGTGTGGATTACAATCAGGCATAAATCTAGAAGGAAGACTTTTGCAAGATCACAAGATTAGAAACTCCTCACAGCCCCTTTAAGTTTACCCCTCTGCTAATATAACGGACACATCATGCAGCAACAGTACAGGATTATTTCTTAGTCTGCGTGTGATATTTTATCTGGTTACCCCAAAAGACAGGGAAACTATGACAATGCAGGCGGTTTCTGAAAGTTGCAGTAGCTGGTTTCTGACCATGTTCCTGAACTTGAGGTCATTTTATTTAATGTGCACAGAATTTCAGAAATATTGCTCGGTATTGCTTCACATATTAACAGAGCTCCATGAGATTTCAGGCCACCATGTACCACTGGTTCAGAAATACATGTTCTGCTGGAAGAAGATGGAGTCTCTGGGGAAATGTCTTTTTTTTATTCAAACTGCATTTCATAAAATGTAAATACATGGATTTATCTTTGTTATCATATTCTAAAAAATACATTTTGGTGTGTGTATTCCAGATGGTGGTGGTGATGGTACTGTAAGGGGTGTGGGGGGTTAACATGCTGAATCCACCCAAGGCCCTCTAATGAGTGAAGTGCATACGTACAAGAAGGAAACATCCATCTAACTTAAATTTTAGGGACAAAATAACTGAGAATTAACAATCAAAAAAGTAATAAAACTACTTTATTAATTCAAAAAGACTTTGGTCTATTCCTGCTTGTGTGGAATATGATACTCCAAAATCTGGCTAAGGTGTAAATTCTCTTTCTTTTGAGCCAATCAGATGTTTAAAGGGTGTGTTAGTAATCAGTTGGACATAAGAGAGCATGAATATCACTGGTGACAATAATAGAGTGCTCATTTCAGCTGTGATAACATAGATATGTTGTTTGTTTCCAGAGCTGCAAAATGAAAACAACAATGAGGGGGGTGATGAAGATGATCATGATGATGAAGATGATTCTTTGACCCAGCCGCATTAATGCTGAAGGTAAGAGTTGTTGCTGAGAGGAAGCTGCTAATGTTCTCTGTGTCTCAGACTTGGGTACAGGTGTTAAGCTGTTGCTGAATAGCAGGAGTTGTATGTTGCTGCTTCCTTCATATGAATCAGTGTATCCAAGTCAGTTCCATGGTCATTTTGCCTTTTTGGGGTCTTTACTGTAGAGTTGGTTTGTGCATTTGTTTCCAACACAGAATGTACTGTGCTTGTGTTGAACAATAGGATGAAGAGTTTTTCTGTTGGCATATCAACTTCTTTTTTTGTGCCTCACCTATTTGCTGCTACCTGCGCGTCTCCTCTACATCTCTGTGCAGTTTGTGTATTAGTATGCCGATTGTGTCTGGATTAGAATCCATGTGGGAGCTGCCATTTTCGATCAGAGACATTTCACGCAGATATAGAACAACGTTGCAGCCTCCCCTGGTCTCCTGACAACCAGCCCCAGACAATCTTCATCCATCTTCCTCCCCTCTCACACCAATCAAATCTGTGTGCCATGGGAAAGCAGAGAAATCCCATGTATATTTCAACAAAATATCTCAGCCAATCTGCATTGCAAAACCGTAAATGTGACATTTGGAATGAAAAATTGATTTCACAAACAAACCGTTCTCCAATAAATGGCTTTTAATCAAGATGACTGTTTGATGTGCCTGCAGTGCCGCTTTCACATTTTAACATTTTTATTAATACATAGCTCTGGAATAAATTCATTCTATATTATCCACAGGGACGACCTCATGAAGTGCTCCTCTATAAATATTTCATCGGCTCTGTCATGCTGTCTTTAACTTTTGTGAACTCATTAAAATGTATTTTTTTCCTGACTAACATAAAAAATAAAATGGCACACTGGAGAAACATTAAGAAGGTTTAAATGTAGCTACTGTCAACGCAGTTCTCTTCCACGCAGCGGGAAGCTGATAAGGCAAAGTTATTAATGATTTCATTGAGTTCTAGATAACTTGACGATGGTGTTTATTGGATTGATTCCCGAAAAGTTCATGAAAAATTTAATTTAGTTTTTTTTTAAAAACTGCAACATCACAATGTAATTTTGTTGATGAAAGTGAAAAAGTCTCACCGTAAATAACCTGGTTTGTGGTGGATTGTTTTTTGAGTGTGTTTTGTGGCTGATGGTGCAAGTCGTACTATAACTCTAACTCCCATATCTCATGGGCTGTGGTTTACTCACCCCTATCACATTCACACATGAAGGGACTTCTCCTTTTACCTCCTCCTTAGTGATACCAGTCAATTAAAGTGAGACCACAGTTTTAGACACAGGGGCAGTGTACCAGAACCAACCAAGTGCTTTATCATTTAGTTTTATTTACAAACCATAACCCTCTTTGCTTTCTGAAAGTTCCAGCAGCCTCAACATACACACACACACACACACACACACACACACACACACACACACACACACACACACACACACACACACACACACACACACACATGCCCCCTCAGAGAGATGGATGGCATGCATCCCCATCCCTCTCCCAGGCCAGCAGCATCCAGGTGCACAACAGCTGGGGAAGCCAAGGGGAGGGTGCTGGGTAGGAAAGGAGGGATGGGGGAGATGGAGGACTCGTGGATGGAAGTGGGGCCAGGGGGTGTAAAGGATACTCAGGAGTAAGCCATAAATTTCCTCAGGAACGCGTCAGGTGTTTGTGGCATCTCCTTGTCTTTGTGGGCAGCAGAACCTCTCTGTGGTGTTTCTGTGCTGGTGAGCGCACCTTCATCATGTGGCGTCGGCTCTGTTTTGCGCTTTTTCTGGCTCGAGATCAAAACTGGGGATGCGTTAAAGTGTGAGATAGGGGAGCTGTATGTCAAACAGGACACGTAATGAATATATCTGCAGATTTGAACGTGATCAACAACATCATTTCTCTATTGTAATGTTGTGGATATTCAGTCTCTTATACTTGTATGGCTAAAAGTTTGACCCTGCCAAACTATGCAGCTCATTCTTGAAGCTCCTCATGCCTTAAGATGAATACATTTGTCCAGAAATGTGCTACTATCTGTAATATTCACAGTAATGGACAGGTTTATTTATTACTGCACCAAAGACAACATATTCTGAGTGAATACAACTGAGACGTGAATACATCTTGAGGTCACAGAAAAAAGAACATCCCATTAAGCTTGTGGCTTTTTTATCATGACATTCAAACATTACTCTCTGATAATTTGGACGTTTTGACTCATATCCGTTGCATAAACAAGACAAAATTCCTCAGTTCAACATTACTTGATGAGAAAAATACATTTGGCTCCCATTGTGCATAATTACTTTCAACGAATGTTCAATATCGTTTTATTTAATACTTTGAAACGCTTCGTCATAACTATGTAACATTTACAACACAAACGCAGTTTGTCTAAGTATATCACTTGTGGAGCGTCCCTATAAGTTTTCTTTTATTTATAAATCAAAACTGCTTTGTTTGATATGTTAGTCCAACAACTTGAAATCATTTAAACATCTCACTCTGGGCTACATTTTAATGAGCAATTTTTTGACAAATTACTGATCTTATGTCACTCAGTAGAAGAGAAACAAAAGCTCTGATGATGGTTGCTTTATTTCACTTCTCTCACCTCTGTAAATGTATGTTTTAGCCCCACACATAAACATCACATTCAACGTTGGACTTAGATTTATGGCCCAATTAATCACCGATAACTAACCTGGAAGATGAAATACGATTTCCTTACCATCCATATGCTGCAGGGTTTATACGAGGCTTCATGCAGCGTCTATAGGCAGAGTCTGCATGGTGTTTGAATGGTATGGGAAGGATCTACCGAGCAGGAAGCTGTGGGGTTCAGGATGACTGATGGAGTGTGATGTCCCACTGTGTGGCATGGTAAACTGTTTTTGGATGTGATTTGGCTCAGTAGGTTTATAGAGGAAGAGATCGGCCTATGGGAGGAAGTGCAAGAGGAGAAAGATGCTCCAAAGTTACCCAACAAATAAAATTCTATTCCAAGATCTGGTCCTGCATCCACACACACTTTTATCAGCACCATGTTTGTGTAGATACTGTATCTCAGCGTGCCATCCATCATGTGGTGAAGCTGCAGTCGGCAGCAAACAGTGTGTTTGGCCTCGACTCCTCATTCAGTCCTCATTAGCCATCAATCACCTCCTCTCTACTGGCTGCCTGCATGGGAAGAGACCTCCTGACTTCATGTCCTAGCAAGATGTTCACTTCGGCACTTACATACCCACGCACATACCCTCACATACACACCACCACACAAGATGGGAAATGTATCCGCGCTCACACCATGAAGTCAATGTCAAATATGGTGGTTGAGAGGAATGCTTGCTGACTGGCAGGCTGTGAGAATGCCTTGAGGTGAATATATTTTGAAATTTCATAGTTTAAAATGAAATATAGTATTAAGAGCTTTATTTCCTTTTCACTTTGATAAGAATTTGATAATGTCAAAGCTGCTCCTCGACTAAAGAAAGACTTTTTACTTTAGTTTTTCAGAATCTGAAAAAAAAGCTAGGTTTCTATCAAAAGCTCAAGGGACGTTTTGTCCCGGTCGCTCCCCTCCAGGGAACTTAAAGTTACCTCCAGTTCAGTGCTGTCTGAGGTTTCTGGAGTGTACATTTTAATGTCTATTTGATAAAAATGACAAAGTGTGAGTCCCCACAAAAGTTAACTTTCTGTTCCTGGAGCTTCCTTTTGGGGACAAAAATCCCTTGAGTGCAGTGGTTTCTTTAAGATTCTTGGACTTATAGCACCATGAGCTTTTTAAATCCCTTTTTAAAACTAAGTTCCTACATGCCATTGTCGTCTGTAATTCTACATGGTTTTTACATTCCGGTTTCACATGCACACTTTGGCTACAATTTAACAAAGTCAGGCGCTATTTGTCCACCTGGGATCTTGACTGTTAATCCAGAGTTTTCTACTGGACAGATTTAGAGCGCGGTCACACTGGCCATCCAAAACGTACCGTGCCTAAGCATGATTGCCCCCCTGCAGCGCTGTTCCCCAGCTGGAGAGTACGGCCAGCGGTCACACTACCCCAATATGAACCGGACTTTAGCGGGTATCAGACACGCGCACAGCCCACCTTCGTCATCGTGAAGCGTCTGTTTACATGAAGCACGATCTCATCAGCGTCAGCACAATGAAACACAGAGAGCACTGCTACAACTTTAGAGACTTTTGGACTTATATTAAGTCGTTTCCGCCCGACACAGCTCTCGAACACCCCTGCTTTGTTTAAAATGATTGTAAAGAGATGCGCTCACGGTGATTGTACGTAATGGATCGCACGCGCTGTCCGCGTGCTTGTGCTCGTGCATGAAGTAAACCGTGTCGGAGCCCACCTCTTCGAAGCGTGCCGAAGCACGGAAGGAAATCGTGCTTGAGCATGGCACAGTTGCGGTCACACTGGCCATTCCAAACGTGCTTCACGGCTGAAGCGTGCTTAGGCACGGCACAGTTGGCCAGTGTGACCGCGTCCTTAAAAGTTTCCCAAGTCCATTTTTGTAAACACCCCTGTTGAGCTGTTGATGTTCCACAGTTTTCAATGAATTTGATTAAAAAGTGTCAAAAACTTTAGCTTCCTTTTAAAGGAGCTAAAAAGGTTCCTACCGCTGGTTGTTGTTGGTGTTCTGTGAGGTTGAGGTAAATTAGTCTGCTGAGCCTTTTTTATAAACCAGTGTTTTGTCACAGCTGCATACTCTAAAGCCCCGTTTCCACCAAGCAGTCTGGTTTAAATCAGCACGGTTTGGTACGGGTCAGCTCGGTTAAGCTTGGTCCTTTTGTGCGTTTCCACAGCCAACCGTGCCCCTCGTGGTAGGCAGTCCGTAAGGCGGTTGCTGACAGCCGCATCAGTAGAATAATACTGTGACGGCATAGCAGCCTGACACAGTGTACCCCTCTAATAAATCCAACTAAGAAAAAAAATGCGACACAATAAACAAAGAGGAACAATGGAAGACATCCAGCATTTTGTCCTGTTGTGATTGGCATGTGGCTGTTTGATACAAAGTGCAATCAAGCTTTGTTTCAGAGATGGCTGTGTGTCGCCAGGAGAAATGCAGCCCCTGTGTTGCGGTAAGTGATGATTCTTTCGACCAATCAGCAGTCTGCAGTGTTGTAGCTCCACCTACCGAGATCGGGTCGGTTTACTCCTGCACCCCTACGGAAGGGTCCCAAAAAGTGGGACCACTCATCTTGTTTATTTGGGAGTCTTTCCCGGGATTAGTCTGTGGAAACGCCTTACAATGCGTGCCATGCCGAGACAAACTGAACTGAGCCGCTTGGTGGAAACGGGGCTTAACAGTTGGTAATTAAAGTGTAAAATGTGATTCTTTAGACCTTTTCTGAAATAAAACAGACAGGATGCAAACATGCCTGGGAGTACTGATGAATAGTGCAGAAAACTGACAGCCAGTCCTTCCTCAGAGTGTTTTCATATCGAAGCATGACAGTCTACTGATACATCCAGGTGGGGTTCACAAAAGGTAAAAAAAAAGAAACAGAGAAAAGAAAAAAAAAAAAACTCTCTCCCAGTTGAGCCCTCTCGGGAGTTTTCACTGTCTCTTGGGGCGCATAAGAAAGCGCAGTGTGTTTTTTTCTGCACTCACCTGCTGGGAAGTGTATAGAGGCCATTACTTGACATTGATAGCTGCATGTGCTTTTGTCCTTGGCCTGTATATGCCACAGCTGACTACACCGAGGAGATGTTATGTGCGGGGCGTTCCTTATGCTGCAGGCTCCAGAGTGTTTGCTGTGCAAACTGCAAGTTTGTGTCTGAATTTTTTTTGTGTGGTATCCCTTATGGGAATACCCATTTACTACAAAATGTAACTCTTACGCTCTTATGTCTTAGTTTTCTCTTTATATGTGTTTTGTCACATGCTTTCACCGGCCCTTCTATTATTTTGAAGTTTGAGATTTGCAGGGGCGTTTTTAACAAACGCCAACAACACAAAGAAATCATTTCAGCCTCACATCTCCTGTCTGCCTCGCTCTTTCTCTCATTCTCTCTGCCTCTATCTCGGTTTGTTTCCTCCACACCTATATCGCTTCCCATCCATCTCCAGCCTCCATGCCTCTTCAGCTGCTTCCCTTTCCCTTGCTGCTGTTCCTAGTGTGTGTCTGAGAGAGGGACCGATAGAGAGGGAGAGGCCTGACACATGGGCCCAGTTCCTTAATAATGTCATTCTGTGTGAACGCTATTAGCAGATTACCCTTGGCCCAGGGCAGCGTAGCCATGTGCAGGAACTAGATAACCTTGTGTTCGGTAATTTAATATCAACACTTCCCCTCTTTTCTTACCACGCTTTACAACACACAAATACCCTGCTTGTCCCCTCCGGTCCTATTTCTTGAAGAGAGAGGAGAGAGGGAGAGGGAGGATTACAAGATAGTGACTTCTTGAAGATTCCTTTCCTCCGCCGAACAGTGTGTCGAATCGTCCCTTGTCCACAGATGTGAGAAAATACATAAACAGGCTTATGGTGGAAATTCCATCAGATTTAAAGCTGTGAATTTAGCTCAGCGCAACATCAAAGGAGACGCCCATCTTTTTAAAAAGCTCAAGATTGGGTAGGCCCCCCCCCCCCACTCCTCTCGTCCTTCTAGTCTTTCTCCTCTCAGGCTATCTAACATTTACCACACATCAGGCTGATGTGAACAGCACAGAGGAAATTTCCTGTCACACAGTTTGATTCTGCAAGAGTGGCTGAGACGGAGAGGGAGAGAGATGTACTACTTAAAGGAGTAAATCCCATGCTCTATCCCCCCACAAGCTGAATCTGAATCCAGCCTCAGCTGCTGTATCGCACCTCGTCCTGCTGCTGCGGCTCCTCTTCCTCCCAGTCGCCTGTGAGCCAAGCAGGAGCGAGTGGGAAAGGGCCAGACGGCGTGGCCCTATCACTCACCGGCACTCTCTCACACCAGCATTACCACGCCTTTATCTCATCTCCCGCAGCCCTGCACGGCCAGCCGCCTCTTGGTCCTCCAGGCTACTTTACTAATAACCTCCCCCTTATCAGCCGCCGTGCACCTCTGCCTGTGATCAAAGAGCCAATTAATGGAGCGGGGAAAGGTGAAGCATTCAAATAATGGAGACAGCTGTTTTTCTCTGTTTGAGAAAATCCATTTTGTATTGTTATCGGCTCCCAGCAGCCCCCCCCTCCTCCTCGACCAGCGCTTAATTCAAGTCGCTGTCTGCTTCTGCCTGGCTTGATAAGAGAGAGTGAGAGAAGACAGGGGAGAGAGCGAAAGAGAGGAAGACAAGGCAGGAGAAAAAAGGGCCTGGTCACAATGAACTTTATGGAGAAGAGTGTGGCAGGAATATCGCTGCAGTCCAACTCATCCCTGAGCTTTATCGCCTCCAAAGTGGTTCAACACAAAGATAAAGATGGCCGGGGGAAGAGGGGGGAGGTCTTATAAAGCAGAGCTGATGAGCTACTTTGTGGGAGGAAGCAGCTGATCAAAGCTCTTCAAGGTCTTATACATTCTGCTCTGGCTAAATCTGAGGTTAGTATGGAGTACACTGTGCCAGTGCCATCCCCATAAAGCCATGTGACTAAAAAAAGAGAAGTGATGATTAATATGATAGAAATAATTAATTGCATGGACCAAACATCAAGTAAAGATAAGTGTGTTTTGTTTAAGGACTGTGGATAGAAATGAGAGTGTAGGTAAAGGTGATGTTATCTGTCGTCATATCTGAAACTCAAACTAGAAACAGCTGAGTTTATGAGACACTTTTCTGCCTCTAATCCACAAAGTTTGCCTTTCCACAGAGAGTGGTTTAGAGTGACACGCGTGTGAGCACACGGTGAAGAGTAACTGTAAACTCAAACCATGATCGGCCCAACCTGCTACTCTTCAGCTGACACACAGTTAGCTTGTTGCATTGGTTTTCTGTAATTTTTCTTTCAAACATCAAAGATGCAACTTCGAATTTGTCATTTTTTTGCCCGCAAAATCAGAAGCTTGCCATTGTTGATTTATCCCTGAAACCTAAATCAAATTGTGACTTTCTCAAACTGTGGTACTGAAATCGTCAACTGGCCCATCCCAGCCTAATGAGAGAAATACCCTCTTTCTCTCTGCCACAGAAGCAGCAAAGACAAAAAGATACAGATTCTGGTTGCACTATAGATGGTGCTCAGATGAACACTTATGACAAAAATATTCTCTTAAAACTTCTCATTTGGTTGTCTGTTCTCAGATAAGAGGCCTGAAGTGTCTTTCTAAAGAACTTTCTGTTATACACTGCCTGGCCAAAAAAAAGTTGCCACAAAAAAAAAAAAAGTTACGCACTCTAATATTTTGTCGGACCGCCTCTTGCTTTCATTAAGACATGCATTTGCTTCTGATAAACCTATGCAATGTTATTTTCTGAATTTATTTCCAACCAGTTTTACATTAACTTTTTCACCAAGATCTTGTATTGATGATGGTAGAGTCTGACCGCTGCACAAAGCCTTCTCCAGCACACCCTAAAGGTTTTCAGTGGGGTTAAGGTCTGGACTCTGTGGTGGCCAATCCATGTGTGAAAATGATCTCACACTCTCTGAACCACTCCACAATTTGAGCCCGATGAATCTTGTCATTGTCATCTGGGAATATGGCCGTGCCAACAGGGAAGAAAAAAAATCCATTGATGGAATAACCTGGTCATTCTTTGAGCACAAACTGTTGCTGAACCTAGACCCGACCAACTGAAGCAAACCCCAGACCATAGCACTGCCCCCACAGGCTTGGACAGTAGGCACTAGGCATGATGGGGGATCACTTCATCCGCCTCTCTTCTTACCCTGATGGCCCATCGCTCTGGAACAGGGTCAACCTTGACTCATCAGACCACATGACCTTCTTCCATTGCTCCAGAGTGCAATCTTTATGCTCCCTAGCAAATTGCAGCCTTTTTTCCCCAGTTAGCCTCACTGATTGCTGACTGACAGCGGTCAGACTCTACCACCATCAATGCAAGATCTTGGTGAAAAGTTAATGCAACACTAGATGGAAATAAATCTTGTGACATTGCAAAAGCTTATCGAAACAATGCCACAGCAAATGCTTGCTGTGATCAAAGCTGAAGGTGGTCCAAAAAATATTAGAGTGTGTGACCTTATCCTTTGGAGGCATCTTTTTTTTTTTGGCTAGGCAGTGTAGATGAGAATATGTTAAAATTGTCTGTATGACTCAAATAAGAAATATGAAACTTTTTAGCAGGGGGAACTTTGATTTGATGGTGAAAAAGCAAGCACCCTTTACATAAGTAAGCAGCCTAGGTTGGATTTTAACCTGTAGCTTCTTATGACGTCATACTTCAATCTCTCTTTTTACGCCATGTTTTCACCAAGTGGTCCAGTATGGATCGGCATAGTTTGGTATGGGTTAAATCAGTTAAGCCTGATCCTGTTTGCGTTTCCACAGCCAACCGTGCCCTTTTTTGAAAAGCGGGGTGTAAGGCGGATACCAATCGCCGTGTCAGCTATGTTATCGTGTGAGCACGACATAGTGTACTACGTTAATAAATCCAACGAAGAAGAAAACTGTGAAATAAACAAAGCAAAAATGGAAGACATCTAGCAATATATCTTCTTTGTGATAACCCTAACCCTTTTGTTACAAAGCACAATCAAGCTTTATCTCAGAGAAGTCTGTGTGCCACAAGGAGAAATATAGCCACTGTCGCACAGTAAGTGACAATTCTTTGACCAATCAACGGTCTGCAGTGTTTCTGGCTCCATCTTCTGGGGTCTGATCGGTATGTCTGGCACCCTAGCAGAGGACAGTACAGATTAGTAATTTCGGGACCTGTCCTGGGATTAGTTCCTGGAAAGGTCACAAAGCATCAAGATGAGCTAAACTGAACCGCTTGGAGGAAATAGGGTTTAGTGCACTAACAAGTTTATGTCATCTTGTGGAAAAGGATATGTCGCTTTAAAATGCAGATGCTGGGAAAAAAATTAAATCCAGAACCCACATTTTTCTTAACTGGTACAACCCTGCTTTTGTAAGTTTTACTAATTGCAAGTGGAATCACCTAACTTAGACCCTATCTCATCTCTCAAGTATGAAACAATATTTTCCTGGATTGTGGTTTTGGCTGTATCTGATGCAACACGTGCTATGGTCACTGTTAGAGGAAGAGCGAAACAGGCAGTCAGCCACAGGAAATAAAGGAGTCCTGGGAAAGAGCAATAAGACAACCACAGTCATAGTTTTTACAGTATCAGTGATTACTCTAAGTGCCTGTCTGTAAAGTCTGGATTTTCACAGTAAACTGCATGTGTGATGGCTAAATTATAGTCAGGTTCTGAGCTCTGGATTGTGTGGTCGTGCCATGCTCTTTATGTTCATACATTCCAGCAATATATAAATATAAACTTACATATAAACCAGTGTTTGACCAAATTTGACCAATTTTCCCCTCTATGTTCAAAATTTAAGTGTCTTTTAAGCAACAAGCAATGAACAAAAATGAACTATGTACACACCACATAAATAAATAGTTAAATAAAAATCTTTATGGCTGGTTCAGCAAACAGTTTGGGTCTGAATATCTAATTTCTCTACTGGCATGCCCAGTACTCAGGAGTAATTTTTGTTTTATAAGTCATAATTTTTTAGTCAAATTTAAGAGTTCTGCCTATGTATGATTATGGTTGTCTTGACTGGCACCCTGTAGCTGTTTGCAGATCGAATAAATTTAACCTTAAGAGGTGACTCAGACTTTAAAGATACTGCAAACTAAAGTAAAACCCACTAAGATTTAGCACTAAGGCGTAGTGTGTGGGAACAGATGTGCCTGGCAGTCAAATTTTGGGTTTGCAGTATTTATGACCGCCATCAGATTTTCCCCTATACTGTCTGGACGCTCCACACCACCAGCTGAGTGAAACTGAATGGAGAGAAATTTCAGAAGTTCAAGCAACCACAAAACTCTGCACATTTTTATTAAAGTGATGCATGTCCAAGCTGAGATCAGTAGCCCCCCGAAGCTCCTCCAAAACTTTAGAACAAGGCTGTCCAATTTGGGGCCCGTGGGCCAAAAGTGGCCCACCAGCGATTTTTTTTCGGCCCGCAGCTCATGTTTGAATTTTTATTGTATATACTTTTTAGATTATCATTATTTTCCCACTGCCAGCAGCCTGAATTTCTTCTATATTTATTGTTGCACTTTTCCTCCTGACCACAAATATACACGGTGTTTCATTGAGAGTAGGGATGCACGATATTATCGGCACAATATCGGTATCGGCTGATAAAAGCTTAAAAACACGTTTATCGGTATCGGCAGATATCAAAATTTCTGCCGATATGCACAGCCGATAATGTGCTATTCAGTTAGGATTATTATTATTTTTCATCTGAAAAATAAGCTCCTTAAATAAAATGTAGCACTTCATTTATTTGCACTGCAGAGCTCTGTGTCTGTCACCAGGTTGTTACAGTAGCTCTAAAATAATCAACTGCAACTTGGTTATGTTTAAAAATGCATTGTACATTTAAAGTTCATGTGATCTAAAGAAATTATTTTTCTGTATTTCAATATTGAACGTCTTGAGTTTGAAAAAATAATACATTTCTTATTTATGGTAAAATCAAATGTTTTTTGTCTTGTTTTATGTGTGTTTCTTAAACAAATAAGACCATCACAATAAGAGTAACAAATAAACTCCAGTACAGGATAGACTTAGCTTTCTTTACACTGAAATAAACAAACAAACTTGTGATTATCGGTATCGGTATCGGCCAAAAGGGGTTTCGATATATCGGCATATCGGATATTAGCAAAAATTCCAATATCGTGCATCCCTAATTGAGAGTAGGATGACGCTAGTCCTGTCAACTCAGATCTGGAAGTCCATGACCAGAGAGTGAGAAGATGCAGGGTCATGTCTGGGATGGAGCGTATGAGGCAGTGGCACTCTGAAAAGAGGAAGTTTACAAATAGTTGGAAATATGAGTACTTTTTTTTTTTTTTTTTTTTTTACAGAAATTGATTCTAAAGAAGTATGACTAATATGTAGGCAGAAAGTCGCTGTTTGAAAAGGGTATAATCTTTGTAAATAAATGTAAATACAGAAATCATTCATAGGGAAAAAGATCTAAAGCAGGTGTCCAGTTTTATTACTATTCTTTATTTTAAAAGGATAGAAAATGCACTATTTTGGTTCCATAGGAGCATGCTGTGTCCCATGCTGTTCAGGTTATATTGCACTAAATGTCTCTGAAGACATAGACCTAGTATTTGTGCCATATGGATGTTCAGTAATTTCATGCTGTGAAATACAGTAAAGAAAAGTGTTTTCATTTTCAAAATTGCTCGTATGAGTACTCATTTTGCACTATTATGCTATAGGCATATTTAATATCATGCACTGCAACATGAATGATTAGTTATGGCTCGCGACCCTCCACCCTGGTTTGATTTTGGCCTTTAACTGAAAAGAATTTGGGCACCCCTGCTTTAGAAAACCAGTTTTCAAGTTGTGACCATTACTGGGTAAACTGGTGTTAATTTGGTCAGTCAAGCTTATCTCAATGCAGCAGTGAAAGAACATGAGCCACAGTCTCTGATGCAGGTATTAACATATTTATTACACCGTTAAGAGAACAACAATACCAGAATTATACTGCAAAGTTTCACAGACTGACAGACCATAGTTTACAGCCCAAAAAAGAATTTAAAAAAAGAAACAAAAAGAAAAAAAATCAACAAGAAACCACAGTTCTGACATAGTAGACTGGAAAGCTCTCTAGAGGACACTGACCCTAGGCGATGGAGAGACCGCCCAGTGTCAGCCTACCACTAACCTGTGGTTTTCATGTCTCAATTAAGTATTGCACAACAATTTCAAATCATTTGAGCTCTTTTTTTTCCACAATAAATTTTCTCAAGAGAACACAAAAAAGAAGCCCTCCCACCCCTGAAGTATAACTCACTCCCCCAAGATTAATGCTACGGCCTTTGATAAGAAGGAAATTTAAACAAATTTCCCCCCTTGTAAAAAAAACAACAAAAAACAACAAAAAAACAGGCATGCCTAGATTCATAGCCTTTTTTTAAATTTACAAGCTCTGCCTTGAGTTTCCCCCCTTTCTGAGTTTACCCTAATTGGCAACAGGCAAGCACCTTGGCTTGTCTTTACAACAGAGAAGAGGGAAAAAAGGAGGAAGGGAAAGAGGAGAGAAACAACATTTCTTATCTGTGACCTAGCTTGTATCGCGAAGTAGGAATCGACAACACTTTTCTTTAAAATTAGCAATTTTTTAAAATCTGTTCAAACAATTCAAACTCTTGATGTACTCTACAAACGCTACAGGCATAAAGGAACATAACAAAAGTTTTTTTTTCTCATTTCTATTCATTTATGTTTTATTCATTTATGAGGTCTGCATTGTTACCAAGTAGTGATATGGTTTTGCAGCTGTATGAGCTTCGACTTTGGGATTTTTATTTTCCTGTTCTCTTGTGCCCATTTGGTTTATACTAGACCAGTATCAGCGCCGCGACTGATGCTCTTATCGTGCTGTAAGAGGTAGAGTGAGACTTGTTTGCCACCGAGGAATTTGTAGCAAAACACACATAGAGGAGGGAAGAAAGGAAAAATAGAGCTTCTTAAAGAAAAAAAATTGTTTACCAGATTCACATGGTGGCCATATTCCTGAGATTTCACACTCAGGGTAATACCTTCTTTGAATGTATGGGTGCTGTGTTAGTTCAAACCGTATTAATAGAACAAGTCTGACAAACTGTTTTAAATCCACTGCTTCTTGACTGTAAAGTGAAAACCTGGAGAGAAATCAGGCGGTATTTCTGGTTAAGAAACGTATCTGATAGCTTAGCATGAACTTTTAAGCAGCAGCTCGTAGCTAATGGGAAGTTTAGCTAACTAACAGTAGCTAGAAATCAGTCACTCAGTTAGCTTTAGCTAGCTAACATTATCATCTAGTGATGTCAGGACTTCTCTGAAACTTTTAGACAGACACATTGGCTAAGAACTGATTAGATGCTGATGTGAGCTGTTGTCTCTCAGAAGGTTTGTTGAGTAATTCGAAAAGGAAATCCAGAGGAGTTGTCAGATTTTCTTTTTTAACACCACTGAATAATCTCAAACACAACACAATGGGACATAATAACCGTACACAAGCTTCCCACCCTAATTGTAACATCAGAGGAAAATGGCCACACTATGAATATGGTGGATTGAGCGATAATGTTTGTCATAGTTAATTTTTTTTTTGTTTTTTAGTTTTTTAAATCCAGGTTTTGCCCTGATATTGATGAACACACATGTAATTTGTTGTATACTTTAAATACACTGGTGTTAAAACAGCTTGGCTGTTTTTTCACAGCTTCTGAGGAGTTGCTAGTCGGGTGTCAGACACCTTTTTGGATTGTTTAACCCTTCAGTCAAGAATGCAGATGTGTTTTTTTTTATATAGACAAGGAAGGGAGAGATGAGGAAGTACAGAGGGAGCAAACAGCCCAGAACCTTGGTGGGCCTTCACTTGATCCTTGAGGTCAGAATTTGTAACGCGCGTCTGTGTAGCACCAAGGTGTTGGGGGTGAAGAGCCATTGTGTGCGTCAGGGTAAGTGCTCCTTTACTGTGGATGAGAGGTTTGCTTGATTGAAGATGAAGGCTTAACAAAACTGCGTCTGATTATGATAAACATGGATTCACCGAATACAAAAAAAGAGAAACTGCACACCAGCTGGTGTGAAAGCTCAGTCTCACATTCATCTTTTTAAAAATGAAGAACTAAATCGCTTAAAGCTGAAACCAGCATTTAATCTGACCTTTGTGTAATGAGAAAATGTACAAACAAAAATATTTCAGAAATTGTCTGCAAATGGTAAGAGAAGTCATTAGCGTTAATGTCACAATATTATTGCTCCAGTTAAAATGTAGCACTGCTGTGAAATGGTCATTATGCTTTTCTCACACCTTCTCATTTCACAATGTAAGAGTGCCATTTGATCCAGTGAGAATCAAAACCTATGTCAGATGACTTGTATGACAATGTTTCTCCTTTTCTCCATGTATGTGTGAAACAAAACTCGCAGAAATACATAAATGTGGACAAACCTCTTTTGAAAATAGTTTTAAATCAGGATTTTGGTCCTTGGTGTCAGTCTTTGGCTGTTTTTGGTGTAATTTTTTGTTTATCTTCTGTGTTAATACTGTGTGTTACCTGGTGCTTTGCAGTGTTAAAGCTGTCAATTGGAGTCTGCACCTCTGCATTTGGAAAGTTAGTTTGTTAGAATATTTTTTGTAGTTTTTTTTCCCTTTTTTTGGTTGTTTTTCAGTTTTTCTAAAAATAACAGATATGTAACAAACTTTCAGTAATGTGCATGCACTGTCTGTAACTATTTTAAATCATGTTATGGCTGCTGTAGAGAAGAAACAAACAAAAAGTATGAGTTTGGTGATTTACATTTTCCAACTTCCCCCATCCTAAATAATGAAAAAAAAAAACAAAAAACAGATGCTATCACTACATACAAAGTGGTTGATGAATCATGGCTCTATACTGACAACACAAGTATGCTGAAAAGAAGCATGCCGAAATAACGTCTGTGACAGTGCAAATACATTTATGTATGACCCTTGTACGAAACATTTAGGGTTAGCATTCCACGCAACATGCTAGCTCTCAGAAAAGATCTGGGTCGGACTCAAGTAGCAGCTCTGAGACGTAGCTTGTGTCTTTTCTTGAGGATGAGGGGAAGTGAAACTTAAAGAACTACAAGGGGTCTACCACTTACACACAGAATAGAAAAGCAGCTCGGGGAAAAAGATAACACTTCATTTTTTTTCTCTTTTTGCACCAGCTAGAGAAAGAGAGAAAGAGAGAGTAATGATGGACTTGAGATTGTGACAGGTTCAAGTACTATGCATTGTCACAATTGTCCAACACATATACAATAAATAACCATCGGTGACACCACAGGACAGAAGTCTTTAACACCATGACATCTACAGAAAAGAATAAGAGCATGGAGGATAATGATCATGTTAAATTTGGGCGCAGGACTGCTGTCATGCTGATTTGACAGTCTCACCAATGGGATGATGACTTCACGTCCTGCTTGAGAGCATCTGTAGACCCACTAAGTAGTCACGTGTGAATTGTAGTCAGTACATTCTCCACATGTGCAGTGGGCAAAGTTTTGTATCTCGTCCAAGAATTCTTCCTTTTACATCCTTCAGGGAGACGGATTTGTATTTCCCAGCCCACTGACCTGGATATTATTACAAGTGAGAGGGAAATAACATTGGCTGAACAGCTGGCTCCGCTTGCAATCTGCTGCACATCTGCCCGTTTGATGGCGGTCTGTGGGCCAGAGATTCAGTCCATCCCTGTCCACTCTCCAGGCAGCAAACTTGTTTATCCATCCATCCGTTGGTGTGTCTTTCAGCGTATCAAAATGAGTCTTTCCTTAGAGTATTGATGACTTTAGCTGCTCTGCTAGCTAGATTTGTTCCCTTGGTATGCTGTGTGGTGAGTGAGTGAGGTTGCCAAGTCTCGTATTTCTGGTACAGGGAGGAAATAAGCACTATTTTAAGGATGGAAAACAAACAAAATATTTAAAAAAAGGGGAGGTCAGATACTTGTCTTGAGTTCACGTCTACCTCTGCTCAGTCTCTTGTTATTTACAGTGAAAAATAAGATAAGCTACAATGACAACAACATTAACAACAGTCACAACGACAAACGAACAACGAGAATAGCAAGTGTAGCGATAAAACGATGTCAATATTTAAATTCATTCATTCAAAACAAAGAATATCTTTGTGTTTCTTTAAAGTCATGGCAAGTCAATATGACCTGATTATGGACCTCCTCCTCCTCCTCCAATGACTACGCTGCAAGATAGAATCAAGCATTGCCGCCTCTTCCTTCTAGCCATGTTAGCTTAGCATCTTTGCAAGGCAATGTAGACAGTCATGCTGTTAGTGGGGTTGGGGGCTGGTTGTTAAGCCCGGGAGGCGTTATCCTCCTTCTGCTGTGTGAGTCTCTTAGCGTGTTGAGCCATCCAGGGCAGAGGAGGACGGGGTGCTGGGGGTGGAGGAGCGAGGTGTAGCAGCAGGCGGGGTAGCAGCCGGACTCCCGGTCCCGCTGCTTGGGGTGCAGGCAGAGGAGCTGATGGGGGCAGGGGTTTCTGACCCCGGGACCCCACCCTGCTGCTGGCTGGCCTGCTGCTGCTGGGCCTGGAGGGTCTGACCGCAGACGTGGTGGTGCTTCTCCCAGTCCTTATGCTGGCAAAAAGAGCCACAGTAGCGCGCCGTGTTGCAGCCGCTGCAGGTCTCGCTGGCTTTACGGCCACAGTTCCAGCAGCTCTGATAAACAGAAAGAGACGAAGATAAATAAAACTAAATAATATGACACAATAATTGATAACATTTGTCATGTTGAGACATCAAAACTGTTTACAAGCCTTCCTTTTTAAAAAATCTATTCATGTCTTAATTGACACTAAAAGATCAGTGTTTGTGTTCACAGAATGCTACATCAAGCCAAGAACCATTAACAACCCCAAGATTAAAAACATGCATCAGGACACCACTCTGTCCATTTCCAGAACCAGCCTCTCCTTTTACAACACTTAAGCTTAAAACAAACCGCAGACACATCAAAAACCCATCTCTGATTACACTCAGGGCCTCTTATTTTTATATATAGGAAACCGTAGGGAGAGCATGTCAGGGCGGCTGCATATCCACAGGAAACAGGAGAACAAGGTTGCAAACAGCATCTGAAAGTTCTCCTCTGGGGCGCTTCCCTCTCATAAACATCACTCCTGCAATTAATGACAGATGCGGGCCATATTTTCCCCCCTCACTTAACTGATTAAACATCAAGGTCTCAAATGGTGATTAGCAAATTATAAAGCTACATTCCCTTATTTTCTCTCTGCTGAATTGTTAACACCTTTCCAAACAGGGTAGCTACTCTGTGGGCAAAAACAAAGAGGAGATGGAAGTTAATGGATGCTTGATTGACCTTGTTTTGCTTTATTTTTTTTTGTTCCCACTATCTCCTGACTATCAAATGACTTCTATTTGCAGGACCACTTTTAAAGCTGTGAACATTAAGAAATCTCCTTTGGTATTTGTAAGATTAGGTACAGGGACTTGCTTTAACGAAAAACACTGGTTAAGTACAGCAGAAACCACTCTGTAAAACTAGATCCTATCATCTGTACAATTTAGGAGTCATTTGTCCTATTTGTTAATATGTGGAACAGATAACAGATGTAGAGTCTTCTGCAGGAACTCTGCATCCACATTCATGTTTTCTGGAAGCTTATGAGACTAAATGTTGTTTTGCAGAATTACCTGATTTTATTTTTTGGGGGCAGTTTGAGCAGTGCAGCTGACACTTTAAGCAACACTAGCAAATCAAAGGGAAGAAATCTTTGGACGCTTGTCATTAGCATCTCTCAAATTCTCTTCCAGGTGAAACATTCTCCATTTCCATGTTGTGAGGCTTAACGTCTACAATGCTGTCCCAGATTTTGCCTCTTTCTGAATAGACACAAAGTTAATACCTCCTCCTATGACATGTCAGAAACGGACTCTTCTTCCCTTGCGCACTCTGACTCTTTAGTGCCCTCTAGTGCATGCATTGTTCTATTGTCATCCCAACATAAAGAATGCACAGGAGAATGTGCGTAGACATGGTTATACTAACGGCCCATTTATGCTCAATGTTTAATAAATACGGATCCAGATATGGATGGAGCCCCCTGTCCATGCTGTCTTCATTTAATCCATATTTCTGCACGTTCCCATAAAGCTTACGGATATGAGCGAAATGGAGCAGTACCACTGGAAACAGCGGGGCAGTGTTGCTGTAACTACCTGATACGTAGCTCTAGTGAGACACAAAGAAGAAGTACCAATAGCGGGACTTTTTCCATGTATTTAATGGCCTCACCAACCACTGCCTAATACAACACTGCTTCTTTTTTGTCTTTTATGCAAGAGTTACATTAGCAATACCTCTGCTACATTCCCCATGTTTTTTTTTTTTCGAGTTTGCTTTTGTCACAAACTTTTGACTCCCCCCCTCTGGTAGATGTATTGGTGAACAGCAATGTTAACGTAAAGGACCCATGGAAGTAAGTAAGCAGTGATGGTAACATCATCTGAAAATGACACATACATTTTTGGACGCAATGGGAGGATAAATGGGCCTTTAGAGGAAGCATAAGTGAACTTTTATGAACAGCAAGAATCAAATAATCTGTCGAAACTGAGGATGACAAATGCTGTGATGAATGGGAAGCTCCAAATGATGTACGCTGGACTGAGTCGTGTCTGTCCTTACCTCGCTGGAGTCTTCCTGTTGGTTGATTATAGAGAGAGCATCCTCAGCAGCCTGCCTCTTGGCCTCTGCTACAGTACGCTCCATCTTAGCCCGCTCAGTGCTGATCATCTCATGAGCCTTGCGCTCTGCCTCTGACACGGCCTTCTGTAGCTCTGACATGGCCTGTCGCTTCACCTCATTCACCGCCTCTTCTGGAAAGAGTGTGGAGACAGAGGAAGTCAAGCCCCCTGTACCTGCAATACAGTGTGTATTATATCATCTGTTCATCTGGAGAATAATTTCAATAAGTACACTGTTCATTTTTAGTGCAAACAAACATCACAGACACCAAGAGAGGGACCTAAGAGCAGGATTATTATTCAAGGTCTTTAATGTAGGAGGATTTAAAACTGAAAACAATCTTTTAAAAGACTGAGAAAAAAAATCCTTTGACTTAAAATGTTCTCTAAACAATATCATGAGCCACTTATTACCAGGTGGAAATTCAGGGAACCTGCTTTTGAGCAGGTGCAATGTGTTATTTTATTCTTGTTTTGTCCTATGAACAACCTTGCTGCGCGGGTGTTAAACGCTGGAATTCCAACCGATCGTCAAAGAAAAGGAGGGCTTTTTGTTTGCTTCCATCAAGCCTGTAACTTGACTAATTGTGTATGCAAATCAGGCAATTTATATTTAAATTATGCATTTCCATTGTGATCCCAGAGGCCCATGTGGTGAGGGGAAGTGGGAAACCGGTAGGACACCGTGCAAGGTGCTTGAATATTTATCACCAACTGTAAACATTTTGCTCATTTCAAACAGATGCATTCACCACCACACTCCATTGTGTTAAAAATCCTATTTTGCAATCCTCCCTGGGTCATATTTAGATCAGCCTCTCCTCTGTCTGAGTGTATGCGACTGAAGTGAAAAGGATTTAACGAACACTGAGAGGAATGCAGAGAGAATGAAAAGTAGCCGGTATCATTTATCCTACAGAGAAGATGCTTACAGATGTTTGTGCGCCGAGCACGCTTTGCTTTTTCAATTTTCTTTGTACACATTATATTTATATTACAAACGTAAGTTCTGCTTTCAATATCAGACAGAATGCCAGCTTTCATTAAAACAGAAAAAATGTCTCTGCATCATGTTTGAGCAATGTTTTAAAACCAGGGGGGCTTCTTCTTTAACCTGCTGCGCCGCCTGAAGTCATGGAAATTGCCCTGGTGCTGTGTGATACGCGCCTTGTGCATGGAATTGTGATTACACACCAAATGCCTTAGATGGAAGATCGATCAAAGCTGGCAAGAGAGGAGAGTACTGGAGAGCAGACAGAGTCCCTGATGGTGATACTCAATTCAATTTAAATGCATATTACTTGTTCTGAGTATCTCACACATCATGCTTGGTCAAGCAAGGGGACAATTTCTTTTCTCCAAGGGGTTTAAAAAGCAGATATACTGTATCACTGACACTGAATACAAAGTGGATTCTTTGAGCGTTTCGCCCTCAGCGGAAAATTCTTTCAGTTTTTCGAGAGAGCGATAATGGTGATTACAGCTGCACTCAAGAGTTAAAGAATGCTGTTTGTGGACGCTGGAAATTTAATGGGAACTAATGCAAACTGTTAAAGCAACAAATTAGTTTCAATACTTGATTTTAACAGGCTCTGCAAATTTCCCACTTCAATTTTACAACACTCCAGTTAAATGGAATAGCTGTGATGTCTGTTGCTGCAGTGATTACTGAAGTGCCAAAAAGCAAAAAGACACTGAGTCCTGCTACTGTAGATTTAAAAACAAAACCACTGGAGCAGCTGGTAAAGCTATTTATGTCCCTATTTTTCTGCAGCAATAATGTTGTTTTACGACCTGACATCATACTTGGAGTGTACAAAGTGTGGTGGTGAAATTTTTAACTTTCTACTGTATCGAGAATAAAAGGTTTTCCAAGAGCAGCCTCACATATTAATTCAATTCAACAGGGAAGACAGTTGCAGACTACATCAAGACGAGAGGGGGAGTATGAGGTTTAAAGGAGTGCTTCTCTTTTAGCCCTGAGTCATGTGGGTGAAAAAGAAAACATTGTGATTCCCACAGAAAAAGAGAACATCTAAGAAACTGCAGAGAGATGTAGAGAAAGGCAGAGGAAGTGAGTATGTGGCAGGCTCACCAGCTTTCTTCCAGATCTCTTCAGGGACGTAGCCAGACACAGGCCGGTGCAGCAGCTCCCTGTGAATTTCTGGTGAGACACAAAGGCACAGACATGGTAATTAGAAATCCATCAGAGGTTTGCACAAAGTTCTAAGTTGCAGAGCAAATCACCAAACCCCAAGTGAGCATTAACCAAGATATAAAAGTTGAAATTTAGTTTAAAAACTGTTGAAATCAGGAATATTTAGACCTAATATTTTGTTCAACTATAGTACAAACAATGTGATAAACACAAAAAATGGTTTTAAATGTTTACTAGCTTGTTCTTTATAGGACCAAAAAAAGGATAGAAATATATCTTGAGATATCATTTCCCCAAAGTAACTTTCCAGCAGCAGCTGAAATCCTGCCCATTTTGTCCAAAGGAATTATTTCAATGCATTTTCTTGTTCATGCAAAACTTAAAAGAGTACTGCACTTCATGAGCAGTTTACAAATCATCCTCAGTATAAAAGAAGAACCACCCATTCTTAGACACAAAACTGGTGTACCCCTTAACTCTGTGGCTGCTGAATTAGCATGTGAACATGAGTTTTTTGAAAGTGACTTTGACGGCTTGCTCTCCTCTACAAAGGTTTTAGCAGCTACATTTATGATAAAGAATGCTCCCTACCGAAAAAAATGTCTTTAAAAACTGCTGGCTACCCAAGTATCTACATAAAATATTGATATTTCTAATTTTTAGGCGCTTTAGCCTAGTTGTAGTAAGTACACCCAGAATGCTAAAGGACCTAGAACTGAACCCTGGGGAATGCCAGAGTCAGTAGCAGCATTTTTTGATAAAAAATCTGCAACTTCATTAGGTTTTAAAACTTTGGATGAGTTCAATGATACATTGCATTGTTACAAAGTAGGACCAAAAAGTGTCTGATGACTTTGAAACTGTGAATTGTGAGTCATAGCATTGTCGTAGCTGTGCTTTTGTGTTCTGAAAATAGAAAATTGGAAGACTAAAAATTAAGAAATGGCAGGAAAATGTTTAGATGAATGTCATGTTGCTAGAGATGCCAGTGGACAATTGTTTTCTTGTTTTAAAACTATACAAAGAGGCTCTGAAATAACAGTATCAACATAACTCATCTCCCTGCAGCAGAATAGTATTAAATATACCATAACAATGGCTTTCAACTCTGTCCACAAACTCTTTACACACGAGTAAAATGTGTGTCCCCCCCTCACCTGGAGTTGCATTTTCCTGTGCTGCTGGGCTCTGCTGCCTTGACTGCCCACTAGCGCCCCCTTTCTTTAGCTCTTCAGCATCGCTGTATCGTCGGATCCAGTAGTTGAGCTCCTCGCGGTCGGCCTCCTGGCATCGCCGCAGCACTGTCAGGGAGCGCCTCGTTTTCTCCACCATGTCCATGATGCAGTTCAAGAGCTGTGTGTGACAGGGAGGGGGCAAGGCGCTGAGTTTACACATAGACTTTGACTGACTGATTTCAATTCAGGAATTCAGAGCTCGTGGTGAAGCATTGGATTCAAAGCCAAAGCTAGCATTTGTTACGTTGTTTCAGAAGGAACAGCTGTTGTGTTTGTCCCAGGCGATGGCATAGGTTTACAGTCAAATTTCACAACATGCAAATCCAAAAATATACAGCTTCAAACTACCAACTTTCACAGCATATGTGAGAGTCTACAAACCATTATATTTGTATACAAGCTCAAACATCTTTTTATCCAATCATGAATACAATTTCAAAACTTAGTCTTAGTTAGTTACTTTGCAAAATGGGAAAATGTCTTTTCTACTTTGTGAATGGTGATTGGCAGATATTTCTAATAATGCTATGTATCATGACTAACATAAGCACTTACATCACATCTCTTACTTACATAGACAGAACTCAGAAGTAAAGTAATAAAAAAATGTTATTACTTTTCTTACATGGTCAAGGTGCTTCCACTCCTCCGCCCACTCTCTGTCCGTCAGCCTGTGGTCAATCACTTCCTCCTGCCTGGTCCCAGCATGCATTCCTGTAAGAAAAGAAAGAGGACAAACAAACAGACAGAAAGAAAGAAAGAAAGAAAGACAGAGTGAGTTAGTGTGACACACAGGATCAATGCAGTCTATCATCATTTCTCCAGCCTCCCTTTGATCCATCTTTCATTCAGTCTCTGGTTAAGGCGCTCCCGCCATCCATTTCTTTCTCCTCCCTCTTTGCTCCCTTTTCTCTTTGCTGTCTCCATCTCTCTCTCCAACCCTGAGGCCAGGACTCAAAAAATGACTGAGCTTCTAGTCCAATAAACATCCATCACAGGGCGAGACATGGTAAATGTCTCTCCTATTTTTAGAGCTCCGGCAAAGTTGTCATTACAGCTTCATCAAGGCTGAGTCTGTGCAGAGAAATGTCTCTCGTACAATAGTGCTGTGTCTAAATGGACCATTTTTGTTCCCATACATCAGCTTTGTTTTGTGCTCTCTGACTGTTTGTCTAGCATGCACAAAAAGGGATTCTGACTTATTATCATTGCTATAACAGTTATAGATCTCAGCGGTGTACAAAGAACTCCAAAGCTTGAGAAATGATGTAAAACTGCAGCAACTGTTGTAACTGTGTACCTTGGTGTATAAAATCCTCTTTATGTTTCTCTTGGTTCTACTCAAAGTAAAAGCTTTGACAGCGTGCCATGAAGGGATTGGTTTGTCTCCAATAATTTTAAATCTTTCAACACAAAGACTTTTAAGCACCCTCCTTCTTTGCCCTTTTTCTCACCGATAGGCCTGGCTCTCTCTCGGATCTCCCGATGGTTAGAGCCGGGGTGTCTGTAGGTGTCGCGGTAGTGATGGGCGATGGCCATGTCGTCCAGCCTGTAGTGCTGAGGAGGGAGCGGGCCTGGGTGGGGCAGGCCGTTGGGTTGGTAGGAGATCCCATTGGAGGGGCTGAAGCGCTGGGCAGGGCTGATGGTGCAGGGTCGCTTGCTTGGGTGAACATCTGGGTGCAGGGAACCATCTCGCTCAAAGCCATTCTCTTTGGTTCTGGGTGGGGAAAAATTGCATTATTATTATTATTATTATTATTATTATTATTATTATTATTATTATTATTATTATTATTATTATTATTATTATTATTATTATTATTATTATTATTATTATTATTATTATTATTATTATTATTATTATTATTATTATTATTATTATTATTATTAGATCCAATGCTGTTTGTCTCTTGTTACACACCATAGTTAAGCTACAATGCTTGCTTGTGATACAGAGCAACATTACTGTCCCTTTAACTGGCTCATGTCACTTAAACTATCTCCAAGATGACTCACTTGAAAACAAAAAGGTGATATGCACTTTGTGCCAAAGAGATTTAAATTATTACTGAACCAGTCTGAGTTTGAGCAAAGCATGCAGGTGCTGCTTGTCGGGCTGATGTCAGCAGGCAACTGACACCCAAAGATAAGCTGAATTATAATTTTAATTCATACAAGATAACTAATATTTGGAAGGAATGTGTTTCTTTTTAGCCTCTCTTTTCAAACAAAGGGTTTTTTTATTTTATTTTACCAAGATCAATAAGACTCAATCAGGGAACAGGTATGGCTTCTGTTTTGCTGCTAGCAGCTGAGAGCCACAGATTCTTGTCTTGCATATGGCAAGATACATCTTAAAGGACAAATAAATAAATAAACAAATAGAAATAAAAAAATAAAAATAAAACAAAAGCAGTAGGAGAAATTATTGTTTATTGTATTAAACTTTTTTAAACCATCCTAACTAAAACTTGTCGGATTTTTCCTCGAAAATTGAAACATGAAACCTTATCACTTCAACAACCGTGTCACCCTCATGTGCAGCTGTCAAGGGCTGGAGTTAAAATACCAGAAAAAGAGGTGCCAGGTATTCTGCATCTAAATCACCACCCCCCTACACACACACACACACACACACACACACACACACACACACACACACACACACACACACACACACACACACACACACACACACACACACACACACACACACACACACACACCTAGAGTCCAAACATGAAGCCACAAACCAATTACACATAGAATCAAGTAGCTTTTAGAGGATCAGGTGGATTTTTGTTTGCCTGCTTCCAAAGATTAATGCAGCCAGGTGTGTTTGTGTGTGTGTGTGTGTGTATGTGTGCATGCTCGCACATGTATGTGTGTATTCACAGTTAAATCTTGCCAACCTTCCCCCACTATCTGCAATCCACCACTCTCCTCTCTCTCCACTCTCCTCTTCCTCCCCATCCTTCTCTCCGATGAACAGATTGAACTTCTTAATGAGCTGTTTTTATGGGCTCCTAATGCTCATCCACAGCTCTCCATATGCTCTTTCCCTCCATCCGTCCGTCTCTCACTGCCTCCCTTGACTCATCCATCCACCCCCCCAACCACACACACATGCACAGGCACAGGCACACACAAACACACACTCTCCCCTGCCTCCCTGCTCCAACAATGTTTTTATCTACTGGCTCAAGCTCTCATATCCTCAGGAATCTATGCTACTTCTGATGTATGTAGAAATAAATCTACCTTAAATACCTATTCTATTTCCACATGTGCAATCTAAATGCATCTTCCATTCACATCCCAATTAATCCCATGATTGTCCATTAACTTGAAACTTATTGCAAATTAATCATACATTTTTGTCTGTTGTAAATGTGACTTTTCTAAGCTTTTAATGCATTTAGCAACATGAGGTAAGACAAATGGGTTTTCTCTGTGAAAATCTATGCTTATCATTACTGTAATAATCCAACAAATGATGAACACAGGTACTGTATGCTCCAAAGGCTTAAACAAAGCACGACAAACTCAAGAACAACAAGCAACAACAGATTAGCGTGTTGACCAGAGTGTAACATTACAAGTGAAAGTAAAACTAACACAATGTTGTGTCCAACTACACGTCTTTACTTTATATTGTGTTTTCATTTAAGCAGCACAGTTTCCAGCAGTTTTCCCTCTACTTGAATTTTGTTACAATAGAAAAATAGAAACTTAGTTTCTGTGGCCTTTTATGTCAATCCCTTCAAGGTCTTAGACTTTAACCCCATGGTACTGTTATCGGACAGCATCTCTAAATAAACCTGCTCATATATATAAAGAAAACAACTTGTATCTCAACTTTTTTCCCTCAAGCAAAGGAAGAAACGATCAACTGTATAAAACATGGATGTAGCCACCTGAACGTCACCCGTCTTTTTCTGAAATGGTTAAATGAAGCACATTGGCTATAGCGGCGATATTGGTAGTGGCAAAGGCTTCGCGTACAGCACCTGTTGGTCACGTGACCCTGAGCTGTGCCTCTGATTGGGCAAGCTCACGATCTTAATATCCTCTGAACAGCCAAGTTAGAAGAAAATTCACCCCCTGTACAGTGTGTGCCGACAGTAAAGTTAGCGATTCTGACAGGAGACGTTTTGTGAACCAGGCTGTAAATACGTTAATTTCGGCCTCAAAAACGGCTTGGTGTGTACGTGACTTCCGGAGCTAGCCTCAATCGGACACTCAAGAAACAGCAGGTTTTAGCACTTCCACATTGTCTGATATTCTTGCCGCTTGGAAGTAACACACCTTCTTTCAAGACTGTCAACCTGAAAGGCTTTTGATATTGAATTCCATCCTTGGACTCTTTCAAGCTTGGGACTCTTAAGCCTTGTACACACATAGCCGGGTATTTAAAAAAAAAACAAAAAAACATTTGTCTTTAAAAATACTTCCATCCCCACGCATTGGGAAAATCCGCCGATAAGTGCTACTCAAAGCTTGTCAAACCCATATTTGTGAGTGTTTTTCAGACATTAACCTGTGCCGGCTAATCAGAATGAACCCCACGTCATTTTTCTGTGATGTTTAAGAACCATAAACTCTATTTCCCGGCGTCTACACAAGTTTTCCAAAATCTTTACTTCTGGCTGGAGTTTTCATTAAACATATTTTTTAGAGATGTAAAACTGCAGTTTTGAGTGGATGACAGGGCGGAACTCATAAGAATATGTGTGGTTTCCCAGATACCCGGCTTTGTGTGGACATGGCCTTTGTTTGTGTGAGTATTGGCGCCCCCTGTGGACAAAACAGTAGCTCTGGTGCTTAACATTTGATTGACTGTCCTTCTGACAGTCAGTCAAATCAATCACTGCAGTGGAAAAGGAACATATTGTTTATCTCTTTGCCTCAAATCAATCTGGGAGCAGTGTTTGCAGGCATCAGTGGAAAAATACTATGAAATTATTGCCAGTTTTAACACAAGTGCTCCCATGCGCTTTGGTAGGTCATGTGGAGACAGTGATGTTAATTTCAGTCTGCTGCACTACTGGCTGACAACACCTATGATATTAATACACACGTTTATATAATTAGAATGCATTGCACAAGCATTCTCATTCTCATTCTCATTAGACCTTCCACCATCAAAATAAAACTTAGTTCCTCTTTTTCAGAAATAAAACCTTTGTTTGTTGTGCTTCTGCCAGAGGACTTTTATTTTGAAAAGACCTGCAGTATGTGTCAACCTACATAGACAAAAGCAGAAAGGGTCAGAGTTTATTAATTAGCACTGAAGAAAGTATTTGTCCTCCAGATAAAAACTCTTTTATGTTGCAGGGAACAGACAATGCTGCTAGAGTATGCTGAATTATGCTAAATTTATAATTCATGCCATCGTGGTACAGGGAGTACTTTGCTCTCCATGCTACATGATTTTAAAATTGGCCTCTGTAGTTTACACTGTACATCATTTGTTGAAACTTGTGCATATTGAACAGCAGTTTTCCTGTTCTTGTTCCTGCAGACTATGGTATTATTAAGGGTCGTACTGATAGTGCATTGTTGTCTGTAATTAAGGATTCCTATTGAAATTCCAATATTCCGACACAGGACTCCAATAAGCGGGAATACAGAGCAGAGGTAAGCAAAAAGCAGAGGTGCTTAGCCAGCCGTATTGGTGCTGGAGCCTCATCTGTATGTGTTATCAGCCCATCTCCCCAGGCAGACGCACACACATACACACACTCTCACACAAACCTTAACACATACAGAGGTGCATATATGAACTGTACTCGCACTTTCACACTACACACACACACACGTACAGTCACACAAACACCGAATACAGATGCCTACTTACTGTTCTCTCTCCCCATATATTCTCTCCCTCTCACATTTACACACACACCTTTTCCCCTAAGCTTGCTCCCCATGCACCAGACGGCCAGCAAATATGCAGGTATTACAGAAAAAGTCTGCCTATCTGACTGTTGGGGGAAAAGAGAGGTGAGAATTATTAATATTGTGTTTGGCATTTTTGTCCCTCAGCAAATATGAAAAGTACATTTTCCTCTCCCCTGTCTGTATTAAAAAAATGTAGACCCCCTGGGGATTGCTCTTTATTTGAAAACCTGGCTTCAATTGCACTCACAGCAGAGGCCCAAACTGGCAAAGGAAGCACAAACGGAGATGTTACCAATCTTCCGTCAAAGATGTGCACATTATAATACATTTGTAAAACTTGTTAGTAATTTTGTGTTTCTTTTTTATAACTTTAAAAGTTTCAGGGCGGAATTTATTTTTTTTTCAGATTTTTATATTTTCAGTAATATTGTAGCTACACCACAGGAAGGGTTTTGTTTTCGTCTACACTGCTTTAAACAAGACTTTTTGAAGGGATGACAGCACATTTTTACATTGTGCTGAAGTTGTCTCTCAGTGTTTCCCCAACAGAGCAGGGATCATTTAGACATTATCAAATTCTGTGACATGAAACGGATGTAATTCAGCTGTGTTTTGTGGTTAAACAGGTTCTGATAGAGACAGAATCTTAACTTCATCAGAACAAATACACACAGAAAGGCTATTTATATGCATTCAAAGTGACAGATTCACACTTCTCATAAGGCACATCTGTCTCTGTGTTTTTTCTTTACTCAGTGTGTGTCAAAGTGTGTGTTAATGTCTGTGTCTGTGTGTAGTCAGGTCTATTTCCCACATCTCTTCCCTTTCTCTGTTCTGGCCCATTAGGAGCAGGAGCCAGCAGCTGAGATGTCCAACAGAGCACGTCATGAGGCCCGGTGGCGCTCTGACAGACACTTCCCATACATACATTAACACATCACACGATTGCCTAGCATTGGCTCAGCCTGCGTCTGTGGAGTTTAGTATGTTCACTTGGATGCAGACAGACTCACAGGGATTTATGCATGAGATCAAATAACAGAGGAGGAAAAAGACTCAGAGCTGGCAAGAATATACAATTAGTACTGAGGCTGCCGAGGAATACTTCGAGTCTCTGTTTGACCCACCTGTCTGGTGTCCTTCTCTTGCCGTTCTCGTTGACGTCCAGCAGGAGTTCAGAGGAGTCCACGGGAGAGGTGGTGCTGGTGTCGAGGAGCAGCTGCTCGTGCTGGGCGAGGTACTGAGCCGGGTTCTGCTTGGCCAGCCGGGCACAATGCAGCAGCTCCCTCTGAAGGAGCGGCAGGTTGGCCTGCAAAGAAAAAGAGCTGTGTTCAGCACTTGAAGTCATTTCAGCGTCTAGACTACCAACAATATTTGGCTCTCTCACTTTGAAGAGAAGCATGGGTGGAAGTATCAAAACTGGACTTTTGCTTTAAAATTAAGTCACACATCCAGTGAGTCACTCCTCTTTTCAAGAGCTTGGCTCTTTTAGGATATAATGACACAAAACAGGGCACCAAGGCCCCGTTTTCCCGATGTTTCACCCCAAAATGCAAAAAACGCAGTAAAAAAAAAAAGAAGCATTTTCATGGAAACGCTGAGGAACTAAAAACGTTGCAGTGAGCATGCCAGGCCTGTAGTTGGTGCTATAACCGTCTTGTCCAGAAACAGCTTTTGGTAGATCTCCACCAAAGTAGATAAAGTAGTTATCTGGCCTATTGGCGAATGTGAATTATAGAAGTGTTACAACAGATACACATTTTGTTGAAAGACCGTCAACAGATTCAGCAGCACAAGCGCAACACAGCACTCTGCAACGACATAATATTTCATGCGCATGTGCAAAATTGAGCGTGGTTTCAGCTTTTCAGTGAAACTCCCACTTGCTGTCGGCATTTCGGAAAGAATCCACTCTGGAAGCCATTTTCAAAAGTTTCAATTTTAGGTAGGCAAATATGCATAAACAAGAGGCATTAACGCAACAATACTTGTGTTTTATCCTAAAACTGTTGTTCTGTAAACGGTCCCAAGACACTGTACAGTGGGCTGTTAATAACAAAGTAACTACATTCAGTTGTGCCAATTGAATTGGAGCAGAGGTTAAAAAAAACAAACAAAAAAAAAAACGCAGTCATTGAGTGACCAATTGAGATTGGTTTCATAACTTGAGGAAAAGGTTGTTATGATATGATTGTTTTTTTTTTCAACATAGCAACAGCTGTGGTTTCTCTTCATTATTTTCATGACTACTGTAACAAGGTAAACATTTGGTCATAACACATATAAATATAAGTGTTTTGATTATATCAGGCTAATTAATAATGCAAAATCGGACTCTTTCAGAGGTGTGGCTTTGTGCTAGGTGGCTAAGCTCTCGCCTCAGTTCCACACCTCTGCTGGTCTCTGGAAAAGCCAGCTGGATCAGCTTTTCCTATATGGTGACTTTTATATGAAGTCTATATTTTCATTGGATGTCATATAAGAAATCTTGTTGAGGGAAAGATACACTTAGAATTTGCACTCAGAGAAACAAAATGCAAATACAATTTTATCTTGATCCAAAGAGTTCAAAACTATTTTTAGAAGTTTGGCACCCTTCAATCTCTCTTTGAATTTTTTTTCTGTGCAGTTTTTTGTGGTGTTTTCTGACAAAAAAAAATCTATATAATACTGCTTTTTTTTAACTATCAAAAACATTGCCAATTAAGAACTGAGACCCTGGAAAATGCAACGGCTGGTTTTGCTGCTTGTTTTATCCCACACCTTCCCTGCAGTCGTGGTGTCAGGCGTTAAAGAATACACAGAGATAAGACAAGTCTTCATGCTGATGGTCTCTTTTCCCTTTAAAGCTCACAGTGGCAGCATTATTAAACAAAAACTCCTCACAGGAGTCAAAGTTATATAATCTAACTGCATATTTTCTCCCTGTGCAAGTTCTGAATGTAGCCGCATGGAAAACACATTTTGTTGATGTGTTTTATAACAAAAGAGAGAAATCTTTGCTGCATTGCTTTGATCAAAAGCAGATAAAGTCGTGAATTATCTCACAACAAAAGCCTTTCTCTCCAAAATCACCGCTGTGAGCTAACTTGAGATCCATTTCTTCTGTGTCTTCTAACCCCTGTTCGCTCATTACCTCTGTACCACCAACACTTCCTGTGACCCAGAGTGCATTAACACCCAAGAAGTTTCTTTAGAGACCAGTTTTTTGAAAGTAAAAGCATAACAAGGGGTCTACTCTCTTGTGTGGAGTCACAGGGTCGTGCAGGTATGTGCGCGTTGACTTCAAAGACATCTGATGGGGCGTGTTTTAGAGCAAGAAGATGAAAGTGTTGCGTCAGGCAGGTTCAGACTGAAAGTGGGGGCTATTTTGGCAGGGTACATCACAGGAGCCTTTGGAAGGGCCATCTTTGTAAGTTTTAAGGCTGGTAATCTTTGTTTTGTCCTCAAGAACATAATCTCTCCCTAAGTCTCCTGCTTTGTTTGTTCTTTTCCTTTATTTCTCCTGTTTTATAATCCACAGGCTTTTATTCTTTCTCACCCTTTAGCTCCACATAAACTGGGAAAAGAAAAAACTTTAATTTCTTCTAAACTTTATATGTCCTTGCAAAAACAGACAGATATACACTTGCAAAACAAAACCCTGATTTATTTTGTGGTGTGTATGTTTCATAATTGCACAAATCCCTCTCCAGTAATTGGCTGGAGTCAGAGAAATGCCAAGCGCCGGCCTTCCTTTTACCTGCCCGAGTTAATGGTCCGTTAATAGTTTATGGTTGTAATTACCCCTTGAAAAAAGAGCGTGAAATAGATTGCTTTGACCCCGCCGAACTTATCTTTCATTAATAGGAGGTCATCCTCATTGCCAGAGAGACGGGCGGTGCATTAACAAAAAGACTGAGTCAAGAAATTGCGACTGCTGAAGAGTCAGGTTCATTTTTCATAAGATAAAGCGCACCCACTTGCTCCTTTGCAGTTACGGTAACCAACATCTGCACTTGCATAAGACAGAGAATTCAAGTGGTGCTCAGCAGCCGCAGCGACACTCCACCCAGGATGATTTATTGTGAAAATGCTGGATCTGTCATTTTGTCAAACGGTGCCAAAAAACAATTCAGAAAATGCCACATTCAGGGTACACTGCACTTTATCAACTTAACTTTTCTGTGTAATTTGCAGTTGGAGGAGAATCTAGGTGACTTGCATGTCTTTTTTTCCTCGTCTCCTATGATTTCCTTCCACAACTTACTCTCCCGGCCAAATGTGTTAATTCCTCACAGATTTCCCATCACTTCAGCTTGATGCAACAAAAACAATCATTTGACAGCTGGGACGAGGACAAACCTTGACTTTTAAATAAAGAAACATTCATTCATACTCTCCGCCTGGTGTCTCGTGTGGAGGGCGTCCCGCCAACACATCACGTCACCAGTGCTGTGTGGTTTATGATTGCCTCCTTCCAGTAAAAAGCCCCAACCTACTCGTGGTTTGGTATTAAGAGAAAGAGAAAGTTGTTGAGTGGCTTTGGCTCGGGCTGGACGAGGAGGAATCAGAGGGGTCGCCTTGGTATAACATTAGCTTAATGAAAAACTCCGAGCCCTGACGCGCATTGTTGCAGCTGTGCTTCGATGCACCTATAAAAGCTCCCCTACACCTCCAACTGCTCGCCACCACCATATGTTCGCTGGCATTAAAAGCCCCGCAGAGGGAAGACACTAAAATTAGACTGGGGAGAGAGTGAGATAGAGAGGCAGAGAAGGAGCGATGGAGGAGAGGGAGGAAAAAAAAAAGAGTTGCATCTTTGATTCTGCAGCCATCCCAGTGATACACCAACCATCTGGTGAGGAGACGAGAGGGGAAGGAGGGAAGGGAGGATGGAGAGATGAGGAGCAGTAAACAGAGACAGGAAGGGGATAAAGGGAGGAAAAGTGGATGGAGAACAAATGAGAGGGGGAATCAAAGCAGAAAAGATGAAAAAAAGTTAGAATGAGAGAGGATGTAAGGAAGGAGACAGGTAGGACACAAAATCCCTGTTTGTGGCATTAGCAGCGTTTCTTGTGGGACTGATTTCTGCTGCGCCACAGTGGATCAGTGCACGCACACACATCTGCACACATCTGCAAATTCACATATGGATGCTTTAGAGATTGTAAAATGTAATTATAATGTGCTTAGGGAGAACCAACTATCCTATATCCATAAACAACATCTACCTCGTGCCTGTCAAAGGAGGAGGAGAGGGAGAGGTGCAAAGATAAGATCAGGAGAAAGGGTGGTGGTGGTGGGAGTGGGGGGGGGGGGGGGGGGGGGGGGGGGGGGGTAGAACGATCAAGCTAAGGATTGGAGGAGGACAAACAGAGAAAATAAAGAGAAAACAAAATCAGAGGTGTGTAATGGAAACAAATGAACCGTAGGTTAAACATAACGCCGGCGTCTGCTCTTCATCTCTCAGTACCACACTGATATTGATCTCAGTCTCACAAAGACCCAATAACATGATATAGACTGCTGCTGCACACTGCATCCCTCACTATACACCTCAGTCCCATTTTTCATCTTTGACTACTCAAACAGATCAAACCAGCAGCGCTCCAGACTACTTTGGCTCCTTAAAACCAGCCGTTTCGTAGGTCGACCTCCTTTTCCAAACAAGCAAGAACATATTTGAATGGATTTTTTGTTATTTTGTCCCCGTCATTGTCACAGAAGTGATTCATGATGTTTATTG
Organism: Halichoeres trimaculatus; assembly: GCF_033239565.1. Lineage (NCBI taxonomy): Eukaryota > Metazoa > Chordata > Actinopteri > Labriformes > Labridae > Halichoeres > Halichoeres trimaculatus. The sequence continues at coordinate 18,489,292 of NW_027437192.1, forward strand.
CACCCTGCTTGAGCTGTGGATTATAAAAATTATTTAAAAAATGTCAACCCTTACAGGAATAATCCTGCTTAACTGTCACTTCTAGGCCTCTATGCATGTGTCTCAGTGTCTGTGTTTGCCTTGAACCCTCTCCTCAGCCTGATGTTTTGGTTGAATCGAGATGTTTCTGGGCGGAGAGAAAGTGTGGTTACATCAGCCAATCACAGTGCGCCCACTGAGCAAGCGTCTTCGTGTGTTGATTAGCGAGTAAAAGAAACAGAAAAAGCTTTTTCCTAAACAAGGGTAAAGGTTGGCTTGACTTTCAGGCACTTGGTGAGCAACTTGAGATGAAGAGCGACCCTACTTGGCTTTCTGCTAATCAGGTATGTGTCAAATACCCATGATTAGCTTGTGCTAACATGCCAAGTCAGGTGCACGGCTCTCAAGTCTCTCCCACATAGAAACGCGATGCTACAGGTGGTTGCTAGGCTAGAAAGTGTGTTCACATAGTCAAGGTTGCAAGATGTGGGTGTGTGCTGCCACTGGCACTGAGCCAAGGAGGAGTCCAATTTGAATTTGTGTTTACTAACAGGCAACAAATATTCCTGCAGACCTTACCTTTACAGATGAGTGACATGTTTCCACCTCCCCCCATTGCACAAAAATGAAGACAAAATACCTAAGAAATGTGTGCGAAAATCTTGCATTTGTGATATTTAATAACTAAGGATAGACTGTTAAACTACAAAATTGATGTCTTTGCAAAAATACAAAGATCCTTCATTTCAATGCAGACACTGAAGTGTAAACCATCAAGATAAAACACAGCTTTCTGATCTGCAGCCACTCATAGGTTGTCCGTGTATATAGAGTCCTTGGTTCAGGTTCACATTCACATTCACATTCACAGTGGTTTGTCCAGTGTTTTTTGTGTATGGCCCAAATTGGGGATGTGCAGGGTCGCAAAAAAAGTGGCATTCAAACATTTTTAAACAGCTTTTTTTGTATTATTCTGAGACGGAACCTAATAAACATTTGCAGCAGATACTTTATAATGTACAAGGTTTCAGTTAGATCTAAAAATGTCCATATTTGGGTCATCCTTAGTACTAAAATGACCCATGCACAGATTGATTTTGAAAGATAAATATATGAAGAAACAAAGAGGATATGATAGGAGAAGTAAAAAACACATTGAGTGAAAACTGAAATTTTAAAGGTAGAAATCAGAGACTGATACAAAAATGACCTCAATAGGAAGACTCCAAAAATAGAAAAGGGACAAACATCATAAAGTCAAGTATTCACATCTGGATCTGCGCTGCTGGAATGTCTTCCAGATTAGCTCCATCATGCAGTCAAACCCTCAGTTGGTGATATGAGATTTAAGCATCTACCTTCAGAAAAGGGATGACGAACGGTCGCAGGGGGAAGTTGGTGGCTTCTTGGAGCTTGGAGTGAAATTCCTCGATGGTTAGCGTGGAATTCTGGAAGAGAGCGGGAGACGGAGAGAAAACACATGAATCCATGTGGAAGGCATTAAGTGATAATATTACTTATTGGAAGCTAAGCTAGATCCCAGCCCGCAGTGAATGTTTTGGGTTTTGTTAATGTGAAGCATATGGGGCGAGCCACGGCGCAGAGAGCCACAGAAAACAAAGACACACATCTCCGTCAATTAACAAAACAAATACACACGCAGGATTCACATCATCGAACAAATATGCTAAGGGAGGGAGACATGGGCTGAAGGTTCTACTCTCTTTTTTTTCGGATAAACACGGGGCTTGGTTTTAAGTGTCGGTGGTCTCTTACCTAAACTTCTGTTGAAAGAAACTTTGCACCCTGTACGTTAATCTTAACATTTCATTACGAGGAGGTGAAGTGCTTGTTCCTACATTCATGTCTACTTTTGTTAGCTTCTGTTTGCCTTTTTCCATTCAACCAAATAATAGTACTTCACTTCACATTTTTATGAAAACAATTATGTTTATCATTATTTATGTAGAAAAAAATTGAACGTTTTGCAGTTTTTTGATAAAAAGTGTATATCTAACTTCATGTTTTCTTGAAAAAAAAAAGTCTTAAAAACCCATTTTTAATCCTTGGCTTTTAACCCAGCTGGAGACTCTGCTTTTAGTGTTTTATGGTTTGTTTTTGTTTTTTTATTAATTGTTTCATTTTTTAAAAACTGTTTCAAGAACAATGCAACAATTTCACTACCTGCATCTTAGTTTATTGACTTGTTTTATTTTTTTATTCCTGCACTACCTCTAGTACAGCACTTTGTTTCAGCTGTGGTTGTTTTGCTCTATAAACAAAGTTGAGTTGAGTTAGCCTATCAGGCTCTGTGACTACATTTGAATCCTGACACCAATGCACTTTTTTCATTAACCATCCAAAAACTTTATCTCTCTTTTTCTAGACTCGATGTGACCAAAATGCATCAAAATGCATCTCAGGACTCACACATGTGCAGGTATGTGTTTTCTGCTGTAAATAATAGCTGAGTATGACTGTGTCAGGAGCAGTGGGGGGTCTAAAGTAGGTTACACTTTCAGTTTGTCATCCCTCCATTCCCAAACAGAGTCTCGCTTCTGTTTCTCACCTGTAACTCACATTAACGTCTGACAACCCGGCAGCGGCACTGATTTTAATTGTAACACAAGCTACTCCCAATACGCAGAGGAGTAAGAGAGCGAGAAGGAGGGAGAATGAGGTGAGCGTTCACCTGGGAGAAGAATCTGCTCTATAACAAGCAAAAATACAAACAAGAAGAGAAAAAAAAATCAAGTGAGACGTGGAGGAGAACATAAAAAAGCAGCAGATATTATTTTTTCCTCCCCACACTGTCTGCGTTATTTCCCAGACCTGAATTTTGTTACATTCAGCCTTACATCTGTTCGCCCAGATTGCGTAGGGGCTGTTCTTGACAGCTAGTGAAACCTCCTGAGTCTCCCTCGCTCCCTCTCTGCAGCACACAAACCAGCTAATTAACGGTGTCACTCTTTCAATAAGGTTGGGAGGGAGGGACGGAGAGACGTAGAGGAAGAGGAGGAGGGAGAGAAGGAGAGAGGGAGAGAGATGGAGGGGGGATACAAGCCAAAATGACACCGGAGAGGCATGTGCGTATGCAGACGGTGAGAAAAATAAACACAGCGAAGCCAAATGGAGGCTATGCTCTGTGAGGCTAATTAAAAAAATTCCTCCCTCCATCTCCTCCGCCTCCTCCTTTTTCTGCACAACATTCAATCGGTATTTCTGTATTCCCCCCGCTCATTATGCTCAAATTTTCTCCAAGCTCACAGGCGTGTGAAAAATCTGTAGATTTGCACGTTTTTTTTTCTTTATATAGCCTTCATATAAGCATGTCTGCTAAGCTGGAGCAACACATCTGTCTCATCCAATCCCTGTTGGTTGAATGTATTTTGATGATTGTGAGCTTGATTTGCATCATATCCTTCAGTTTTTACCAATGCCGAATCTCAAAGGAAGGAAACACAAAGGTTCACATGCACACTATTTATGAGCAGCTCTTTTTAGTTAATTCAATTAATTCAAATTCAACTTTTAAGATGAAGCAGCAATATGACTCATCTGTGTTAAAAGCAACGCTTTAATCGCCCTGTTTTAACCCTGCAACTAGCTTATTTATTTATTTGTTGCAAATTACATTTATTCACAAAACAAACTAATGAATTAAATGCTTCAATACTGCATCTAGAGGAAACAGGTTTTTTAAACCTGCACAACCTTGGCAAGTTTGATGTAAAAAGCAACAAGTACAAACTCATTACCCCGTACTTATGTTTTTCCGCTGGTGTTAAAATTGAGTTTGAAAAAACCCAACACAGTTTTATCCAGAAAGCTACAGGTGCATAAAGCTGAACGTTTCCTACTTTGATGTGACTCTTAGTCCGAGAGGACAACAACACGCTGCTATTCTGTTACAAGGCATTGAATTAAAGCTGCAAGGTTGTAATGGATGTCAATCCTTGAGGCAGAGATCTGCAAATTGTTTGTTTAACGTTTATGCCAGAGGGAGCAGAATGGTAAGGTTTCTAGCACATGAAAGGAAAACTGCCTAAGAGAAATACCCCTGGGTTTTCTCAATCAGCGCTAACTATTTCAAAGTATTTTAAGTATTGCCTTTCAACTTATTCAAGCAATGGACCTCTTCCATCTGGTAACTCGGGCATCCTGAACAAATGCTCAGAATTACGCTCTAATAAGCCACTAATGGATTGAGTTATTCCTGCAGACTTAAAGGCTGGTGTCGGCTGGTGTCAACTTTCCTTCCAGAAGCTGTTTGAACTGAAGCTCACACACACACACACACACACATTCAAACACACACACACATTCAAACACAGTAGCCACTCACCACTAGTCCCAGCACCAATGTGCGGACTCGCTCGCCTATTTCGGGTGAGATGTCGTTTCCAAACTGCTGCAGAGTTGTGAGGAAGCGCTTCAGCTTGCTGAGCTGTCGGGCGCCACAGGCCGGCGGCAACTGCTGATTGGCCAGCGAGGATGATGATGAGGAGCTGGGACCATTGCTGTAGCCGTTTGGTGGGGATGGGGCGCCGTTAAGCGCCGTAGGGGAGTGGCTACTGCCGTTGGTTACTGTTTGAAACAAAAACATAAAAACCAGAGAGGAAGAAAATGCTTAATTTCAACTTAAAATGCCACCTTGCTTTCTTCAAATAAGCAAATACAGAAAAAAAAGTGATACGAACAAAAGGAAGAACAACTTTTTGATTTCAATGCACTGATTTGAAATGATTTACATCCCCCTGAAAGCATCCACAATCCTCCACATTTGTATCCAATCTCAGCGGCCTGTTTGATCCTCTCATGAAAAACATATCTGTGAGACACGCTGCCTTCTTTTCCCTCCTTCTCCTTTTCCCTCCTTCCATGCAGTCTAAACAAGCAGGGGCAGTTCAACCCCCTGTCGAGCCCGAGCATGGGAGCAGTGCGTGTTTTTGTGTGTTGGGGGCAGTTTGTGTACAAAGAGATACACGGTGGCACAAAGCTTTCCCTCTAATGAGATTAGGTTTTGACTAGTGATCCACTCACTCCCCCTCTGGCCGCCGTCCAAAGCCGCCGCTGTAAAGAGAGGAGAGAGACGAGATACTCAAACTGCATCTGCTAACAATTACGTCTGGTGGAAATCAAAGCGTACTACTGCTTTGTTAAAACCTCCGGCTTGTGTAATGAGAGAGCCGGGGCCTTTCCTCCCTCCTCTCACGGAAGCCTAAATGTTAATTGCGGAGTGCGAGTGTTTAAAACAAAAATCAAGAGGGACAGACGGATACAAAGGGAGGGAGAAAGTAAACAGCAGAGAGGAAGAAAAGGAGAGTCAGTTATCGAAAGAAAAAAAAGGCCTGGATTGCAGAGAACCAGCACTTTTAATGCAGAGTTGAGTGCTCTGAGCGTTACGAACCGCAGGGCCTTCGATTCTTTGATTCTAGGGCTCTTCATGCAAGTGGTTAAGTATGCACTTCTAAGTGAATACTAGGGTGTAATTTGCTTGTCACAGGCGATGTGTGCGTCATGGCAGAGCTCCAGCAGTTTGTAAGCGAGGGCGTTAATGAACTTGTTGGGTGAGTTGTTTGGAATGCCAGTGATTTGAAGAGGCTCAAAGTAACTTGTTAAAGAGCTCCTGGGATCTTGAAGTATTGATGTTGATGGAAAGAGCTCATGCATATGTCTGCTTTGATGTAGACAGTTTATAGTTACTTCACTTGAATGTCTTTATGTTGGATGTAACTTCTTTGGTTTTATATCTTTAGATACTATTTATAGCTGTAGAGATCAGTGTATCTTCTGACAACAAGGACTTATCCAAATGATTTCTATCTCCCACAGCTGGACTTATTTCAACATATTTGGCATCTCTTGTTACACATCAACACAAGGGGGGCAACAGGGGGCACTCACGTTAAACGTAAAGTACAGCCTTCATGTAAGATTCATGAAAATGCATTGTTAACAGTATTTAAACATTGAAAAAGCAATCCCTGCATTCACAAAGTTGAACAACTTGCACATGATATCTGTACCTGAGGTTGTGTTAACAGATTATTCTCTGTCTTTGACAGAATTTTTTGAGCAATTACGAAAAAATATGAATCATTTTGTGAGATTGGAAAACGTGAGAGCAAGCCAGTCCATCTCTTTTGTCACACAACTATTCATTAACCATATATAGCACCTGCAGTCGACCTCATGTACAGTTGGAGGTGAGCTTGCTCAATTAATTAGGGATTGTGTTGTCATGTTGTTGACATGGATTGTTGCTGATCTATGGAGTTGATGCATTGGGGTTCCTATGTGACCACTACAACTACGACTCTAAAGCCGCCTCTCTTGTACATATGGCTCTGGCAAGATCGGGAAACCCGTCTTTCGAAGAGTCGTGACTGTTCACTACTTCTCTGGGTGAAATGTATCCAGACCTTAAAACGCTTACTGAAGTGACAGTGGTCATTTCAGTATCTAGTGTAGCAGCAGAACAGGGCTTCAGCCTCCGTAAAATCAAAACAGATGCGAGAAGTTGATTGTGTGAGGCAAAGACACATCACCTGATGCTGATCTCCTCTGCTGCCATTTTGATTGATGACCTTGAATACGGCAAAAATGAGAGTCCACTTTAAGTCCATGTGGCTCAGAAGAAAAGTTTAAATTTGGGCAAACCTTATAGAAGCAAAAAAAGAAAAACAAAACAAAACAAAAAAAAATGCAAACAAAAAATTGACTTTGAAACTTGAAAAAAGTTCTGTTTTTTTTTTTTTTAAAACAAACAAAAACAAACAAAAAAACAAAACAAAGAACAAATGAGTTCTTCAAAAGCTCTTGGCAGCATGGTCGGTATGATTATTATTATTTTCAATTATTTGTCTATTGTTTATCCATTTTTTTCTTTCTGACCAATAAGCAATTAAACTGCCCTGCATAATTAGTGTTACAAGTTGTATTTGAGTCGCTTTTTTGATTTTTCATAACTAATAAGTCTCATCGATTTTTTTAAGTTGAGGTTATTTATTGTGACCGGTTTTACAACTGTCCGTCAAAATGACGCACAAGTAAAATATCTAGCACATCTGATCTGTACACACAGTGGTTAACTTGTTTATGTCCGAATGTTTGAGAATGTTGTGTTACTTTTTGACAGACCACTCGTGGGATGTCTGCTACCATTTGTACTCACTGGGAAACTATTTCCAGGGGATAGAGATCAGAAAAGTAACCATGTTTGCATTCTTGCAGTGTACCAGAGACAGATGATTGTGGCAATCAGAAGGTCTGCAATTGTAAAACTGTGTGATACAAACAAATCAAAGCTGTTTGGATGTGTTTTCATCTTGATTGACTTTCCCATCACCATCAACGTTGGAAAACTAATGAAATTTTACGTAACTTATAGGTTTATGAGGCACCAAATTCAAAGGAGGAATCAATAACCCCTTAGAGTAGAGCGACAGACCTATCATTACTCACATGTGGTTGGGGTGTAGGAGCTGTTACGAGGTGCTCCCTGTGTGCTGGGTGGGGGTGGCATGGTAGGGGGGGTCAACCTGGACTGTGTCTTGACGTCCGCAGGTGAGTCGGGCATGGTGGAGTGCTTCCCAGTGCGATCTGAGGGAGGACAGAGGAGACAAGCCACTGATTAAAAAAACATCATTTACATGCTGAAATCTTTATCATATAGGAAATATACCACAGCTCAGGGCTTCACATCCCACAGACAGGAACTATATCTTAATCTGCAGCAGGATTTACTCTGATATCAAAGTGCCTGTGAGGCAGACTTGTTCTAGAAATACAGACGGCTAATACGTCTGCATGCCTCGCCACGATGACACTGATGCATTCGCTCAGGCTGTCATAGGAGGAATGAGGAGGAGATAAAGGAGAGGCTCACAGACGCACAGACACCCGAGAGAGGAGCGTAAATCTGCAGCCAGTACGGGTCTCATTCCACCACCATCTGTGCCATCCTGCAAGCCCGCTGTACAAAACAGCAACAGAGTACACACACCCCTCCTCCACCGCTAACAACTGCAATAAAGGGACAAAACAGCCTTACAGTTTGACTTTGGCGTACAACAGAGTAATCTAACCCAGATCCACTTCCACTTTCTGTATGTCTCCGCCAGGGATGGGTACCATTCACATTTGAAAAGATACGATACATACATACTGATGCCCAGTAACTAGCAATCAGTATCGGTACTCAAAGGTACCAATTTACGATACATTTGTGTGTGTTAATGTGGTAACAAATGTCAAATTGTTTGAACATAAAATCTCAAAGTTTTTCCAATTTAACATATTTATTCCTCAATTTATAAAGTTGCAAAGCTGTGTACATGTCCAGCAAGGAAAATTGCCTACTCTTCCACTCCCTCACTGTCACAAGGATGTGTTTAGGTACCACTTGATTTTAAGTGGATTGATAATCTGTGACAGAAAAAGGTTGGTACCCATAAAACTACCTAATTTGGTACCCACCCCTAGTCTCCACTCTGTCTACCTGGCTTCTGACAGTATCCACCGTCTCCCCTGCTGTAGAAATGCCCAGAAATAATTCGAAATGAATATTTTTGCAGATGACATGCCTATCTTCACCTTAATCAGCTGCACTGCTTTGAGAAAATAAGTGAACCTATCAATGTGTGGGAACAAGATTAATCTGAAGTTTTCATTAGGCCCCAGCCCATATTTTGCAGGATAAGATACACAACTTCCCATCTATACTAGCAGTAACAGGGCTGTCCTAGAGTTAACAGACTGTTATCAACCACCTCTGCGGCACATTGTGAATAAGACACAATAAAAAAAAGGAGGAAGGAGAGGAAAGAGGATGAAGGAGAAAGGAGGGAAGGGAGGAGCTGCAAAAGAAACAGAAGTGCTATCTGTGACTTTGGGAACATATAGCTGTAATCACGAAGGGGGCATGTGCTTTTACTCAACTCTCGCTTATCAGGCAACACACACACACACACACACACACACACACTAAAATCAGGGTGGTGAAAATGAATGTTCCAGAAAAAGTGTTGACCCTGTTCCAAAGTTTTCCCTAAGATCCAAGGGTGCAATTGTGTTTTTTTGCGCGCCCTGTTACACAATCTCATACTTTGCATATAATTTAGTCCTCTCCATATTTTCACTCTTCATTTGTGCATTCAAGTGTTTACACTACAGGCTATAAAAATGTGTGATTGAAGTGTCCGTCCATGGCAGCAGTTTGGATTCACTACGTTAAGTTTAGGTGACATGAAAGAGAAGTTGTGATGTGACTGAGACAGGATATCCTAAGCCTGTTAGCTCGGCTCGAGCCGCGGTAGCACTGTGGCTGTCTGCTGCCGAGGTGAACTGTGACTAAGTATTTTAGTCATGCTAGCTCAGCTTTAGCAGGCAGGCGAGTGTGGGGATGGAGATGTCTCTGAATTACTAACAGAGAGGGCCTCTATAAATCTATTTCCAAAACGAACGTTGAGGTCAGTTTTGTTTATTTGATGTTGTGACCCTTAGAGAAATAAAAAAAGGGAATGTGATGTAAATGATTTAAACAACCACTAGAAGTAGGCAACAAAACAGATCATGGGAGAACAGGCCTCTTTAAACCATCTTTGAGCAGTTACACTTCAAGTTGAAGACTTCTTTCAAGTTTTATAAGACACAAGCTGTTCAGACCACACTGAAATGATGCTTTAAACGCTCTCCAAGAGAAAGACAACTTTTTTTGTCTTTTATGTATTCAGAAGTTAGCAGAAAAAAGGCTCCTGGTTAAGACTTCTGTGTACATACATTGGTATTGATAACAGTCTGATCTGCAACTACAGAGTCAAGAAAAAAGATGGTGTGGGGATGGAGGACATCTATTAAAAGACATTGATCAAAGCTAAATCGCTGTTACAATCTCAGGATAGTGAACTGACCCTCTTTCTCTACAAAGGGAGATTACTCCTGCTTTAGAACAACCAAACCTCCATACAAATAAATTAATTTCAGCATCAAAAAATTTGACATTTCTGGATTTTGTGGAATATAAAACTGGTCAATTTACGTTCAAAATACCAAACAACAAGGTTCCAGGAAACATCCAAAAGATGTTTTGTAAGAGAGATGGGAGCCATTATTCAAGAGGTCATTGTAGGCTGAAACATCCAGTAGTCCGTACAACAACAAAAAAACACATGGGCATCTCTGTTTGTGGTTTAGCACTATGGAACGGCCTTGATGATCCATTAAAACTGTGTAGGAACATCATTATTTTCAAATTCAGGCACAAACCGTTTATTATGAGCACTAGAAGAAAAATGTGTGAGACATAGACCAAGAATGCACAAGTGTCTTTTGATCTATGACACAATTTGTTTGTCTTATGGTTTTTCATGGACACATTTTTTGTTTAGAATATAAACTAACTGTCTTTAGTTTTACGATATGAAGTGTTTGCCTTGTGACTTGCAGACAACACAAGTTTTGTTTGTAATACAAACTGTTATGTGAAACACATAGCAGGGGCAGCAGGGGAAGCTTTGCTTTTTCTTGTCCTACCTCATACTCATTTTTAAAAAAAAAATATTTTCTCTGTTAATATTTTGTAAATAGAGAGTAGGTTCTGTTTACAGTGAATGGTTATTTTTTCCCACAGTTTCTATATGAGGAAAATATAAATAAATGAATAAATCAATAAATAAATGAAGACAGAAATAAATAAATAAAGAAATGAAGAAAGAAAAAAAGAAAGTAAAACTCTTGCTTAACACCAGTGGATGACACCCCCATATAAACAAGCAACTGTTCCCAAGTTACAGTGCATGCCCTCAAGCTGTCCTAAGAGAAGTCAACAATAGAGACACTAGAAAGGATGTGGCTGTCTCCATGTTGGAAATGCTGACCCTAACTTCCTGGTCCAGAAACGTTAGTTATGTATTGTAACTCCAGATTCTATGAGTATAGGCGCAGCCCTTTAAGCCACTAGCTATAGCCTTAAAGGGCGAAGCCTATACGAAATAGAACATTAAGTGTAGGCCTCTGAAAAACAGCTTCGGTACACTTTCAAGATAAATATCCATGCCCTGAATTTAACACACAATACAGAGGTTTTAGAAAGGAATTAACTGCTGTTGTAACTAGGGACAGGTACGTTTTTAGATAGTATTTTCTTTCAGGTATCCAAAGATTTTGGTTTGGTCTGCTTATGACTATTATGAATGGATGTATTCATTTCTATCATAAAAATGAAACATTAGTTCAAGGTTTTGACCCAGCAGCTGCAGACAAATACGATTATAAATTGCAGAGAGGCATAAATGGATACAGACTGGAGATCAGTGGAAAAAAGACTGATTAGGAAAGCAGAGGATGGAGGAATGGAGGTGAAAGAAGAGTCAAATTGAAGAGAAGATTGAGAGCACAGATTGACTATCCAAACCTTTAACTGTCTATCCACTGTGCTGGATGTCTGCCCCGGTCTTCATCACACTCACTTCTCTCTCTGCTTCTGTCTCTCTTGTACACACACACACACACACACACACACACACACACACACACACACACACACACACACACACACACACACACACACACACACACACACACACACACACACACACACACACACACACACAGAGAACCTCTCTGTCCTCCTGACAGGACTTGACTTAAAAAGGTTTACTGCTCTAATTTTAACCACAGTAAAAAAGTCTGGACCCCACTATTTATTTTATAAACTCAGGATATAGTAAGTGAATAGTCAGTGGAAACATATAGTCTTACCTCCGGCTGCCAGCTATCATATCCTGTATGTCTGCCTAAAATTTGATCTATGAAAATAAGAGGTCATTTAAAAAGACGGCCAGGTGACAGGGCCCAAGGTAATTCATCATTTTCCAGTCAAGCACAAAGAGACTGCATGTATACGCTTAACAGCCCAAGCTAAATAAAGAGAAGTTAGCGTGTTGCACATGGTTCCACTTATGCTGTTTCTCTGGATCTTTGAGCTCAAGCTTGAAATGGTTCTGTTTATTGATTTTTCTTATAATGTGGTCATTTCTGGCCCTGTTTGCATGACCTACTGTAAGATATTGGGACTTAAAATAGGATCCAAATCTTCTTGTGACTACTTTTGTGGCTTAAAAAACAAGCTGACAGCAGAGGAAAATTCAGGCACTCTTTGTTATTAAGTCTATAAACTGTAAGTTCATGTGAATAGAGAGCGTGCACCTAGGGTTGCCACTTTTGAGGCTGGAAAATAAGGGACACCCTCAGCAGCAGGGGGTGGCTGTGGTGGTTTTCCGTGACTTTCTCTCACCCAATTAACGATGAGCACTTATTCCATGATTAAAATCAACCAACCGACTGCCGTTTCCAGTGGGCGGACGCTAACGCATGTTGAATTCAGGCAGAGTGGTGCTGCGTTCAAGGCAAACAGGAAATATGGGACAAATTGCGTCCCGTATTGATTTAAAATGGGATACAACATTTAGGTGCGAAATACAGGACGATTCGCATAGGGTGGCAACCCTAGGGGCACCTGACGTCACAGCAAGCAGACGTCACTGCGGTTACACCCACTGAGTGGCATAAAGAGGGAGATGGGTGGCAGCGTTGGCTTGAATACTGTCTAAACTTGAAAACAGTATCAAAAAATGGGGAGGAGCTGTTGCGCGACTGATTAAACGAATAGGTTTGAAAAGTAGTTGGATCTATCTTTTGGCGGGCTACTGAACGACAAAGAGAAAAAAAAAGATGGATCTTTGCAATTTACAGAAACAATCCAGGAAACGATAGCTGATTGATTTATGGTTCCCATTTGTGTCAGTTAATGTTAATTTATGCTGGATGTGTGGGTAAAATCAAACCATAAATAAGAAAAGTTCTAAATGTTAGCATTTTCCATGCAGCTATATTTTCTATACTTGAAACGTTTTTGTCTTCATTTATGTGATCATGACCCCTGTGCCTGATACGATTTATAAAGTAACTTGAACTGAGACTAGCCCAGTTTTCCAAATAAGGGGGTACTGGGGGTACGGCCACATTTCAAATTTTGTCCTTTGGTCACTTTTACGAGTCAATGTTGAGTCTAACTGTCCCTAATTTCATGTCTCATTCCACATTTTCCCCGGTTTCACTGTGTTTGCTGCCACACTCTGCAATGTTAGGTGAGGTTTGTTTTGCCACTAAATCCAACCGAGAGGGTGCGTGTCCCGGAGGGGAGGTGACATAAACGCCTGCCCTTTATGACCACTTTCCAACCCTGTTCCTATCTAAGCTATATAAATATGTAGACCGCAATTTCTAGCAAAACCAGATCAAACAAACTAAATCCAAAGGTGGTAACTACAAATTCTGTGATCATACATTTTCTTTGTAAGAATTTGCACATTTCTGACATCTCAGACAGTTGATTTATTAGAAATGTCAGTTTTTAAAGAAAAAGCTTAGAAAATGGTTGTAGTTCTAAAGGCTGTTTTTTCTACTTTCCTCTAATCAAACTCTGTAAAAGCTCCTAAAGCAACTAATTTGGTAACACATTAAGGAAGACATTACATTACAATAAATGACTACAGTTTGTTAGCATTGATTGTTTTCCCTTATTGAGATGGAGCTGTTTGAGTGAGGGAAAGTAGGGCCTCTCAGTGAACCACACCACCATTTAAAAAATGTTCATCTTGAATCTAAAGGACCAGACAAATGCTATCCCTAACATGCCCAACATTTCTTTAAATAAAAGTTAAGTTAATTTAAGGCGCAAAAATTCAATTCATAAAAGGGATTTAGCGCACTAATGCGTGAACTCAATAGCCATCTGAAGTCACGCATGGTGCTAGAGGCCCTGCAGCCGCATGAAAAGATGAGTTTAGTTACAGGCTTGTAATTGGGGATTAACACCTGGGTCAGTGTTATGATTGGGAGGCAGTAGTCTGGAGGAGATGAGAGAAACACTGAACCCTGAAAGCATTTCAAACCCCACGGTCCCTCAGGGGAAGATGAAGGATAGAGTGTGAAATCCATGTATACAGCAGATACATGCACAATCAGCCAGGCAAAAACATGCTCTCTTTCTCCCCTTATCTCTCTCTTTCTGTCATATACACACTTTTATTATTAGAAAGCATTTCTTCTGTTTCTGATTTGATTGAGAGCACTGCAAAGCATATAAGCGGGATAAAATCAATGGCTTCATTCTAACCAACAAGGGCTGCACCCAACCAATCACTAACAGTCACAATGCCACTTGAATCAATAGCATACACCCTCCACAAGGTAATTTAGCCAGTCTTTGGGAAAAATAAAAATACCTCTTACCACTGGAGCACATTATTGAAAACAGCTCAGGGGAATATATGTGCGTGTGCCATCCATTTTCATGAGCGAATACGTCTTCTTGTAGGTTTTTGAATAAAAAATACATGTGCAGACGTCAACAGACAAGCCCTCATTTTATTACAGCAACAGAGGGAGACTGAACAATAGCGAGCACTCGCTACCTCATACATAATTCAATTTACAAAAGCACCACCTGAACAAGCAACCTTAAACAACCTTGAAAACAAAGTCTCCTTCAGCCTAATACGTCTGTTAAAAGTTAATGGCCGAACTTAATGCACATCTATTGTCCATTTATTAGCCCCGTTAGCTCACGCCCCTTGCAAACTGTAGCTAAAGCAGATCTGCGGCTAGCGGATGGATGCTATTCCAACACTGGACAGGTTATTGATGTGCGGAGCTTTAATGGAACGGGTTTGATGAGTGCTTTGACTTTGTCTAACTCACTTTATGACTTCTCAGAAGTGCTGTTGTCCAGACATTAATGGATGGGAGAGGATGAGGACGCTTGTTGAAGGAGCAGCAATTAGCCATAAAGGAACAGAAGTGCCTCTCTGATGTGCGCTGATTCACTTGTGCGCTCTAGGTGCTAAAGCTATCGATGATCATGCGTATGGATGACAGTGATTAATGTCTTACAGCAGACACTTGCTGTGTGGTTTTATCTGAAGCATCATAAAGGAGCTCTTAGCGTAAATGTTTGCAGTAAGTGTAGCCTGAGTGAGGCTGAAACCCATGAGGATCTCAGCACTGTAGTGATGCGTCACTACATGTATCTGGCATATTGTTACCAAGCTTTCATGTGTGTCAGAGGTTATTACACTCATTTCTGACTGAATTATGAGCTCTCAGGAGAGGTACGGCTCTGTTTGCCTGATCTACATTAAGTTAAGATTACACTGATAGTGACACTCATGGTGACGCTGATAGCAGAAGAAGAGATGTTTCCATCATTAACTGTAAAAACAAACAAAAAAGATGGTCAACAAGACAGCTCACAGAAAGTGAAGCCCTAATGTTCCTTCTGACTGCATTGTAGGCCTCCTGAATGTTAGCAGATGTGACATGGGTCAAAATATGCATTGTCCTAACATGATTTCTGTCATAATAGTTAGCTCAGATCACACTTTTTGTCCAAATGAGCACATTTCTAGAAAGTTTATTTTTGGTTTGCAGTTTTTGGCAAATTACTTTACAAAGGTCCTAAGAAATAGTTGCTCCTTACTTTCACGAAAAAGTAATCGTACTCATAACGGAATTACTCCTTCTTAAACGCAAGAAGGTACCACGAAAAGTAATTTTGCGTTACTTATTGAAAATTTAGAATTTTTTTCTTAGCAGATGCTTTTGTCTAAAGTGACGTGCAGCATTGACCAAGCCAATCTTGGTCCATGCTAGTTACAAACCCAAGTCCCTATGGACTGAGCTACTCCTGCCAAACTCGTCAGACCTCTCTGGACTCTTTATTACTGCATCTGGTTCTCTTGTGTGGTAGTTTGTGACATGTTGAGGTTTGTATCAACTCTATCTTTAGCCAATCGTCATTACTTATGCCCAACAATCAGGAAAAAAAACAAACATTGTGTTTGCAGCTCCTGACCTGTCCAGCAAGCCAGGTCGGACAACAGCTTTTCAATATCAGCGTATTATTATGCTCCACATTTTACCATCGGTAACAGCATTATTTTTAACCCTGTTATTCCCAGCACAGCAGATTTGTGATTTAAAGCCACAGAAGGCAACCTCATTACCTAGAAGTATCAACTAAAACAAAAAGTTCTTCTCATTGCACTAAACTAACAGAACAAACACAAGTTAACAAACTTTTCTGATTGTGAATTTCTGCTTCAGAACAACACACAAAGCTTTTAGAAAGAGACTGACATGAGGGACCCAAAAGGTAGATCCGTACTTTGGCTCTAAATGAAACATGAGTTAGTGCCTCTTAATGAGGTGTTTTGGCTTTACTTTTTACCATCATATGAAGACATGTTGTCCATCTCGAACCACAGTCAGTGGTTTCTATGCAGCACAGTGAGAAATATGTTTGAGGGAACACATTTTTTCCCTTTCACCCAAACAACACTCTTTAGATTGTCAGAGATTGCATGTTTTTGCACTTTGAGTACTTCAATCAAAAGATGTGAAGTTTAAGAGTTTAAATTTCTCCATATTTCACAAGAAAATAGACCCACAGGAAGGCTCCAAAGCCCCAGGTTGCCAACTGGCATTCTGAGCACCACATCTTAAATTGAACTGTTCATGTTGTTTTCTTTTCATCTCAGAACCAAACAACAAATTCACTAACCGGCTTAACATCCCTCAAAACACGCTGTCAAACTCTCTTTGTTCATAAAAGGAGCAAAAGTTGATTTGCTTTTGTTTGTAACTTCTTTAATCTCTTTACAATCTAACCCTGAGGCGCACAGAGCGCTCCAAGAAATGAGGCAGAACCCTGGACAACTACCTGCCACTCACAAAGATGTCTTCACACTTACATCAGCCGTTTGCATCGTCTATGATTACGTGATCCTCCATGTTTGCAAAATCTCTCTTTCTTTCTTTCTGTCTGTCTGTCTTTGCCTTTCCCCCCCTCTCACTTGTAACCCTCTTTCAGCCGAGCTCAAAGAAAGGAGATTTTATCCCCCCGCTGACTTTTCATACACGCCTTTTTTCTAAGGTTACATGCAAGTTACATCACTTGCCTAAAACAAGGTTGTTGCAATGAAAGATATCTAGAAGGAATGCGGTCCCAGAGAAACAGTTCAGTATGCTACAGAGAGGACTTTGCTAACCCACAACTCAAGGCAGAAATACAATGTAATATCAAAACCTTGCATTTCATCATCACATCGGAGAGCTATGAGGTCATTTTGCATTCAAATCACCTCGTGAAATGGGGACAACATTGCCTAACCTTGATATTTCGTTACTCACAGAGGCTACAATGACTTCAAAGTCTATCATCAGGAGATAGAGTCAAACCATCTCAATTACACACTTCATAGGCTGGAATTGCTGCTTTGTGTGCACGTGTGTTTGCATGATTGTGCGTGCGTGCGCTGTGATCGTACAGTCGGAGGCCCAGAAAATGATGTGATAACAGCGGCAGTAATACGCCACTCGAGACTACTTCACACAGGCAAATCCCATTCTTCAAAACGACAATGGATTTCAATCATGCTGGGTGAAATTTCGAGAGTTGGCGGCTGTGACATAAACAATTTACGGTGCGCCAGCGCCCGCGTGAGCACGAGATTGTATTAGTCAGACATAAGCTATCATCATTATGGAGTTAAATAGAAAAACGAACACACACTGACCTGCTGGTGCCCTACACACACATACACACATACAGGAAAACATATAATCTGGATGTGCATAATGCCAGGGACACACACACTAAAATGTACTGTAGGTGTGAAAACTGTGAGGCAATGGAGCTGCAGGAAGCCTATGAATGGAGCATTAATGTCTGCAACATGACGGCGTGTGTGCAGAATGGTGCCTCTGGGTGTGTTATAACATTACACACACACCCATACACACAGTACACAGCAATGTGTGAGGTTTAGGAAGCAGAACAGATAGGTAATGGAATAGATGAAGCGATACAGAGATGCTGTGATAGTGGCTTGTGCTGATTGCTCTGGGTACAGATGTGAGGAGAGGAAGCGAGGGACAGACACACGAGAGGGATGAAAATGGGGGGAGCAGGAGGACGGATGTGTTAAAGAATGCCGTTGAGGGACAGGTGGGGCGATTGAGATTCAGACGGCGTACACAGAGAAACAAGTGAAATCCATCGGTATGCAAGTGTGGTAACCCCTCTCCTCTTCCCATCATCCCTCTCCTCTGGAACATACACGCACACACACACACACACACACACACGCACAGAGTCATCGGCAGCCAGATGGAGCAGTATGCAGAGCATGTCCCATCAAACTCCACCCGCTTGTCAAGAAGATGTATGGATGCAACGCCCTACCACGAACCCACAGTTACACACACAGCTACACACACAGATACACAGCTGGATGCACAAATTGCAAACCAAACAACACAAGTCTATCTCTCTCTCGCTTTCTCTCTCTCATACACACACGTAAACACACATACACACATCTGATTTCCATCTTTTTAATTCCTTCTGCAGCAGATGCAGAGGAGAGTGGTACCATTATCAGTTTGTCTGTTTGGACTTTCCTCCTCTCTCCTCCTCTCTCCTCCTCCTCCTCCTCCTCCTCCTCCTCTCCTCTCTTCGTTTCTACTCCTTATATCTTTGCCCTTTCCTACCATCATACCCAAGAAGTTTTTAATGATACAGACACAGCTTAACAACTGTCTGTCTTTTGACCTACATCACCCCATAGGTGCAGCACTAAACTCTACTGGTTACTACGTCAACCTCTGGTTTAACAATATGAGACAATGCGGAAGTGCAAAAATCTGCTGTTTCTTGAGTGTCCACTTGAGGCTGGCTTTGAAAGTACCACTAATCACATACACACCAAGCCAAAAAAACTGTTTTCTAATCAGAAATTAACCTTTTTACAGCCTGGTTCAAAAAACGTCTCCTGTCTGAGTCGCTAATTTTAGTATTGGCACACATTCTTCAGGGGGTGATTTTTTTCTTACTCAGGGGTCCAGAGGATTTTAAGATTGACAGCTTGCCTAATCAGATGCACAGCTCAGGTCACGTGACTGACAGGCGCCCTATAGCTGTACATGAAGCCCTTGCCACCTCCAATATGCCCGTGATTCCCAATTTGCTTCATTTTCCGTTTCATAAAAAGACAGTGATGTCGGGGAGACTGCGTCCATGTTTTATACAGTCTATGGTCTCTACAAATCCAGATCGGGCCTATGTTTTTTTTTTTTTTTAAATTCAGTGTTCATAAATACTTGGCATTATATTTCTATGAGGTTAAAACAACTTAAAAAAGTACATCAAATCCTTCATTTGCTTAAATTTGCTCATCTCATGTTGTCCATGTCCACGTTGACACCAACTTAACAGAAGGAATGTTAGGGTGAAAGGCCACCATGTGTTAGTGTATTGTAGCTTTTGTCAAACAGGAAAAAAAAGTACTTTAATGTCTTTTGTCACTTGAAAGAGATTGAAGAACACAGCAAAAATGTGCAACTCATTCAATCTCAAGAATAGAGTCAGAGGATTTTAAGAGATGTTAAGCCTTCCAAGTACAATCACCAACACTTTGATATTTTTCTTAATCTGTATGTGAAAAAATATAAAATAAATCACCACCCATGATTAGTGATTAAGCCAACTCCGCACGCTGATCACCTGTTATGATAACGCAATAACAGATGAAAGATTTCAAAACACCAGCTGTGCTGTTTGGGTGTCTTAATAAAACCTGCTGCTGGAGAGGAAACTGCAAAGAAAGGGGGGTTGGTGTTAGTTTTAATGTGAGCCACAGTCACCTGAAAACAGAACAAATTGTGTTTCAAGATATTTAAAGAATAAAATGACACCTAAATTGTTTGTAAAGAGTAGAAAATCTGCAGATGGGGTAAAGACAATTTAATTGTCAATTTTCTTGAAATAAGAAGAATGTCTGAACAAGTAATTTTTCTTACCCCATTGGCAGAATATTTACTCTTAACAGCAATTTAGGTGTCATTTTTCTCTTTAAATCTCTTTAGATAAGATTTTTTTCTGGGCTTGCTGGGTGAATGTTGCTCATTTTAAATCTAAAGAGACATTTCTTTACTAAAATGAGACAAACGCTTAGATTTCAGCTGTTGCCGTATATTAACACAAGAACAGACACACTGAAGCTGTTCATGTGGTGTGAGAGGCCAGGAAAACAAAAGTGAGAATAATGTACAAATCCAACTACTTTGTCTTTATTTCAACTGATCCTGACACAATCTCGCCCTCATATCTTTAATAAGAGACTTTGAAGGATAAACTGGTAAACTACAGCGCTCACTCACTTCGCATTTCCCAACGTATCTGTAATTTCCTCTCAGTGTAGCATCGTGTGTTTACACTTTGTCAAGCCAGCAAAGACATAAGGAGATTTCTCAATCGCACACAAAGGTCTGAACACCATCTGTTCTATCACACAAACATTAACACGCACAGCGCGTGCACGTCTGCACACAAACAGAAAAATACATAAAGCAAACACACAAATCCTGCTAAACACCTCCAACTACACACCCTCACACATACACACACACACACTGGAAAATAAAACATATGTGGCACATAACACTAGAGGTCCTGCACCCTTTCTGAAATAGTGGATTTATAGTAATGTCTGGTTTACCCATCTGTTGAAATAAAGTCGCTCTTGCAGAGGAAGAGAGAAAGGAAGCAAGTGTTAAAGAACAATAAAAGTGATTCACGGTGCCAGCAACGCGTGCTCTCAAAACGAACAGATTCCTGCCACATCTTGTTGCCAGGGAAAATTGAACTACAGGGTCTTGTAAAGTAAAGACAGGCAAAGGGAGTAAGTTGCAGAAAGACAACACAGAGCAAGTGGAGGAGGGAGTGAAGTGGGTCACAGAGAGGTAAAGGTAAAGAAAAACATGTGGACATATGTAAAGAGTGAAAGAGAGCTTAGCATTATTACAGGACTGATCGAGGTAGAAACATATTGACATCAGACATTTTTCCACATGGGCCCGAGATGTTTAGAAAATCTATCAAAATCATTGTTTATTTGGACAAAGCTGGCCTTTCATTAACATGATGTGAAAATTATGATATAAATGTTACTGTTTGGGAAAGCTGGAGCGAATCAGATGTGAGCTTTGGTGAGTCCTGTTTGGCTGTCTGATGGAAGCCAGCCTGTTGAAAATTGCTTTCAGTACGCAGCTTGCTTCATTTCTGATGCCATGCTGACGCAGAGCCAAGTGAACCCAAATGGATCTGGGTGTTTTCCCAGGCAGCACTCTGTGCCAGCAGAAAAAGGACTCTCACAAAACACTTCACATTCATCCTTACGCTGACGACACATGGCTTTATTTTTCTGAACGTCATGCACATTTGGTGCTTTGCTTTTCCTGCCATTTTCATGCAGTAACTGTTGTGTGGCTGAGCATTAATATCCTCGCAGCATACTGTACATAATATAATACAAACCTTGACAACAACCTCACTTTGGGAGCCTCGCTGGAGGTCCCGTACTTTTGCATTTGCTGTCTTGCGAACACAGAGCTTTTCTGCTGCCAGGGCTTAAAATAGTTGAACAAGAACACACACATTCAAACCCTCCATGGACTGCTGGACTCTTGTAGCACAATTTAAAACCACTGATGCATCTGCTCAATCTCTGAACACAAAAACACAGAAACACACTGATACACACACATACCCAAGTGGCAATTTGTATCACCTCCCCTTTTATTTTCCCTCAAGCTAGCAGGAACCCTCACTCTGAGCCAATTTGTATCTGTCCAGGCTTAAAGGAATCATATACCTGTCTTCAAGAGGAAAATCAATTTTCAACAGACAGTAAAGGCCCTCGTGTTTTACATGACAGTTATCTTTTACTATGTGGGGAGAGAAAGGGAGGCACAGAGGGAGAGGAGGGTGGATAAAGTGATATACAATACAGGCTAAGTGAGAGTGCAGTCGCTGAGTGTGATGGGGAGGAAAACAGACAGGGATGAAAGGGCGAAACAGATGTGGAAAACAGAGATTTAGACAGAAGAAAAGAAGAGAGGTGAGGGTGCTGAAGTAAAGGATTGGGATAGAGAGATAACATTAACCGCCTATGAGAGACAGATGGGGAAATCAAACGTGAAAGGCAGAGGACGGGCGTAGAAAACAAAAGAGGGCAGAGTAAAGGAGGGGGGGTGCCCGTCTGCCCGGTGTTTTCAAAATATCATATGACGGCTGCCATGTGTTGGAAATTACTGCCGGTTAACTATCTTCCCCAAAACCACCGAAAAAATATGTCTGCAATTTCTGAAATGTGTTCCAGGGCTCGGATAAGTAGAACCAGATTTTCAAAACAGAAGAAAAAAAGCTTTACCCCTCAAACGCCACTGCTCCTAAAACCGCTACTCTCTTTTCTTTTTACACCCCCCTCCTCCTGCTCCCCTCTTTCCCCTGAAGGAGAAGATGTTTTAAAATGAGTCTAAGTCACATCTGGCGAGCAGGGAGCCAGAGAGCGGTGGTTGGTGTGACCTCGTGCGAGGGCATCTCCAGTCGAAGCGTGCGTGTGTATGTGTGTAAAATGGTGACCATGGTTTGCTAATGGCTCTGAGTGCCTGAGAGTGGGGTATGACTAGAGGCAAACGCACACACACACACACACACAAACACACACACACGAGTACCAAGACAACCATTGCATGTCAGCAATGAGTCCTTGTCTCCTCTCAAAAAACCATTACACAACGTCCCCTCGTGTGTGCCCTTCCCATCGTTTCACCTTTCACTGTCTCACCTCTCTGTCAGCCCACAGCTGTTCGAGTCCACCGTCAGACTAGAGGAGACCTCAAAATGGGCAAAGAGACCAGAACTTCACATACTCTGACCTGTGAATCAGCAGCTAAGGAGACAAGTGTACAGGAGGTCCTGCCTGAGCTTAAGTACTGGAACAATTTGTCAAGGGATCCATCTTAATGTGACTCATTTAACATAATGAGATGAGAAAAACAACCTGCTTTTATATGAATAAGTTGACATGAACAGGACACTAAGACATCCATGTTCACTTATATTCAGCAGCTCATTTAAGATTCTGTCTTTTTCTTCCTCATATTTTTGTGGAATTTGGTAAAATGGAAATTAATCAGGCTCATATCATTCAAAGCTTTCTAGAAGTTTCAGAACCTCTCCCAAAAAAAAGTCTTAGAAGTTTCTCGTCCACACATGCCCTTCACAGCGTGCAGTCTTCCCTGTAGTGAGCAGGGTGGAAGACGACTCAAGAGCCAAGACATGACATCAAAAGCACACTGTGGATGCTGCGGTGTAATGTTTACACAATGACGGCATTTGAAGCAACAGAGAACTACGCCCTGATGGCAGATTTTGCATTTACACCGATGTTACATGTGTGCCTGACATTTGCACCGTTCTCATCTTGAGAGGGATTCTCCTTCTTCATCCTCATATTTTCATACATCCTGTTATGAGCTGATTTTTCTGGGTTTGCACTGGTTGCATCATATACATGTCATCAACCAGGACTGCTTGCTGGAGGTGGAATTTTGCGAATACATTCTGCTGTGCTCTTACCTCAGCTCACGCTCATGACACGCCAAAAAAAGTGGAGGACTAGAGAGAAAAACATCCAGGTAAAGTCCAGGTGAAAGGCCACCTGTACCCAAAACATTACTGACTTGATTCTTATGAAATGTGTGAGCAGTAGCAGCTTTTCTTTCACTTCTGTCAACCCTGATTGGCCAAAACACTTAAAAAGAGCAGACAAACTTTGCTCAGACTTCAGTGAAAACTGAGCTCTTCACTGTGAGACATGTTAGACTCTTCGTGCCACATGAGGTGCTTCATATCGCCATCCTCCCTCCCTTCCAATAACTCTGATCTTTGTTCCCACACTGCCCACCAAATACTACTAAAGCACAAACATGACAGTCCCTTTGTTTTGTTTTTCTGCTGCATAAACACAAATAGTCTTTCTCGCTCAAACACACACAGACTCAGACACACACACACACACACACACACACACACACACTGCCTAACCGCTCTCCAGTGCTACAGATGGATGCCACCACTCTCTCTGGAGCGGTGCCAGCGCCAGCTAGTGAACAGCTTGCCTGGCACAGTGCTCTGTGTGTGTGTGTGTGTGTGTGTGTGTGTGTCTGCAGAAACAGTAGCGAAATATCCGAGTGCAGATGGGTGGCCAAAATCCCCCCCCCCCCACCCCACCCCACCCCTGCACACACACAGACACACTCCCCACCCACTCCTCTCTCCTGCGTACACACAAACACACAAGAATACAAACATGTACGCACATATGCTTCAAAATGGAGACACACACACACAGTCACAGACACACACACACACACACACACACACACACACACACACACACACACACACACACACACACACACACACACACACACACACACGTCTTGGTTTTGCTTAAGTGTTCCCGACCTGGCACACGCTGCCGCTTTCACAGCTGCTTCCTCAGAGACTCTCTCACACACACACACACTCTGTACACGTAGCACAGGACTGTCTTCACACATGCACATACAGTACACTGTTTTCGCTTCCTGTTTAAGACGCTGGAAGTACAGTCCACACACACACACACACACACACACACACACACACACACACACACACACACACACACACACACACACACACACACACACACACACAGCCATCACTTTCATCTAACATTCAACACTGTCTGATGTACACATTCCTGTGCATCTGCCACACACAAAAACATACACTCAAATGCAGCGATCTCCTCGACAGCTATTCAACCTTTTGTGTGTGTGTGTGTGTGTGTGTGTGTGTGTGTGTGTGTGTGTGTGCGTGTGTGTGCGTGCGTGTGTGCTTGTTTTCTGCTCACACAGAGAGAAAACATCAAGGCGTTCAGACGGAAAGCTTCCAGAGCTGGCAGCCTGCCAGTGCAGGCCTATAGATCAGCGTGATCATAGGCGTGAGTTAATACACATCACTGTTTAATGATTTGACAGTGAAATTAAGACATGAAAGCTTTCGCTGGAACAATAGAATCAACAGAATGTAATTACGATGCAGCTGTGTTTGGTTAAACCGTTTGAATGCTCAAGGTGTGATGTGAATCCCTCTGACAGGCAATCTGATGTTGCTCCATGCTTTGACTTTTTATGTTTTTTCATTAGAGCAGCTGCACGCTAACAGATCCTCAAAGCACGTCTCCTGGAAAACAGCAGGTTTCAGATTCATCCAGGGTGAAAAGGGTGCCCTCTCAGGATCAAACAAAGACAGGGGGAAACTTCAACAAACTGAGTGAGTCTGTATGTAGACAGCCTGCCAGTCTGTCAATGGAGCTGGGGCGGCTGGCAGCAGGTACCCTCGCCCCGGTGCAGAGGGGAGCGCATGGTGGCTGGCGGTGCCAACTGTGCGCCGCGTACTCGTGCCAACTCTGCCAGCCTTGCAGTGTCTGTTTGCCGGTGCCATCTGGGAGGAACAGCTCCGCGCACATGCAGTCTTTAGCTTGGAGGGCACACACACATGCATGAATGCACACAAGAAAACAAGGGCAGAGATTGCTCTGCACATACATACAGCATGCACACAAATGCATAGCAGAAAGGCACACACACACACACACACACTAACACACACACAGACAAGCACACACACCCACAGCCGGCCGCTGACAGCTCGCCATCTGTGCGCTGCCTCTGACTTCTCCCTCTGCTTCCTTCTCTGCCCTTGTTTTGTGCTTTTATAAACTCTTGCTCCCTCTCCTCCTTTCCTTGCGTCCTCTCGCCATTTGTAGTCATATCTCAGGAACTTCTAAGCCTCAGATTTCTGAGTTATGTCACAACCATTTATGTATTTACCCTTGACATGCATTTTTCAATGTTAAGGAAATAAAGGTTCATTTAATTTGTATTTCTGCATGTCTCCATAAAGTTTACAGATATGGACCAAACAGAGCGGTACCACCAGAAACCGTGGGGGCAGTGTTGCTGTTACTACTCGATTCGTAGCTTTATTGAGACACAAAGAAAAGAAATAACAATAGCGGAACTTTTGTGATGTATTTAACTGCCATATCAACCCCCGCCCCCTACATCGCTGTCTTCGTTTTGTCTTGTTTGCAAGAAGTACATTAGTAATACCTCCTCCACAGTCGCCATGTTTGTTTTGAGTTTATTGTTGTCGTAAACTTATGACTCTGGGCTGCCCCCCCTGGTGGATTTATTGGTTAACAGCAATGGCAACGTAAAGAACACACTAAAGCATGTAAGCAGTGACGGTAACATTGCTTGGAAAGGACGTATTTTCATATGTGAAGGGCCTCAGCGCAAACCAGACTATCCCACAGCATTCGCTGAGGTGTAAACTGGACGCCAAAGTTCAGCTCAGGTTTGAGGGAAAAAGTACAAGAAGAAAGATATGTAAACAAAGACGAGAAGTTTATGAGAAATTTCTCAAACCAAAGAAGTGAAGAACATTAACCTGTGTCTCAGGTGTAGCACAGAAGGAGGTCAAACAATCAAAAGAAGAAAGTATAGAGGAAAAATAAGTGACAAAACCCATTTCAATGACGTTTAAAGAAAAGTAGAGAAGAAAATAAAGATGTGGAGTAGAAAAGACTTGAGAGGTAATCTCAGTTCAGACCTGTGGAATTCACATGAAAGAAACACAAAAAAACAGGTCGTTATCTTTACCCAAGTCTAGCCTTGGGTGAAGCTCTCTCTCATATGTTTCTTATTTGAACCCTTTGCGCTGTTCGAAATTGAAGGCTGAAGAAAGCGCACGACAAAAGCATGAAGTCCTAATCTGCTGGGTGGACTATATTCACATTTGATTTGGACTATTGAACAAATTGTTGAACAAATCGTTACTTCCTCAGTCTCTGTTCCATTTATCTTAACATCTGTATCCCTGTATGACAGTTCAACAGCTTTACAAATACCGCCATGCTATTACTTTTCTCCTCGACAACACACCAGCTGTAATATTTTCAATCGCAAATCTCAGCCACTCTTCCTCTTCCTCGCTCCATTTATTTCTTTTCCTCCTCACTTGCCAACACTACCTGCAGTAACTGATTGTTTCTCCCTCCATCCATCCTCTCTTTCTCCTCCTATCATCCCTCCTCCCTCTGGCAACTGCAGAACGCCATCAGAAAGACGTACGATTGAACGCCATTCCACGCCTATTATTTGTACCACTTTCTCATTCAGTTGCCAGCGCTCTGCTCTCTCTCTTTATAACTTCTCCCCATTACCACTGCTCATCCCCCTCCATCACCCTCCATCCTCCATTCTTCTCTCCATCCAAACCCCCCCCCTCCCAAAAAACATGCTCTGGCAGCGACAGAAGAAGCAGCCTCATTACAAACAAGGAAAATCCATTTGGAGCGGCCTTTTGCTGCTTCTCGGGCCCCTCTGAACTCTCCTGAGAAGAGATGCCCCACATCTCCTCTACCCAGCTCTCTTCCTCTCCTCTTCCTCTGGATCCCCCCCTCTTTTGAAATATCACCTTCTTTCTCTTTGCTCTATTTTCCTGATTCTGAGGCCATTCACTGTCATGCTTTGTAAAACTCTCAGGTTTGCTCTTTAGTGTCATAGATGTTGATTTATCACCAGTTATTACATAAATACAATGTATGCATTTGTTCTTTAAATATTACAGTGAGAATCTGGAGCAAAATCACAGTTACTAACACCGAATTGTTTTAAACAGTGTAACATGAGTGTTTTGGTCACTTGGTAGCAGCAGAAACAAGTCCCAACCTTAAGTGTCACATAAAATCAGCTGTTAAAGTGAGTACAACATACTTCTTAGAAACATCAGGCCAATTAAAAGGGATGTTAGTGCTCTTTAGGTGTCCTGTTTTTCTCAATCTCACAAGCACAACTCCAACATTATCCTTCTTCTAAGCCTCGAGCTTTGAATTCTATGTCTGCTTATTGAGACATTATTGAAAAAAGTCAGAGCAAAGACTGTTTAATATATAGACAAAGGATGTGTGATGTGACCCTATGATTCTGAAGCCTGTCGCTAGCCTATTTGCTTTTGGTAGCTTTTTTGTAAACTCTGACTAAACCTAAATTATTTTCATAAAACTATACAAAGATGAGGATTTAAGGTGAACCTTTGGTGCCTTTGCTAACAGCGAATTTGTGCTTACTTGTCTGTCAAGTCAGTCATGTCCATTATTGGGCAAACATCGTAAGTTTAATCAAACAAAAATCAAAAAGGATGAATTATAGAAAGTTAACCCTCTGCACGGTGTGTGTTTATGGAGGCATTATCTATAGACTAGAACTGATGTTTGAACTCGTCTGTAGTCTGTAGTTGCTTTATATGTGTTTCCTTCGATTTGGTTGATGAATCCTCTGTTTCCTTGTGTGTTAAAACACCCTTAGTGTCTGCATTATTTCTCCCAGTTTTCTTTTCTCTGCTGCTGACTGATCAGCTATGAACCAGTGATCTAAAGTGAAGCTTTTCAAATGAAAAATCACCATAGTGATGACTTTTGTCCGATCTTCATCATGTTTTTACTGTAACTAGGGATGTGTACCTTTCACATTTGAAACGATACGGTACCAATACCCGGTACCTGGCAATCGGTACCGGTACTCAACGGTAACAATTTTCGGTACTTTCTTTGTGTTATGTGGTAAAAAATATAAATTTCTTTAATAATAAAATATACATATATTTTTCAGTTTAATATATCTTTTCTTCAATATATAACCTTGCAATGCTGTGTTCATATCCAGCATGGAAAATGCCTACTCTTTCACTCCCTCACAGTCACAAGGATGCATTTAGGTACCTAAACATGGTACCTTTTGATTTTACATGAATCGGTACCCGATACTTTTGACAAAATTCGGTTGGTACCTATAAAAGTACTTAATTCGGTACCCATCCCTAACTGTAACACAGCTGGGTGATTAGTAAGGAAACAGGTGATAAAGATACTCGCAGCCTTTTGGTGCTAAACGGACAGTGTGTGATTTTTCTTGATGTTATCATTGACAGTTCATTATTTATTTATTTATTTATTTATTTAGTTATTTTAATTTAACCTCTATTCAACCAGGTTAGTCCCATTGAGATTAAAAACCTCTTTTTCAAGGGAGGCCAAAACAGGCTGCAGCAAAAACACAAAATTACAGATAGGAAACGCAAAAAAAGACAAAGCACAGTCAACAAAACACAATATAATGGATTAAAATCACGTTCCAGGAAACCCCTGTTCAAACAGCTGAGCTAAAACACTGGCTTCTTATAGAACCAGCCTCCATGTCTTTTCATTTCATTTTCTGTGTAAAATTTTGTCATTTGATTCATTGTTGAAATAAAAACAATAACCATAGCAGCCTTCACATTGGATTTTAGCTTGTAAACTTCTAACATGAGGCTGCAGATAAGATGCTGCTGAAGCACAGAAGCAATACCAAACTACAATCTACCTCAAAGGGGGAAAATGACATCAAATGGATAATGCATCCGGTCTCTTCAGGAACATTTGTCATTTTTGTTTAGTGACCTCAAACCTATAGTGTAGGTCCATTCAGTTAAACTAATGGATCGGATCGATTCCCAGCAGTGGTTCCTGCAGTTAGAAAATGAATCACTGCACCACTTCCTGTCATTTTCTCTCTCCTCCTCCTCATTTTTTCCCCCCTCCACATCCCTTTCCTCGTCTCCCACCGCAGCTCGTGGTCCTTTAAAAGCTCTTCCTTTCTTTTCACCCCTCATTCCTCCCTCTAGTGCTCTGGCTCTCGCTCTGGCTCTCCTTCTGCTCTGCCATCATCACAACATCTGATTAACATATGTCTGGGCTTTCACTCCCTGTCAGCTTGCAGGCATCTGCACACATGCGCACCCACACAGGCACACACGCTTTCTCACAATCCCATGCATCATGTTCGGGAGGGGGGGGTAGACGACAGAGGAGAAAGGAAACCAGAAATTCCCCTGAACCTCCTTTTAACTGCATTTACCTCTCTTTGTGCATGTGTTGGTGTGCGTGTGAGTGTGCCAACAACAGCGAGGATGAGAGGCTAAACATCCAAACATTACTGCGAGCCAGCAAGCCTCAAGCTCCCTAGTGGGCTGCTTAAAATGCCAGTAATGGAGGAGAGAGAGGGGATAAAGAAATACAATAAGACAGAGAAAGAGACAAGATAGAGACAGATGAGGGTGAAAGTGAGTGTGTTTGGGTGTGTGCGCTAAAAAACAACAGCAATAGCTCCACTGAATCCCTCAAGACCCATGGCTCTGAAAATTACTCACATTCACCTTGATGTACTCTCTTTTTAAGCTCATATTTCCTTTTATAGGCAGGTCATTGATACAATGGATCAAGTTTGCTCAATAAACAGCAATTTAGAGCTTAACTTCATCTTCCACTTTCCAGTTAATGTAATCAGAGATCAGATATTGATTTATTTCTACAACGGTGCCAGGAAGCCTGCCATGCTTGCCTAAACTAGCCAGGAAAGCAACATGATCAGTCAGAAAGGTGGATTATTTTATATGTATATAACCGATAAGGATTTTTTTTCTTTTTTGGGGGGGACCAACAACAATGTTTCATGTGTAGGGATGTGCTGTTTTGCTGGGTTTTCTGGCCTCTTTTCAAGTAATTTGTTCTCACTCCTCTGTCCCAGATTGCCTGGATTCAGTCCCACTTGTACCATCTTATCCTCAACAAAAACATGTAATAACAGAAGCAGACATCAGCTACCAAACAACATCTTAACTGCCAAAAAGAGGCATAATCTAACCAACGACTACAAAAGCTCAGAAAAAAGCCCAAAAACGTGCTCCAAAAAGAAGCGCTGATTGTTTGTGTTGGTGTACATTTGTAACAGCGCACCCATAATTTCAGCAGTTTGTTATAACAGCATTCCTGGCTGTTTCAACACTTTTGTTAAAAAAAAACACAAACACCACATTTACAATTGTATGGGATATAAGTCGTGCTGTGTTAAACGACTCTCTCTGCGTGTGTGTGTCTATGAATGAGCATCAGGGGCCCGCTTTATTCAGGTATTAAACCACTCATCAAGAAGCAGCAAGGAGAGCTTGCTTATTGGATCCAAACACTGCTCTCCCCACCTTTTCTAAGCCTCCTCTCCAGCCTCCTGACCCCCCACCCACCCACCCACCTCCTTCCTTCTTCTCCTTTTCAGGCTATTAAGAAGTCATCCTCAATATGTGGGTTAATATATGTGCTTAAATTCAAAACAGGCAAATAAAAGGCTTTCTCTACACAGGCGCATTAACAAACTGAATAGTCACACAATGCTGATGAGGAGAAAACGCTTTGCTAAGGGGATTTCAATGGAGCACGCAGGCTGTTTTGTGCGGGATCGTCCCGTGTGTGTGTCAGAAAATGTGTGTGTGTGTGTAAAGGGAAAGGGGGTAAGTGGCTTCAGCAAGAAAGAATGGGAGTGACTTTTTTTGTGGAAGACTTGATAAACTCAATGGAGCTTTGGAGGGCCCACTCAATGATGAGTCAATGAGCTGGACTTGAATAGTGGGGGCGATAGAGTGACACACACACACACACTGAAGTCCCATGAGACAGGATCTGGCTCCTCTGGTAGCTCAGAGATGTGTGTGAGAAAAAAAATGTTGCAAGAGGATATAAATACAGGTTTGTGTTTGAAGTGATGCAGCGTTACTCTACATCACGACGTGTCCAGACATGTCTGCCTCCTTCCCTCCGTTTGCTTTTTTGCTATTTTCTGCAACCCCCCCCTGCTTGTGTGGTGTCTAAAAAACACAGTTTACACCCCAGTGGACACCATTAGTGATTCTCTACCAGACACAGAGGAACGACGGAGTCAGAGAGACACACAAACAGGGAAAGAAAGGGCAAAAATGTAGAGGAGAGACTGAGACGAGAGAGACAGAATCAAGAGAAGATGGATGAGAGAAAAATAGAGAGTCAGTGACAGGCTGGCCGACTGATACACACACACACACACAGATGGGAAGATAAATGAGCAGAAATTCTGGCAGCGCTACACAATACTGATAGACGAGGAAAGGGAACATCAGGGCAAACGTCAACGCTCTTCCTCTCTCGCCTCTTCCGCAGTCAAAGGATGGAGCAAAGATGGCCTCAGCTTTAGTGCAATCTGATGTAACTCGCCAGAAACAGAGTCTCAATACTGCATATCAAACATCGTCGTACCCCAGTCATCAGACTGAAGATAGAGGCTGAGTGAAACCTGTCCAAAATGTGTCCGACTCTGCCGTGGACAAACTACAGTCAAGTGTGTGTGTGTAAGTCATTAATTAAGGGTATTTTAAGAAGCATGTGTCACTTTGGTGAACGTGTGATTTAAAGGAGAAGAGAGGAGATGAAGGGAGCAGGGTTTTAAAGGAGTTACAGTTAAAAGGTGGAGGAGAGAAGGATAAAGGAAGAGTGAGGTGGAGATGGGTGCAAGGGAGATGAAGGAGGGCAGTACCGAGGGGCAACATCCGGTTAGTAAAAAATGAAGCCTATGTCGACGTGCTAAAAGTTGCTGTTCATCGAGAATCTGCTTGAGTCTGGCTGCAGAAAGACCAGAAGTCACGTACACACCCAGCTTTATAAACAGACTTTTACGGCATTAAAAAGCATATTTACAGCCTGGTTCAAAACACGACGAGTGAGTGAATTTTTTTCTAACTCTGCGGTTTAGAAGTTATTAGGATCATTTGATTGTCCAATCAGAGACACAACTCAGGTAACGAGACTGCCGGCGCCCTAGCTGCTCGAAACAAAACTCATAACTGGTGTCATATTAAATGTGGCTGCATCTGCGTATTGGCTTCATTTCACGGTTTCAGGAACAGACAGGTGACGTCACGAAAGCTACGTCCATGTTTTATACAGTCTGTGGGTAGTACACTGCAAAAAATTGAAATCTTATCAAGTGTTTTTCCCTTGTTTTTAGACTTGATATGAGCCCTTTTCACCTGTCTAGTCCCGAAAATGCCTTCTTTCAAGTTATTTAAAGACAAAATAGAGGTCTAAACATTTCTCTTACCCCACTGGTGGATTTTTTTTATAAGCTTCATGCAATTCAGACCTCATTTGTGACTTTAAATTACTTGAAATAAAACATTCTTCTGGACTGGTCAAGTAAATGTGCTTCATATTAAGTCTAAAAAAAACATTTTTACTGAAACTAAGACAAAAACACTTGGTTAGATTTTATTTTTTTGCAGTGTAAGCAGCATGGAGGCCACATATTTATATCTATCAGTCTGTGTGTGTGTATGGCTGCATGTGAACAACAACTCTGAAAGAAGGAGGTTACTCTTGGGCTCGGCCTTTGTGTGTTGATGGAGGTGAGAAAAAAAACAGGAGCTGCAGAAGGAGAGCATGTGAGAGGGAGTGCAGTGGAAACGGTGCAATCAGCGGAGTAAAGAGAGAGCCGGCGAGAAAGAAAGAGAAAGAGAGAGCGACTCCCTGTGTGTGCGGCTGGTCCCCAGCCATCTGGGCACTCTCCTTCCCCCCCTACCCTCACCCGTCTCTCCCCTCCTTCTCTGCCTCCTCCTCTCCTCCTCTGTCGACTGGTGCGCTATTCATGGCGGACCCATTTCACC
The DNA here is from genome assembly GCF_033239565.1 of Halichoeres trimaculatus. Classification (NCBI taxonomy): domain Eukaryota; kingdom Metazoa; phylum Chordata; class Actinopteri; order Labriformes; family Labridae; genus Halichoeres; species Halichoeres trimaculatus. Next base: position 18,522,902 of record NW_027437192.1, read on the forward strand.
TTTCAGTATGTTACGCCCGCTCGCCACAATACATGCTAATGAGGTAGAACAAATGACTTTCTTTTTGCTCTGGGTGCCTGCTTGTGTGCGGGCCCTGTGTTAAATGTGTGTGTGTGTGTGTGTGTGTGTGTGTGTGTGTGGGTGGATGGGTTGCTAAATTCTTCCAATCTCAGCTCCTTGCAACCAAACCAGTCACTTAACTGCTGTTGAGGTTGTTAATGGGAAGGAAGAAGCTGTTTCTGTTTCCTCACCTGAAGGCACCAAATAGCTGCCGATTACGTACACATGAAGTGATTTCTTTGTGCACAGATGCTCTTGGAAACGGTAAAATCTCAGATACATCAGTGTGTCATATACATAAAAGAGTCTGCACTGCAAAACAACTGAAATCTCATGAAGTGTTTTTGTCTTATTTCAGTGAAAAATGTCTTTTAATATGAGCCACATTCACTTGACTAGTCCAGATTGTGTCTCATTTTAAGACAAAAATGAGGTCTGAATTGCTTGAAACAAGTCAAAAAACCTGCCAGTGGGGTAAGAGAAATGTGCTTGTCAGGACTAGAATTATGCCTGAATACAAGTACATTTTCCTAACCCCTGGCAGATTTTTTTTCTCATTACAAGCATTTCAGACCTGATTTTTGTCTTTGAATAACTTGAAATGAGACACTTTCCTGGACTAGTCAAGCAAATGTGGCACATATTAAGCGTAAAAAGACATTTTTACTGAAAACAAGACAAAAACACTTGATAAGATTTCATTTTTTGCAGCATGTTGAAACGTTATTTGAATGTACCACTCACTGTGCCTCAAATGTACAGCAAACAAACCCAGAAGTATGAAAACTATCCCGCTTCTCTTAAGCCCAAGCAACCAGACTTATAGTTCCTCCCTGCTTTTGGCCCACTTCTAATCTGATCTGCAAGGAAATGATCAATTGGAGAGGCAGCTGTCTCGCTGGAGACTGAGGGAGTACGCATTTCCAGCTCTGTGTAACACCGATGACACCAGATGAATGGGACGCTTGATTTGTTGCAACAGTAGGACGGGAGACAGCACGACTGACACCGGCAAGAGAAGTGGTGACAGGGAGGAAAATACAGAACAAACAGGAGAGAGAAAGGAGGGGTAGTGAGGTGTTGAAAGATTGAGGGATGAGATGGGAGATGGTGAGAAGAGAGGCAAGCGGGAGGAAGAGGCATTTGAGTGGGATAGATGGAGGTAGCTGAGAGTGGAAGAAAAAAAAAGGGGGTAGAAGTGGGAAGAGAAATGTGCAGCAATGCAGACAGAATGAGCGTTTGTCAGAATAAACTCCCCTTCAGGTCTTTTTATAGGTATTCTCTTCTCTCTGCATCACTGGGTGGCGCTAACGATGCATCTGCACACCTGCCAACTCTCTTAGCCCTCCTCCTCTTTCGCTCCCTCTCTTATAGTGAATCACTGTGACAGCTCAGCCTGGCGGTCGTAATTAACCGAGTGCACTAGCTAGTGTAGCCCTTCATGCAAATCGCCGCCGTGAGCAGAGAGTCTGAAAGGGAGAAACACAAGGTGGACTGGGCTTGTAGAAGTTTTTAAAGAATAATGTGTTTCTACGAACCAAAGGTCACTCTGAGAAGACGTTTGGATCGGGTGTTTTCTGTGAAACTGTCTTTCTGTCAGACTGGCAGCTAACAGAAGATAAAGAGGGGTGAGCATGTTTGTTGTCCAGAGTGAGGAAAAGGAAAGAACTTTTAGAGTCTTTGTCCTCTTCTGCAATTCTGCTTGGCTGCTGATACAGTCTGTTCTGGGCCATGAGGTACCAAATGTTCCTCAAAGAATACCGCTGTTCAAATTAGTCAGTATAAAACCAAAAGGGTCATTTTTAAAGACTCTAAAGTGCACACCAGTGCCTTGAATATCTAAAAAAGTTGCATTTGGGCAACGCAAATGTTCAATCCATGTCATTAAAAAGTCATGCCAGATTTCTGCGTGGAAGTGTCAGCCTCTCAGTCTGTCAGTATTCACTGCCTGTTTCTCCTCCTGACTCAGAGGAAAATCATTAATTTTTGAGCTTCATGTAAAAAACAGATTTGTCCTCAAACAGCTGCTGAAAAACTTGTTTTATTAAGTTACTTCGACACCCAAGGCATCCATTCAAACCACTCACATCTCTTTATTGAGACTGCGGCTCTCTCAAAATGAGGGAAACGACTCACGTGGATGTAGCTGTTTCCACAAAAATAGCCTTGAAATCAGTTTCACAGCAGTGAGGATGCACTGATGGAAACGGTGCCACAGTTCCTCTAACTAACACAGCAACAGGAACCAGACCATTCCTGGCTCCCCTCCCGGCCCCTGGGGCCAAGGGCCCAGCCCAGCTCGCCACACAATGGGCCGGCAGAATGAGAGGAACCGCCGGCCATCCAGAGATAGCCCCGCTGGTCAGGAACCAGAAAGGGAACCAGAAGGAGATCTGGGAGGAGGGGGAGAGAGGATGGGAACCGAGGGAGCAAAGGAGAGGAGAAGGGTGGGGATGGTTGGCTGGTCAGGGTCAGGATGTGTGTGAAGGGGGCAGTGTGTGTGTTTGTGTGTGTGTGTGTGTGTGTGTGTGTGTGTGTGTGTGTGACAGAGAAAGGCACAGCAAAGCTTCAACATAATGAGTCAGTAGTTCTCCATCTCTGAAGCCAGGATGTTTTTGCTTCTCTTCAGGTAATTAAAGCTGGAACAGCAATCCTGGGATGCAAGGCGGATGGAGCTCAGTTGACAGAGAAGGAAGAAGGTTTTGGGACTGACCGCTCTTGGCCTGACCCTCTGTGCAGGTTGCTGACCTGGGTAAGTGCATCATCCTATGTGGCGTCTTCACACACTCTCTGGAGCATCAGACAGTGAACCAGACTGTGGTTTTAGAGTAAAAGACATTTAAAAATTGAAGAACATTGGAGAGGTCTAATTGTGGCCATGAACCTGCTACCTGCCTCATATCAGGGGTCTCCAGTGAGACACACACATACACACACACACAGTGCCTACTGTTTCCATGACAACAAGTGGAGCAGATATGCTCTCCCAGCTGTCAAAGAACACATGCACACACATATGTGCACACATATGCAGAGATACAAGGGTGCTGCCGGGTTTCTTTTTAACAGGAAAAAAGGCAACAATGGCGGACAACAAGACAGGAAGGTGATTGGCCGACAAAGACCGAGATCAACAGCACAGATAAAATGTTTCTACACTGGTTTCACAGTAAAATTCTGCTGATGAGCGACACTTTGTGCAAGAATTGACCACAGGGAACAAAAAGGGAGAACTTCATGCAGCTAGCATTAAGATTGACTTTCTTTATTTCTTCAGCCAGGCTGACCTTGTGTCTAGCTGGTAAAATGAAACACTGTGTTCCTGCCTCTTCCACGCGCACAAGAGCGCCATTACTGCTGCTCTGAGACACGACCTTTCCTTAATCGAAACCACTCAGAGGTGTCGGGATTTATGGTTTTCTGAGTATTGGGGGAAAGTATTTGAATGTGTGCACGTTTTTGTGTTTGCAATCTGTCTGTGAGGCACAATGTAACACATCTCTTGCTGTCTTTATAAAGAACTACAACACAACTCCACTCTGTATTACTGATGTATGTAGAAATACAGTCAGGGAAATTTTTCAAATTACACATTTTCCTTCTGTAAAGAAACTTCTGATTTAATTTTCAGGCTGTGAATAAATGAAAACACTCATATCTCAAATGAGAAAAAGCAATACATCTAAAATTGCTTCTCTCAAACATGCAGGAGCTATTTTGTCTTAAAAAAAAAGCCTCTAGAAGCTTCTCGATCCATCTTCTTAGAATATTGCGGCCTCACTCTGGCAATCATTTTAAAAAGCAAGAAGTTCCTTTAGCTGCGGGTTGTGTAACATTTTACAAGCTTCCCTCCACATACCATGAACACAGCATTTTCCCAACCTCTTAATCCCCAGTCGCTCTATAATTTTCTATTACAGTAGAGCAGCTATATATAAAGTGTAGACTGTGGCTTGCCTGTAGCTGTGGTGAAGGCTTGTTGTGTGAACTCCCCGACACGGACTAGTTAAATATAGGCTGACTTGATTTCATGTTATTTCTGCTAAAATGCTGAAATGTTTCCAGGAAAAGCAGCAGTTTAGCGTTAGTGGCTGTCTGAAAGAAAGACGGAGGATCTCGGAAACACATTGCTGCCTGTATCCACGCTTAGCAATTTGGAAACTCATAAATGCTGTTTAACATCTCGTTCTCTCTGTCACTGCCTCCATCTCTTCCTCTGTTGTTCAGCTCTGTGGCTTCTGGGGTTGGTCTCTCGCTGCGTATCCAGACGCTCACAAATGTGTCCCACTTGCTTTTGTTTCTATTCCCCGCTTTCTCCATTTTCAGGGTCATGCTGTCTCTAACTGGCGCAGATTAACACGCTTACATCAGAGCCATGAACACACAGACCTTCACTGACTCATGCCTTATAACCCGGCTTTAGTGCCAAAACACAAGAATCACATTTTTGGATTGTACTCAGTGTACAAACTGAGTGCTGACATCAAAGTCATGTATTAAGTCCAAGAAGGTGACCTGAGGCGACATTACATGAAATCCTTAATCCTGATTGGCTAATTGCCTTGTCAGAGGCGGGACCTTGGTTTAAAACAAATATATTTAAAAGGCTGTGAGTAGCTTTGTTGATAAGAAAATATAAAACCATCAACATTTGCTGGTGGCTGGACAGAACAATTTCAATATTTCATGACAAAGTTGTAGAAAGGCATCAATCCATCATAAATTGAAACCAATGTCTCTGTGCACTGTCATACTGTCAAAAATATTGGTTCTGTTTGTCCAGAAAAATGAATTCATTGCTTGCTACTTGCTTTTTTCAGATTTCTTTTGAAATTGGTGTTCCTTTTTATGAATCCTTGAGAGTCAAGCTTGGAGGATTTATACGGTGCAAGTTTTCTGTGTTTTTTTTTCCACTCAAAGGTTAAAATTTGGGCCATGTCCACACGTAGCTGGGTATCTGGGAAATGACATATTTTTTATACGTTTAGGCCTGTCATCCACACATGAAATGCAGTTTTACAGCATTAAAAACTATGTTTTTTGAAAACTCTGGCCAAGGAGAAGATTTTGGAAAAATTTCATGATTTTGTGTCCACACTGGGAAACAGAGTTTTTGGTTCTCAAACGTCACAACTGAATGACAAGGGTTCATTCTGATTGGCTGGCACATGTTTCACGTCTGAAAAACACTGCCAAATATGGGTTTGGCATGCTTTGAGCTGTACATTTTGTGGATTTGACCGGTGCGTTTGGACAACAGTTGTCTTTAAATCTAATGAGGGGAGGATATTAGTTTTTAAAAATACCCAGCTACCTGTGCACAAGGCCTTGAACATGGAAGTAAGCATTATTCTTTTTAGTTTCAGTTTTTAAATATGAATATGACACAATTACTGAAAACAAAAATGGTAATTTAATGCATTTTATTTGTATTTTGTACTTAATTGTGTTTAATTTCTCCTGCTCAAATCTTTACTCTCCATTCTTAACCATGGTCTGATCCTCTTGAATCAACATCCTGTGAGGACACCCAAGGCCATAAACAAGTGCCTTTACAACCATTTAGCCCCAGTGAAGAATCACAGATCTGCAAATTAAAACAGCTATAAAAAAGCACTTCATACACAAAAAGGCCTAAATGGAAAAAGTGTCAATCAAAATGACTGAATAATTAATCAAAAAACAGTATTTTTCTACTTTTATGGTTAATAACAATAATAATAAACAAACATGGGATCAGGATTCACACACAGAGTGTGTCCTGAACCCTCCATCAGCTGGTATCTTGGTCTTGTCATTATCCTATCAGGCATAAGCCTGAGGCAGTGTGTGGCTAAAACATTGTTGTGTTTGGCAGAGGGGGGGTGTCTGTCGCGTGTGGGTACATGTGTTTGTGTGATCGTGTCTTGAAGCCTTGGGCAAAATGGCAACAGAAAAGACTTGTTAGATTCAAACAGAGGATCGGTGTGTGCTGTGCAACTATAGGGGCTCAGAAAAGAGCAATTAAGACCTCATTCTAACACGAACCTGACCTTAGTTTTGCATTAACCATATTTTCGTGAGGTGAATGTTTCTGTAAACCTTTCTCCCTGATGAGATGAAAAAAAAAAAAAGGGCACGCTGTGTTTTTGAAGCTGCATTTCTTCTGTTATTGTTCATTTCACAAACCTGTGAGACTGTTGTGTTAAAGAAAGGAACAGCACAGATTTAAAAGATTATTACCGGCAGTAACAATAAGCTCAGCTTGCTTCTACCCAGAAGCTAAATAACAAAAAGTATGTGCGAAAAGAGAAACTGAGTGCCTCTAAGTGTTAATGTGACATGTTAAAACACCCTTTAAACATCTTTTCACATTTATCAAACACACATCAGGAACAGCTTACACAACCTTACATGTCACACTGAAGGCTCTGCTCGCCTTCATCTCAGATTGACAACCCTGCCATATGTTGCAAATTCACCTCTTGAGTGTCTGCGAGCCTCTCAGAGAGCTTGTTTGTGTGCTCACCTGAGCGTGTTTATGTGGTGTGTAGTGCAGCTCTGTTTGTGAGAGGGTTTAATTCGTAAACATAAAGTTGCAGCTGCGCCGCAATACGCGAAGCCTGCACAGCTGGGAATTATTATGAGGACAATTTAATATCGACAAAGAGGAAATAGCAAATTAAGATCGTAGTTTAGCTGTGTGGCTGAAACGTGCTTCAGATGTTTGAGTGTGTGTTTTAAAAACAGACATGTCTGGCGTCTACAAGGGGATTGATGTGATGCGTCTCTGACTCTATCGACCTGAGCAGCAGCTTTATGCTCTTCACTTGTAAATGGGTAGCAGAGGTGCGGACAGACACCCAAGGGTCCTACTGAAATGCTTAAGAGGAAGGGGCTTTCCTTTCACTGGCGCATCCCCAAGCTAACAACTGAGCAGTAATTTGTCCTCTCACAGGGGACGCATAAAAACCAGAGCCCTAAATTCTTCGCAGTGATGGAAAAAGTGAAGAAGGAACAAAAAGCCCAAATACTTTATCTCCCCCTCTAACTGAAAGTTATTACATTTTCTGAATGGTATGACTGTCTAATGGTTAGCATATGTGGGTCTGTGTGTGCGCAGAGAGAGCAGTAGTTGAGGCTAAGTTAATAGCACAAGCAGAGGGGGAACTGGGAACCCTTGGCTTATAAAGGATACTTGTTTCCCCGCCGCGCTGAAAACCAGATGTTGATAAAGAGACATAGAGGGAGAAGAGAAGACAGATGGGCAAGAAATTACCGCCATTCGGAGCCAAACATCTTGAAACATCTGCAAAAAAATTTCAGACCTTACAAGGGGAGATGGATTTATACTCTCTCCTGGATTTTTTTATTGCACCGTGAGAGCTCCTCTCCCTCCTCTGCCCCGCACCTACTCTCTGTGTTACAGGGCTAAAGAGTTTCGCCACAATATGGAACTGTTTAAGTCTTGGGGGGGAGTCAGATTCTTACACTAAAGACTTTATTATGCAGGAAGAGACAAACACAGAAGAGCTGTAAAACTTCAAAATCTGTTATCAGGCTGATTATCTGGATATGAAACACGAGAGATGTCGAGGTGCATCGTAACACAGACACCAGTGTGTGAACACATCCTTGACATGTACAAGAAAAAAAACATAAATCACATCATATTACTAAAGAGAGGAGTTTGGTTACTATGGAGACACATCATCCACGCTGCTATGAAACGCGCAGCTGAGGATGACATGTCCATATGGTGAGAGGACGACAGAGGGGAGGAACAGATGCTTTGATGAAAGGGCTGTCAATCGCAAATCCATAAGAGCAGCTGGGGTCATGAATGTATAGAAGATGATTGTACAGACATATAAATATATATTGGGATAGATAGATACATCCCACAGATGTAAACTGGTTTACTTCTCTCTCATCTTCATACCGCACTCCATCTTTTTCTATTGGCTTTTTATCTCTTACACACACTACTTGATGACAGACAGCTCTTCAAATCACCATTTGTTCAATACTCAGCCTCACATCTACCTCCACCTCCATTCTTTCAATTTAACCATTTTCTGCACAAAAACCAAGAATTCTTTTTTATCCCCATGTGAAAAAAACAGTCACTGTGGTAATACTAAACATCTTCCGGTTTTATTTTTTTTCTGAGGTGGAAATTCCATCAAATATCATTTTTGTCTAAATACAACAGGCTGTAATTTTGTTCCCAGCTAAGACTGCATCGACTGTGAGCGCACAAACACTTCGCAGGGTGGCTAGCAGCAATCCAGATGACTAAAGGCTGAGTGAGGTTGTGGAGGAGGGAGCCGCTGTGGACAGGATGCTGTAGAAGTTAAACAAAATGAGGCTTTTACTCGGCCCCATTTTGGGAAAATGGACCACCTCCTTCCATTTCTTTTACGTAACCCCCTACTGGCTCCCTTGCCTCATTTCTTCTTTCTCTTTGCGGCAATTTCCCCAAAATGGCCCTTCCTCAAAATAATTGACACCGCGTTTATCATCCAAGGCACCTGCTGTCGGTTTGACAACAAGACAATGGGACGGCGCAAGCGACCGTCGTCTCATTGTCCCGTCTCCCTGTTTGTCTGTGGCACTAACTGACAACAGCTGGAAGCCCTCTCGTTCTACAATACCCATCATGCAAGTCAAATCCAAGCACAAAAGAAAAGGGCCTTATTATTTGGCTGCAGTGGTGTGATTTTAAGCAGCAAGGACAGGAAACAATGATTCAGTTGTGTCTGCTGATGGAAGATTAAAGGCCCAGATCAAGTGGAAGTGTTAACATCAACGTACATCTTAAAAGCAGATTTCTGTTTGCAGCTTTGCACTCATAATCTGACACACACTGACAGTTTGTGAACAAACACATCTTATATCTCAGCACACACATCCTTCTCCTCCTCCGCCTCTTCTTCTTCTTCTTCTCTCGCTGTAATTGACTGAACACATCAATACTCGGAGGGAAAAAAACAGAGGGTCCACTGTCTGCATCTATTGATCCGTGCCTCTCTCCTCCTCTGCTCTCTCCCTGTCTGCTGATCTTAATTACACTTCTTTTTACCAGGCGAGTCGGGGCTCCACTCCCGCCGCTGCCCTTTTCATAAAGTGTACGGTCCAAATCCATACATCAAAATTAATGAGAGAGAACCGAGCTGTAAATCAAAAATAGAGGGGTTATCCAGACTGATCAGCTCAGATAGTGATCGTAAATTATGTCTGCTTAAAAAAAACGTGTGAAAAGAGAATTATTTTCACATGCTCATGCAGATCAACCCTAACAATGCTGAATTTTTATGGAGGAAGCAACCTCGGTGGAGGTGATTAAAAGCGCTAAAGCGTGACAGCGCTGAGGTGAAGCTCCCCCCGCGCCTCTCTTCCTCACCCATTTCCTCTTTCTTTGTCTCTTTCTTTGTCAATTTGTCTGATTTTCTGCCTGCCTGTTTGTTTGCTTTAAAGAGCTGTCTGACTGCGCCCACCCCTCCACCTCACCCTCTCTGTCTCTGTCTCTCACACACACAAACACGCTCAAGCACACACACATTCACACACACAAGGACAAAAAAATCGAGTTTTATGGTTGGGTTTTATGGACTGGTAGCAAAGCAAGGCGGTCTATTCCCTAACAATCGTCCTCTCATGAACTGGGGAGCAAAAAAAGGCTCCTAATCGCACAGTTTCACAGCTCATACTCGCCATCAATCAAACTTGTCTGTGAGCCCTCAGCATCTGTGTGTGACGTGTGTGTGGTTGTGTGTGTGTTACATCCCAAACCTTTATAAACAAAAGCCATTAGAGACAGCTGTGCAGAAATCACACACTTCCTTTACATGCAATCCTCCGTACTCAAACGTACACACTGTATACAGTCCCACACACACACACACACACACACACACTTCCTCTGCCACCCCTGTGCTCCTTTCTCCTTCCTCTGTCTAATTTTAAAATGTAAATGAGGTGACAGGTGAATATCGAGGAGCTGTGCGATAACGGGTAACATCTTCACTCTGCCACACTATCGCTGCTCCACATCACCAAGAAGTGCCCATTCAATATTGTTACCTTTGGCAGAGTGCAAGGAGAAACACACTCATGTGTGTGTCCTTTTGTGTTCATTAGACACAGCGCATAGACACCTGCATGTGCACTCACTCACTCTCTCTCTCTCACACACACACACACACAGTCACAGAATTACATCCAGAGGCTTATCTTTTGGAATAAGAAAAGGGGCTTGTCAGGATGGCACATTGTGTGTGTGTGTCTGTGTGTGTGCGTGTGTGTGAGGGGAAGGCAATGTGCATTAGGGCGATTACAATATCAGCCGACTCCAGATGGAGGCAGGAAAATAAACAGTGGGAGAGAGAGAGAGGGGAAAGACATCATGAGAAGCAGCCTAAGAGAGAGAGACTCTGAGTGTGTGTGTGTGTGCGTGTGTGTGTGTGGCGGCCTGCTTGTGTGCGATACAGTTGGAGAAAGTGAAGTTAATTAGCAACTCAATCCCGGTCTATATACAGAGAGAACTGAGAGGGCAATGAGCGTGTGTGTGTGTCTCTGTGTGTGTGTCTATCTGTGAGGCCCTGAACTGTGATGTAGATAAAGTTAGCTGTCTTCCCAAACAACTGAAAAACTACATTTCCCAGCTGTCTGTCGTTAACGACACAGCTAACACAGCTGTCTGTATGTGTGTGATTGCTTCTGCAGAGGTGAAGAAAGGAAGTTGGATTCAGTTTCATCATGGAGCAGACATATCATAAAGATGATTTCTTAACGCTCAGATAGTTTCTTAAACGGCTCAGATCCATAAAAACCTACGAAGAATTAACAGAATCCATGAAACCTGACAAAGTGTCAGACCGTGCCCTGTTGGCCTCTTCTTCTCTCAGCCTTATAAGTCTCATGTTATCTGGAGTAAAAACACGAACAGGGCCAATAAAATCAGTTTGTAGTGCTCACTGTTGACTTTGACATTAAATAAGCCCCTGTAAAGGCCAGCTCACTGCTACAATAAAACAAAGATCTCTAGCAGAGAGGGTGCGCACACACACACACACACACACCATGCATATACAGCAACCTTGCACACACACATATATACGTGCGAGTCCTTTTATACCTCTGCTGCTCTTTCATGGGTGATGAAATTCAATAAGCAGTGAAGAGAACTGCCCTCTCGCTGATAACCATCAATGGGCCTATCGATCTACAAGGGAATGCGTGTATGAAGGTGCGCTCGCACACACACACACACACACACACACACACACACACACACACACACACACACACACACACACACACACACACACACACACACTGTGATTTCATCTATAATTCACTCTGGGACTTGGTAAGAGACAGCACTGAATAATCAGAACAGATCTATACATCTTAAAGGAGTACATGGATCAGTGGTTTAGTATCCTATTCCACTGCTGACATTTGCCCTCCCTGAATGTATGTCTTCAGATGAAGCCTGTACGCATTTACACAAGATAATCTTTACACTACTCTCGTTGTACATATTCATGATCTCTCTGATATTTATTGACCTCAGTGCTCTAACCAAGTCTAGGAGTGTTCGAAACTTTTCAACTTTTTCTTGCTATTTCCAAATCGTTGCAGCTCTTTATGCTCCTACAGAACCGATACTTATTCTACGCAGAGAATTACACAGTGAGGAAAACTTTCCAACTTCAGAATCAATCTGTTGACCACTTAATTTATTCATAAGGTGCTAGATCAAAGGAAAGGTTATCTTTTTTTTTTCTTACTAAGACCCAACATAAATCCACTGACCAGCATATGTTTGGTAACAGTTGTTAAAAATACTTGGGCATGTCCAGCACTCCTTTGACTCCAGACATTCATCTTCTATGTGATTGGAGCATCATAAGATAAATCTGTTACCTCCGTAGAGACTGAGGTTAAAGAATTGCACAAGAACTAAACATTACTTGGGATGGCAGTAATGCTAAAATGATCATTATGTGTGTATGAAGAATATGCCAAAGCTACATAGTTTGGGGAACCAGTTAGGCTACCCAGGTTTGAAAAAGTTTTGATGCCCCCAGATCAACAGGCACCAACCCTCTTGTAGGAATGGGTACTGAATTAGGTACTTTGAGAAGTACTGATCGAATTCCATCTGTAGTATCTAGTACTGATCCACATAAAATCAAATTGTATGTTTAGGCACCCAACAGCATCCTTGTGGGGACTGTGGGGGAGTGGAAGAGTAGGCAATTTTCCATGCTGGACATGAGCACAGTATTGCAAGTTTATATATTGAAGAATAAATATGTTAAATTGGAAAAACTTTGAGATTTTTTAATTAAACAAATCAATATTTATTACAAAATAAATAAACATAAGTACATAAAATTGGTACCATTGAGTACCGATACAGATTGCCAGGTACTGGGCATGGGTACTGTATTGTTTGAAGTGTGTAAGATACCCATCCCTACCCTCTAGTGAGACCAGGCTCATTGTTAGACCGCCATCTGACCAGAAATGATAAGAAACTTTACAAAACACCAACTTGCTGAACAAAATACGTGTTTATCTCATCATGCTGGGCCACAAGCCATCTCAAACTGACTCAGATACTCTCAAACATGGCATGGCATGCAACTCTAGCAATTCTACTTTTGTGTCTCAAGCCTGTACCCCACTGCTGTAAGAATAATCGTTCTGGTGCCTATCCATGAAAGAGAGCCTTACAGCTGATCCAGAAACACACACAGAGGCATTTCATGATGGAGGCGGTGTATTAACTCTGTTGAGTCATCATCACTTATCCACAGTTCCAGCGAACCTGGACAGCATCCAAACGTCTGTGTGTCATACTTAAAAGAAGTGCTTTGTAATTACATCACAGCACTAAAGCCAAAACGTTACTAGAGGGGGATGTATCAGTGTTTTTTACCCTCTGAAATAATAGTAATTCATTGTTTGAGGCTATGATCTAAAAGCTGTATTTGGATTCGATATAAACCACTAGAAAGCTATTATCTGGAGTGAGCATCAAAAAGCACTGGGCCACAAGAAACAATGAAAAATAATCAGCTAAAGTGTGTGTCATCTGCATGCCACATTGTGTCACTATGCAGACGATGACACACACTATTTTTCAGAATAACTTTTTTTTCAAACCAGCCAACCAGAGCAATGTCAGTGTTTGTGTGTTTCTGCACCTGTTTTTGAGCGTGTGTGTGTGAAGGCGAGAATAAAATGGTTGCCATCATTTTTGCAAGGCCACTTCTGTTGTCTGTGAGCAGCGGTCTGATGCATTTGACCCTATAGCCTGTGAGCCGGGGGAGGGAGGGTGAGGGAGAACAGGTGTGAGGCAGGCTGGTGGCTGGGCAGATGGCCCCTGGAAGAGCTGGCTGATGCTGCGGCGTCAAGACCGCAGAGAGTTAGCGGCTAACGCTCATACAACTCTGTTTATACAGCGGGGCACGGATGTAGGCTGGTCACGCACACGTGTGTGAGTGACCACACACACACTCACGCACACACACAGATAACCTGCAAACAGCACTTATCATTTACTCTCCCTCCCTTCACCAGCTTTGTTTACCTTTCATTTACTCCTCTTTCTCTCCTTCTCTTTCTTTATCTCTGCAAACACACACACTCCAGGTAATGGTATTTTCAGTCAAGTCACTGCTTTAATGGAAGTCCTATTGGTTTGGGAATGGGAAAATAAACTACATATGGCTAAATAAATAACAGAATAACAGGCAGGCTAACCGATTAAAACAAAATGATCATTGTAATAAAAAATAATAATAATAATAATAATTTTCTGACAAAAATGAATAAAAAAACTCAGCATTCAAAATATTTTTGCTGGTATTTTTGTAGCCAATTAAAACAGATTAAGTCTTTGAAAAATAGCCATACACAATCATTTTATCCACACTTTGACTGCATATAAGGGTCACTGTAAAAAAAGATTTAACAATCACAATCTTAGAGGCGTTCAGAGCGCTGCATGAAACCATTCGGAATGCGTAAAAATTGCCCAAAAGCCCTGCAGGTCTCCAGAAGATATTTTCCTCCCTCTATAATCCGAGCCGTGAGAAACAGCCGGGGCATGAACAGCAGGTTGTGCCCCGGCAGTCTCCCTTCCTGCTCCCTAACCCACATGTATGTCTACTTTCTTCCTCTGTTTGGGGTAACGCACTCCCACTGGTGCAAAATATAGCGCATACCCTTTAATTTTAACCTTACACAACCCCTTTAAAAAAAGATTTAGTTTTTCTATTTCTTCCCCGTCTCGGTTGTGTGAGGATGACAAAGTCGCAGCAGGAGGAGATGGAAACTTCACATGGATTTGAGAAGATGCGTTTGACAGTTGTGACTGAGCTCCGGATGATGTTTTTTTTTTTTTTATTAATGCAAAACCTGAAATGCAAAGTCTGTCTGAAAAGAGAGAGGAGAGTAGAGGAGGGGAGAGGGAAAGTCTCTCCATCCAAAAAGGTCTCTTGGAAAATCAGTCGCTCTATCTCGCACTAGAATCAATGTGAAGAGTTGGATTTGAAACGGCAGAGTGAGCAAGGATTGAAAGTTTCAGTAAAACCAGACTTCTCCGTTTATTCACCTGGTGTTTGAAAAACCCGCGTGGCACATTCTTGTCAACATGTCGCTGAGGAGCAATGATACAAGCCTGGCTAAAAATAATAAAGCAGGTGACCATGCATCCTGGAGATTATCAGCTGATGACAGAGGGGTTTTGACAGTCCCAGAACTTTAAGTGGCTTGTTGCCCGAGAGCATCTCTCCATGCAGGGTCACAGCTCTTGCACTGCTTTTTTTATGGAGTCGGATACAGCTGTAAGTTACAGCCAATGTTTCAACAAACTGAAGCAGTATTCAATGAAGACCCTATACACCAGTTCCTACCTGTTCCTCTAATGTGCGAGTCATTTTACATCTGTTTGATAAACACGTGTGCGTAAAATGTTTGGATTTTCAGTGCATCTGTCTCTGTCTTTTCTTAAAAGATAGGCTGGACAAAAACACAAGAATTACTTTTAACGCTCAGTTACCTCCCGTTTGAATATAACATAACATCAGCAGTTACTGTTACACACAGCAACACGCATTGTTCGCTCCTGCAACAGATTTCTCATCGCGGGATGTTTTGGACAATAAAATACATCCCAATAAAACTGAAATCAGGATCATGTCCACGCATATGGAGGGAGCTCCTTTAATTCACCTCTGTGGCTCCATGCTCCAAACACATCCTGTGTTCACTTAACATTACAAATGTGAAACAAAGCACAAATTTTGAATTTTACAACGACTCGGTTGCTATTTAGTTGATTCCCTTCCGTACGCACAACACACAGCAAATGCGTAAATATTAAAAATAAATAATAACCAGAGCAAGAGAGAAGCCACTTACACTGAAAAGAGGCAGAAATTCCCACCATGCGGCACGTTGATGTGAGAGGGCTAAATAATTTCCAGTCCTTTTCACTCCGCGCGAGGTCCTCTCGAAGATCCGCTGGAAACGGGAAGACGAAACCTGCAGAGTCCAGATAGCTGAACAGGCGCTACTTCCAGAGGGTTGAAAATGTGATTCAAACTCCGACAAAAGAAGAGGAGGAGGGACAGCTCACTGTCTGCTGATCATTCAGAGGGGGAGAGTCCGGATGGGAGAGCCAGGAGTCTCGTAAAGGCGCAGGGCAGGGAAAGGAGGAGAGATGATGGAGAGGGAGGATGCAGAAGAGCGCAGAGCACTCGTCCCGATCCTCTGCTCGTCTTTTCGCACTTAATTCAAAAATCCGTCAGACGTAGATTCTGTCTCGGGAAGAGAAATCGCTTTTTAAAGATGACAAAAAAATCATCCGTACACCCTCGTGATCGGGCTCCTTGGTTTCTGCTTCTCCGCTGGTGTGGGGATGAGGAGTAGCGGCGCTCTGCCTCCAGTCGGCGGTGCGCAGCAGAGCCAGGTGGCGGTGGGCGGGACTGAAGCGCTGCTGAAGAGGAGGAGGAGGCGGCGACTGGGCAGCAGGCAGCATCTGTGTGTCCTAAAACAGGTTGGAAAATGCAGGGTCAGGTCAAGTCGAAGTGTTTTGTACTGTGCCAGTGGGTGCTGAAGCTTTTTCACGTCAAGGGCTTAGATTATATTCAAGGTGTTAGGACCCAGGGAGTGAGACAATAAGTATCATTACAGATCAGGGATTAGATGAAGTTTTCATCAAGTCTTTCTCATTCAAAGAAACATCATACTGGAGGATAATATGAACTTGTCCCTTAACTTTGGTAGCCTTGTGAAAAGAGTTATAACCAGTAATCAAAACTCTAACAACCATCACTTTAATTCACCCAATGACAAAGTTAATGAACTTTTTCTTGCTTGAGACCCCTGGACTGTCCCCATGGACCCTTGTTAGTCCCCAAGCTGCATTTTACAATAAACTCTTGCATTAAAAAGCAGTATATGTGATGCTTGTCTTCACTCTCCCTCTCTAACACACACACACACGCACACACACACGCACACGCACACACATAAACACATTCACAGACAAGAGCACTGTGTCTCTCCTTCAGCTGAAAAAGGCATAGGCCTGCAGTAACCCAAGGCAAACACTTTCCCCAGACCATCTGGAAGTCATCTCGCCTGCAGAGCCAGTGAAAGCTCAGAGCAGACGCTGCGTTTACAACTCGCTGATACCAACCGGTCCTCTTGAACTGCATGGGTGAATATGTCATGCACCAAAGCCTGCACATAACGTTTCATAAATGAAAACACTCAACTCTGGTACATTGTGCAACACACTAAATAGCAACAGAAGAAACTTTTAGAGCTTTTGGAAAAGTGATATGAAACAATAGATTATTATGTGACGTGATGTTGTGCTTTAAGAGCAGTGTGATATCATATAACACAACATGGCACCATACAATTGGATGAGACGTGTGATGACTCAGTTTGATTTCAAACCAAGTTAAAAGATATGTTATGATAGGATATGATATGATACCATCTGCTTTTGCTCAGTGGAGTCATTATTGCTCAATCTGAGAGAGGTGGTTCAATCCCAGCTCTGTGCAGTCACAGGGGGAAGTGCCCTTGAGCAAGACACTGAACCTGATATTGAATGAAATTAGCTCATACTGATGGTCCCATGATATAGCAGCCCCCACCATCACTGTGTGAATGCGGTGTGAATGGTTAAATGTGACTCGCAGTGAAAAAGAGTAAAACGTGATGTGATGATATACATATGACATCATAAGACTTCTAACGCACAATGTGAAACAGTTAATTGGTTTTTCAGGGAAGTATTTGTTGGATTTAAATGCTGCACGTTTAACAGAATGATGGTGTCAGAACGTTTGAAAAACTTTTCTTCTTTCAGAGAAATGTTCATCATTCATATCACTAGAATGTATTATTTTTATACATAGACCATGTTAAAGAGACCCCTCAAGATATATGCCTGATTGTAATCCACACTTTAAAAGGAGATTATCAGCACTAACACAGGTTATTTCAAAATGCTACCTTGTAGCTTCCTAAGCAGGACTGGACTGATTTACGGCACCGACCAACAAAGTTTATAAGTGAGAAGAGAGATCTGTGTTTTTCTCTGCTGAAAACAGTTTGATTAGTTTCGTAGTGACAGTGGACACAGGAGCCTAAATGTCAGACAGAAAAAAGACAGAAGAGCAGAAGAAAGCTAAAAGGGAGAGTGATACAGCCCAAGCTAAAGGCTAAAAGGGCTAAGTTGTTTGTGATGTTTATTCTAACCCACATGCAGCAGTTATTCTGCAGTGGTCTGTTCAAACTTGAGAGTCAATCAATAAAATGAAGAGTGAGGTTACGTTAGCTCTGCTTGGTAGAAGAATGGAAGGACATGACCAGGATTCACATACATTACATGCTGCAGACAAGTGTCAGAGCACCGGGCTGCCAGTCGCGCTACATGGACTGCTCCAACACTGCTGCTCAAACTGACCGTTTGCTTGTTTTAACATTAGCCTACAGATACGTTGTAGCACCAGGCTTCTAGTAACTAAAAGCCGGCTACTAAGTACTAACCTACTTACAACGTTTGCTTGTTGTCACGTTTCAAACAACAGCACTATGTAACTGTACTGATAAATACCTTACCTTGTTGCGTTGTATCCGGTAAAAAATTTGCTCTAAAACAAACACACACCTTTTAAAAAGCAACATCTTAATGACAGTGTACGTGGCGAGGCAGTCTAATTAAAAAAGATCCACCTCATAGCATCTTTAATAGAAAAAAAAACTTCACAGAGTGGGATAATTAGCAGGTTGACAGTACGTGCTACTTAAAATAAAAACAGCTGATTAGTTTTTTTCTCTTCTCAAATCCAATGACTTTTACAGCTTGAAAAGTAATCTTTTGGTATAGACTACGATGCAATTTTTCAGAACCTAGAGATTCGACAATTGTTAATTACAAAGATAAGGAGCGTATCTGAATCTTTTCTCTTTTCTGTCTTAAATATACTTGTTGAAAATCTTTTTTGTGCATAATCATAAGCAGAACAGTATCAGTTTACTTTCAGGCCATAGTTGTCTGATATCAGATCTAATGGAGACATCTTTTTTTGCAGGATCTTTTACTTTATGTAAATTGAATATGCTTAATGATGTACAATGTGCTTTTAGTAATATATTATATTTTTCTAACTTCAGTCTACTTTATCCAGTTGATGGGGTAACACCATAAGATTGCATATCACCCCCTGCTTTATTCTGTTGTGCTATATATGTAACACATTCGGCAGATTGTTAGCACACCATCAGCATGGAGCTCATTGTTCTCTCAATGCAATCTCTGTGGGGAAAAGATGATGCCATTAATGGCAATTGTTTGCAACACTGCCATTGTGCATTTCTCTCTTTTACTCCATCCTCCCCTCTCTCTCCCTCTCTGTCTCTCATCTCCCGCCTGTCTCTCCCTGACTGGAGTGAGTTGCATTGTGTTCTCAAACGGGAATATGGGTAGATATAGTCTGTGGCACTCTCACAAGCACAGAGCAAGGACTCTGTGCTCTACTTCCATTTTGCAGTCTGAGTCCTTTTGTCAGCCTGTGACAAAGACACAGATACAGCAGGGAGAAGGTGAGGGATGGTATGGAGGTAGGAAATATTGATAAGAAGAGAAAGGGAAAAAATGAGACGTAATTCACATGAAATCAGGGAACAGAGAAGAGAAGGAGTTTGTGGTGAGCACTCGCCTGAATCAGACTCGAGATAGGTAAACTGACATGGTCAAGAAAAAAAAAAAAAAAAACCCAGAAGGCCTGTGAGGATGCCGTCACTCCTCGCCCATTCGTTCCCTGAGAGCAACTTCTCTCATGACAATCACAACGAAACATCTTGACGGCCGGAGGCACGGGGATAGGCGTTGAGGAAACCTGCAAGGGAAAAGAGAATAGGGCAATGATCCGTGTGTGTGTGTGTGTGTGTGTGTGTGTGTGTGTGTCCCGTGATAACGGTGCATGAGAGCAGGAAACACACAGTGCCTGTTTTTGCTGCAGGGGTTCCTGGAAGTCAGCCGCCCAGTGTGATCGGGGACATATACACACACACACAAAGGAGCACACACACACACGGTAGGACACACACAACACACAGGATACCTCGCCTCTGAAAGGGAAAAACATGCTGCGTCTGATACATGTGGACACAGACAAGCAGACTTCCTGCATTTTCCCACCTACTGGGCGGCCACCTGTGACACAGTCTCACACAAGCACACACACACTCTCTCACACACAGACACACTCATATTACATTCACAGGGACAATGCCAGAATGAGACAAGTATAAGTTAGGAGTTGACAGTAAACAAGTGCCATTCAAACTCCTGTTATTATCTGGCTTTACATCAAGGGCGCCTCAGGCCTTCAGTCAACCATCAACATCACCAACAACACTGGTTACAGAGGCAACTGTAAACGAATGGGACAGCTAATTAAATGTAACACACTTAGTGAGGTATCTCATCGTATCACCAACCTGATGCTTCCCCCAGTCTATCTGCTCACATTCAAAGCACTAACCAACATTTTCTTTCCATTTCCCATTACATAACCCAGTTACCTGAGCACCTGTTGTCTTTCTCATTAGCTTAGCTGTTTATGTTCATTTATTTATTTTTAAGAAATTCCTTTACTGTGCAACACAATATTTATGACTCCACCTGTCTGGTTTTTGGATGCCTTCTAATTAGGGATGCCCCGATCCGATTACGTGATCGGATCGGGATGGGGGGGAGACAGAATCGGAAAAAGCCTGGGGCCTTAGTTCTTGTTTTTAATTAAAATGTGTATAATAGAACATCATCATTCATTTTAGAATATAACTTTATTTGTCATTATAACAAGTACAACGATATTGCAAACAAGGAATTGCAACCTTATTGTCACACACATACAAGGTTATCTTGTGGTGCGCCACTGAGAAGCTTTATTTTTATTTTGTTGATCCAACGCTGGACTAAGTGGTATCCATGTTGGCTAGAATGATACCTTCATTTAAATAAAATTTAAAAAACTCAAAGGACAACTTGTAGGAGTTTTTTCTTTTATTTTTTCCTAATGCATCGCTGAAAGGTCGGATCAGGAAATATCGGGATCGGCAGATACTCAAAATAAAAAAATCGAAATTGGATCGGGAGAAAAAAAAAGGTGATCGGGACATCCCTACTTCTAATAGTTAAACTAAATGTGAGTTGACAGTAAACGACCTGGCAGGGCAAGTTTTTTAGTGGCAGTAAAAACTATACCAGTTTCAGGACCAGCACCTTGTCCACTGCTTGTGCCGTCTCTTAGACCTTTATAACTGCCACCTACAAGCTGAAGTATGCAAGAACAACCTGCAAGGTTGGTGGCCTGCAGAAAGTTTTCAGACAAGCTCAGGTGGTTATGTTTTCTGTTTTAGAATTTTTTTATTGCCATCATGTCTTAGCATCTGGTTCAAATCTTGTATATTCGACCAAAGAATGACAACATTTTACATTTTCTGTAAGTGATGTGGTGTCAGAAAAAATGTGTCTCCCAATTATGTGTAAATAAACAAGTAAATAAATAAATAATTTTAGAAAGCTGTTTACAATACAAATACACAAATATATGCATCACAATTATTTAATGTAATTGGAAGTAACACTAAAGTAACATGGATCTGTGTTGCAAAAATTCATCTATTTTATCTTCATCAAGATCTCTTCCTTTTTTCCTTAAGTATTGAACATCTTTAGGTCAGACAAACAAATTAATTGTATGAAGTGAAAAAAGATAATATTGGAGGGAAAGAGAAGAAGAGTCAAATAACAAAGAAGGGAGAAAGAAAACAAAACAAAACCAAAAAAAGGGGGAAACTCAACAAAAACACGAGGTTTGTATGGTGCTCCCTTTGGTGACTCTCAGCCCTTTTGTCATAAGCCAACATTTTTAGGTTTGCTCATGTGGAAATATAATGGTTGTGAAAGAACCTTTGTTGTGTTTGCTTAATAAGTGAGAAAAAGTACCTACATTTGCGATGTTACATGATATGAACAGAAATTAAAATTCTGATTGACCAGGTAAGTAGATACCCTAAAATGGTCAGAGTGAGCACCTAAAAAAAAACAACAACAACAACAACAAAAAAAAAACACAGTGAATACATACTGTATGTGTGCTATGGGCCCCACTCCTTACAGAGACAACTAATAATAAAATAATTCAGAACTTTAAGAGAAAGCTTATTCATTTTGTTTCCAATAGCTGGTGCACCTTTGATAAAAGCAGACTGTTGTCCCACGGACTGAAATTTGGCAAACAAGCATTTAGATGAGATTTGGCTAAATTCAAGTCAAATGTAGGGGTTTCGAATCTGCTCAGCTTTTAGGGGGCTGCCATGGAACCAGTGTTGGGTGTAACGAGTTACAAAGTAACGCGTTACAGTAACATGACTACTTTTGGGGGTTAAAAGTAGTGTAACGTGTTACTACTCAGTAATGAAACGTAGTTCCTTTTTCAGTTGGGAATTTTTCTGAATGACTTTTCCGAAAATAATAGTATACATAGAAAGGAATATTACAATCTCTGGTCTACATGTGCTGCCATGATCAAAGAGAATAATCAATGGGACATGTGCAGAAAAACTGAGCATCCTGTGATTTATCAAAGAGTTTTTCGTTCACTTTTTGGAATAACTCTGTATTGCGAGTTTTTCGTCCGTCCAGTTTTGAAATTATGTTCATTTCTTTCAAAGTTTGGATCAAAAACAAACTTTCTGCAGCAGTTTGGTGCTGACGGCTCGCCGCCATTTTTGAAAATTGAGGAATGTCTCTAGTTGCGTCTTACGTCATATCTGAGCATGTGCTGAAAGAACACACCCTATGTAGATACATGATACCTCAATCGGTTTGGGGAAAGGAATATTCCACCCTGTGAAACCGATTTAATATCCATTCGGATCGGCACTTTTCTTTCAGAATGAGGTGTGTACAAAGGTTAAATTCTTTCAGCTTGAGCAAATAAACCAAATGCAAGTGGAATATTTGGGTCCATGTATATGTGGCTACTGCCTTGGCTGTGCGCATGCGTAATAGTCACGGGCTCTCATTCCACACTGAGGCTGGAACTAGCAATAGCATGCAGAGAGCAGTCAGTCATTATGGTATTATTGCTTTTCTTGTCAAGTGCTCTGTGGCATTTTTCAAAATGAAGAGCCCAAAAGAAATACCTGTTATGTCTTCCATAGTAGAGCTTTATGTCGGCCTATACACATTTAGAAATGAGATGGGGTTCTGCCCAAAGTCGAGCACTATAAAAGTCACATAAAAGTAATGGGTAATGTAAAAAGTTTCTTTTCATAGAGGGTAACTAAGTAAAGTAAGGGAATACTTATTCTAGAAGTAATATGTTACAAGCAAACACTACTTTTTAAAAGTAACTTTCCCAACACTGCATGGAACCTACATTTGAGTAAAGTTGTGTGTCAGATCCATCAAGTTAAATAAAAAAGAAAAAAATAGAAAGAAAAAAAATGATTAACACCACACCAATTAATGTGCACTGTGTAAATGTCTTGTTTGGCAGCTGATTACAATCAGAATAAGTAAATGAATCTGATAAATCTGCATTGAAGAAATGAATGAATGTGTTGCAGTAGCAGACAGGCAGTGTCAGACTGTCTGGGAAGAATCACAACCTTATTAAAAGCTTGTCCAAGGTTAACCTGTGCCAGTTCCCAAATTGAAAGACTCAAAGTTTTGTGTGTCCTCTAGTTTAACATCTGGAAGATTTGGAGGTAGTTAGCTTGAACTATTTCTTCCACACTTTGTGACTTCTTAAGACTCACTGTCATATGCACTGAGCTGAATAAAAAAGCTACACTCTGTCACAAAATATTCAAATATTTAAATTTGGCATGCATTATTCCTGAACTCCCATAGCAAGTCTAAAAAAAGCAATAAATTAAACCCAACGTTCAAACAAAATCCCTCACATTGATTTGATAGAGATGGATTCTGAGGGATTGTGGGAGGGAGGAATAGAGACAGAGCTGCATGATGGGATAGCAGCTGCAGTGCAGCATCTTATGCAGGTACGGCGTCTGGAGAGGGATCGTGCACACGCTGGGGTATTAAGGAATTCAACCCACCGTCTGGCTCATAGCAAAGGAGAAGAACTAAGTGGGCGACAAACTGACAACCTCGCCTTTCTTCCAGGAGAATGTAAATGAGTTGCTCTGACTTAAAAAGAAAAAAAAAACTGGCTAAATATCCTGACAGCATGCAAACATGTCAGACAATGACTTTCAAACCATACAGTGGAAGGTCTTCTTGTGTCAAAGATATTATTGGATGGATTCCTTGTCTAATTATATGCCATTATGACTAACCCAAAGAATTTAAATTTAATGAAGCCTTTATATTATTTCATGAGTGGTAAAAAGTCAGAGATAGGGCTGTCCTTACTTCACTGTCTGTAGATCAGATCCCACAAAAATAGATGTATACATCTATCATTGTTGCTGTGCTGGGGCCTGGGGGGTATCCCACAATCCTTTGAGGTTGTATGTGCATTTGATATGAACAGGTGAAAAACACATCACCCCGCTCTCTTTCTAGTTGATCCTCTATTCCTTTTGGTGATGAAAAGACAAAGAGGAAAAACTGACAGGCACAATGTGAGAAATGTTCTGTTGCTCTCTTCCTCAGCCGGTCTGGCAGAAACTTCTTTTTTCTACCAGGAGAGCACAACCTCTGAAAGTTGAGTCTTGATTTTACAACAGGGATGATGTGAAGCAAATTAATTTACCAAGACAGGACTGTATTTTAACAACTGGAATTCTACTCAGTCGCTGGGATCCTTTACAACACATCTCTGAGGGTTTTCCAAGTGCGTTGGCTAACCAGGAAACCAGGTATACTTTATATTCTTGGGATTTTATTTCTACAACATTGTTGCCACATGACATTAACTTTCATATGCACATTTTAAAATGAACATGAGCTAACACCAGACTTATACTTTCACCTGAATCTGAAGCAACATATTTATGGAAAAACAACACAGGCATTCCCTCTTCTGTGAAGCTTTTGCCCTTTGTAACAACACCTCTTGTTGCTTCCATTTGACGGCTGGGCTAATCCCTTTGTTATAATGTCACCAGGCTGATGAATCATCATCGTTCTGAGTCTCTCAATGTCGGGGAAACAAATGTACAGTGGAATTCGATTGATGAAACTACTCATCAGCTCAGAAAGTAATTAACAACCTAGAATTCTTCCTTTGTCTTCGGAGACAAAACTGTGTACTTGACTCTCTGTTTCCACCAACTCAAGAGCACACTTTCTGTTTATTCTCGTCACACAAGGACTCGTTTAGTGCCTTCAGATGTATGAGTAATAGAATGACAAACATTACATTTATTAACATTTCACAAGTGTGTCACAAACATTGGTAACAAATTACCTTTACTTTTTCGACACTCAGTGCTCTTCGGTGCAAAATACAGAATTCAGTTAAATCAGATAATGTGGAGGCCTGACTACTGGACTCTGAAAATGTGTGTGTTGTATTATTACCAAACCTTTTCCAATGAAGTTAAAAAAAAAAAAAAAAAAAAAAGCTCAATCCTTGACTCATTGTCATGGTACCCTGAATTCTGGACTTGGAGTTTGAGTTTTAAAGCTTGGTTTATGCTTGACCTGTTCGTGAGGTCTGTGTGGCTGTGTAGCTTTTGTGCAGATGAATGACAATTTTCGCATCATCACTAAAAATGTCTGTGTCACGCACCTCTGAAAACTTCTTACTTCAGTGTCTTCTTCTGCATGGATCTCTTTTCCGCATGGATGTTAGAAACCAGAGCTCCTAGTGTCTAAAGTACAAAAAAATCCTGGCTTTTAATCTGATTCACCACACAGAGATCACCATAACTGTGTGATGAACAAATTCCTGGCATGAAATTATGCCCAAACTTGGCAGAGAAGAGCAAAACAATGTTGAAAATCGGGATGCATTGATCCAACTTTTCTGGTCCTGATATCAGTACTAATACCTGGGCTTTGGTTATCAACTGATACTGATACCAATCGGATACCAGTGCCAAATTACAACCTGCCTGCCCACTGTGGAATGAGACTGGTACTGTTTTGGGTAAAAGGCAAAAAATTAGTCTAGATTGAGTTACTGACGTTAATATTTATTTAATCTTTAAAATGCTTGAATGTTGGTACAAACATTGCTTCAGAACATGCAGAAAACAACTATTCAATGGTAAACCTTTAAAACCCTGTACACTGGTAATGCAGCAAAACACACAGAAAGTGCATCAGAGGTAACATTACAAATCAAGTAGCAGAGAGCACCGGTGGAAAAAAGAAAAGAAAAAGAAAGCATAGTGCTGGTTGCCTGGATCGGCACCATGGATGGGCCCCTTTCTACTGATACCTGATCCAGCTTTGAGGGGCTCAGATCGATACATAACACCAGTAATAGTAACAGGCATTGCTGCATCTCTTGTTGCAAACAGTGTAAACGACTTCTTCAACTCTTGTTTAGTACTGTAGTAGACGTGCATTTGTGATACACCGAAACCCTGCATTTTGTGAACAGACACTGCGTGGAGTGTTATACTACGCATCACATTTTCATGCTTCATGTCCGTGTGGAAAGCGTAATCCAGCCTTTATTGTCAGGCCATATGACTCGACTTGGACACCTCCCCTGGTGATGTGGACTTGAAGTCTTTGATCATAGATTAACATTTAACACATTCATCCAAACAAAACGTCAGAGTTCACATCTTTGTGATTCATTCTTGGGCTTAATTTGTAGACTTTCCAAAATACATCATAGCCAGTCAGTTAATGAAAGATTTTCCATACTTAAGGTAAATATTTGCTAATGAAATGAAGCTAAGAGGGCTTCTCCCCATGGCAGCCTGGAATACGGACCAAACTTCATGTAAGGGTATAGAGCAGGGATGTCCAACTCGTGCCATGGAGGGCCAAGAGGCTGCAGGTTTTCTTTCCAACCAAGAACTCCACCAGCTGATTCCACTGATTAGCCCCTGCTCTCTGCTTGAAGGTGAGGTAATCAGTGGAATCAGCTGGTGGAGTTCTTGGTTGGAAAGAAAACCTGCAGCCTCTTGGCCCTCCATGGCACGAGTTGGACATCCCTGGTATAGAGGAAACCCTTAAACCTCAGGTGGTGAATTTAAAAAAATAATGCTACTTATAGGATAAGATAAATAAGAAAAGACAAAAGGGAACAGAGAGTAGAAAAGCAAGGAACAAAGACATTCATTATGAGAGGGAAAGAGAAAAGATTCAGAGGAAAGTGTTATCAAAGAGGTTGTGAATTAAATACCACAGCGAGCGTGGAACCATGCCTGCATACTGATGTGGTTGTGAAACAATATAGATGTGCGATAGCTCCCAAAGGTTGCTGTGATTGGCGGCGATGCTCCTGGTCCCATCCATCATCATCACCCACGTTGCTATACCTTCGCTTGCGGACCTGACTTCCCAACTTCCCCCAAATCATTGGCCAGATGGCCCTCGCCAATGCTCGCCTGCTTTACACACCTGATATGAAGCTATCCGTCATCTGATAACGACCGAGCTTTGGCGGTCCCCCAGCTGGGGCCTCTGCTGCAGCACTGGGCACTGGCGGGTATCGAGGATGGGTGGCGGTGAGGTGCTGCACAGCCTGACTGCCCCTCTGATGGATTAATGCCAGGTAGAGGAGCCAGGGAGGGGTGGGGGTTTCCCTCTAATAGGATTCACAGGCATCCAGTGGACCATGGAACAGGTGGAAGCAGAGAGGACAGCAGGAAGGAAAGAGTTTCGTGTGTGTGTGTGTGCGTGTGTGTGTGTGTGTGTGTGAGGATACAGTACAAAGGAATTAGAAGGGCAAAAATGGTGGCGCTCCAAACCTTCCTATCAAACGGCCAACAAAGTTTAACTTTATTCCACATATTTAAGTGTTTCCTTAAGGAAAAGGGAAGGGACCTCATTGAAGATGCTGAGTAAACAACGTCCCAACCAGCATCAAATTTTAGACAAAAACAGGACTAGCACTGAAGCACTATAATGAAAAAGATTGAACATAAATTCAGACAAAACAAGGAGACAGGAAAGAGGAACACTCAACATTTGAAGATGACAAACAAGCTGAAGATGACAAAGTAGAAATATTTTAGCCGTTTCGGGAATTTGGGCATATTTGATTGTCGTTCCTAAATTGTACGGTTTGTGTTTGACTGTAAATAAGGACGCTTTAATTCCTGGATACAATACTTAATGTGTTAACAGTATCTTAGTGTTCGAGTGATTGACAAGAGAAAAATGCTTTAATGGCTTCTGTTGAGCCTAATGTAGCACTGTTTCTGACTTTACACATGCCAGTGCACAGCAAGGGAGCCTGGCAGCACAAAAACAGTGTACACAAACTCTTTCTCGCACACACACTCAGACATACATTTGCACTCCCTTGCGCACAGATTCTCTCTCTCTCTCTCTCACACACACACACACACACACACACACACACACACACACTCACATAGCGGCAGTTCTCATTAGTGGAGTCAGTGTGCTTCGGGCGGGCAGGGCCCCTGCAGCAGTCTTCAGGAGTCAGAGCAGCCATTTGTCAGTGGAAAACAATTAGCGGGGAACGATCCGTTCCATTGGTTTTAATGAGTACAGCCGGGTCACTCCGCTCACAGCGGCAACACGCTAAGGTCATCAAAGGCTGAGAGCGACGCACATTCAAAAACATAACTGCAACACATACACACCACAGTTCATTTGCACCTTTTCATTTTACTGCCACATGCCAAGGCTCAAACTTAGCCACACACTGACGCAACCAGATACTGAGAAAGGAACACGCATCCCGCCACCTCAACTCACACTCATCAATTTCTCATCCCTTTCAAGCCATCAGTGTACTTTCACATCATGGTAGGCATTGAAGTCATGGTAAGTGATGTTTTGTGTTATAATAGGAGGGTATTGTGCTCCTATGTGACCTTGGGCTGAGCCTTTGGTGTTACAATACCTGTAATGCATACAACATGTTTGCATGGATGTTTAGCTGTGATATGGTAGCTATAGTAACACACCAAAGAGACTAATAGGCTTATTTTACATTTCAAAGGAAAATAATAGCTCATATGGTAAATACATGTCTGTGTTGGAAACGCATTGAAGTCAACAGTCCACAAAGAAACAATGAAGGATACAGATCAATAGATGAAGGTTATGATGTTTATCTGAATGCTTTGTTTTCTGAAAGCATCTCATCCTCACCATCAGAAACAAAGCACATGCTAAGGAGATGGAGAAATAGCCGCATTTGATTATGTTTTATGTTGAGCATTCAGCTCACATTAATTTGATTAAACTGTCTAATGGCTGCAAGAAAAAAAAAAGATGGCTTAACGCAGGGATAATTAGCTACTGTGGATGAGTTTAATCTGTTTATCTTCAGGTCAAGAATGATTGACCACAATACGCAGGACTGACTCCATGTTTGGGTTAATTGTATTTGACCTGAAGCACATTAACCAAAACAGATGAATGACTGCTCCATCTTACTATTTTGAATGTGGCGTGCAACGCACTGTATGGCTCAAGCAGGGATGTCCTGTGTTGCTGCACAGACTTAAGTTGAAGTAATTGTGGATACAGAATGACGCAAAGCTTTTAAACCCACGTTAATTTAAAAAAACATCATCCAATCAAACATGCTCCAACCACGGGATTTGTCATTTAAAAGCTTATACGCATATGAAGTCACAGCAAAAAAAAGGCTTCTACAAATTGTAAAGCCATTTGTCACGTCTTCAAAAGAGACACTGAGACTCATTTTAGTCAAAATTGCTCAAATTTATTCTGACAAAATTCTTACACTGGCACATCCATACACATACAATAAACTCCGCAAAGTTTCTAATGGAGCCTCATTCGAGCACTCATTCCATAAACCCTTGCAGAGACATGTTTTGTTTCTTGCAAAGATTTTATACTTGCATATAAAGTGCATAATTCTGGGCTTGAGTGTACATGTCTATGGAAAGCTTATAAATCAAACCAGTAATTGCACAGAGTCGCTGACCTTCCACTTTATCCACATGAAGATGAAAAGATGGCTCTTTTGACTGACTTTTTTTTTTATTTTCGTTCAATACAAAACACTCAAGCCTCTATTTGAGAATTTTTTTTTTGCTGCACACTCCCTTTTATGAGTGTCTTTGTTGGTACACATGTACTTTGTATACTCTACATTAAAAAATTGATAAGAAATAAATTTTGGTCAGATGAGATGCTCTTACCTTCATACATCTGCATTGCTTTCCGCACAAACAAACACCATTTCATACTCAGTTATAACTTTAGATTCAGGGCAGAGATTGATGAAAAGACAGAAAGACAGTGGGCAGTTGAGTAATGGAAATGGAGACCACCCATGGGTTCATACAGTGTTCACACAGGAAGGGGTTGTCCAACAATATTGCCACTCCACTGCTTTTAATGGGCACATTAAGTGAGCCGCGAACATTTAGCAAAGAGCCCACCTGGTGGAAGTGTAGCCCTTGAGCCCTTCCCCCTATCCCACACTGACATCGGAGGAAGGGCCTCATAATGGTTTGAGGAAACTGTGACTAGTAAAATGGAGTGGAGGTGGATTTTGGGTGTTTAAAAATGGAGAAACCCAGCCCAACAAAGACACCATGTTATTTTTAGGGTAGCGTGCCATTTTTTCCCAACTGTGATGGTGTAAAAAAAAAAAAAAAAAAAAAAAAAAAAATTCAGGTAAACAGATGGCAGATTGTTATCGATACCACTGAACCATAAATTCTGCAGCTTTTCGACAGCCAGAAATAATTGCATGAATTAATATGCAACTGAATTCAGTTGATTTAAGTATTTTCATCAAAAAAACAATAATTTTTTGTTAAAAAATGGTAACATACTACTAAATCTTTCTAGTATTTTATGAACGTATTTTATGAACTATTTAATTATTAACACTATTCTTAAGGAACCTAAAATATATATTACAAAGAATTAGAATAGATTGAATGAAAATGCTCTCTAACACTTTTGTTTTTGTTTATTGATACCCAAAAAATAAAATAAACTATAATAAAATAACAACAACAACAAAAAAATCAATCAATCAAACATCATGTTTATGTTTAGAGATAAAAAAATGTTAACGTGCAAAAATGTTGGCATGAAACAACTTATTGCCATTTAGTTCAGTATCTCTCCTCCAATTCCCAAAGGAAAATTTCCTTATTTGTAGCATTTGTTCTTTAAATTACACCTCGTGTAGAATTAAAGTTTTGGTCAACATAAAATAAGACAGTTTACAAACCTATCAACAAATATGTTTATGTGACTCCTGTTTTCACATTAGTTACACGTAGATTCATATTTTAACAGCACAACTGCTACAAAGTGTGAACATCAGACGGCAACAAAACAAAAAACACACAAGCTCGAATCTTTTCACTTCTTTTTACTGTAGTGATAAGTAAACCAGGAAATGCTGGAAAGCCCTCTTAAAAATGTCAGTGCATTCAAAAACACACTTTTGCAGTCACTGCTTTCACCTTTTATTGTTGGTTATCAGATTTTTTTTTTCCCTCAGCATGATGTGCGTTATTTCATCCTACTTGTAGAGCACTCAGTCTTTCTTTTGCTTGACTCAGACAAATACTGTTAATTCTGTGTCATCTGTCAGAGCTCTGAATCACAGACTTTATCTGACTACAGTCACGATTTATAGCATTTCTTCTTAATACGCTGTGTTTCTGTCCCTTTTATCCTTTTTTCTCTTTCCCACATTCACGTGTGGAGTACATCAGCGAATGCCACTGCAGGTTGAACAATGGTACTAGAAGTGCAAGAGAGAGGTGGAAGTGCCTCACGGTGATAATGTGGCTGAGTAATTAAGAGGAAATATGATGACCCCAGTGCCCACGGCATTTATAAAAAGAGTCACTTACGCCTGAGATTAGACTGCGATTGTCAGCCAGTGCAGGAAAGTAGTGTTGAAAATGAATGTGTGCTTATGCAGTGAATCTAGGTGTGATTAAGAAGACGGATTCAGCATGTGGGTGAGTGTGACCGTGAACAGGCTGCACATATGATTGCGCGCAGGAAGGGATGAACTTCTTATATTCTGCTTTTGTACTCTGTGAAATTCAATTTGCACCTGTTGGTCATGAGATTTACTTTATTTTCTATATACCCAGAGCTGAAATATTACGTGGTATTATACACTCGATATTTGTGTGATTTGTTACTAATATTTTGACACTGTCAAGTTGTACAGTTGTATGGAACAACCATAACCAGAGGAGTAAGACAAAGAGGAGAGGGAGGAAGGAGTCAGACAAAGGAAACAAGGGAAAACAGAAAGGGAGAGATCTCGATAATGACAAGCACTTCACAGCCAGATCCGACCTCCCTCCACCCACGCACCCCGATGAGATAATTCCTTCTCCAAATTGCAATCAAAGCGCAGAAAAACACTTGAGGAGCAGGAGCCTTTTCAGCCATTAACTCGCCAGGTCCTGGGGTGCTGCTTTTTAAATATTACATTTATTTGAATGTGTTTTCTTCATATTGTTTTTCCCCCCCTAATTATTATTCCTATTTCTTTTTGTCTACAATTCACCATTAGCGCTGTTTGGGAGCTATTAATATTCAGGCAGTGACAAAAGAATATTAAAAAGTTTGCATGCTTAATCACTCCATTCCTTATCCCTTTGTGTATCAACTCACATGACCTTGCAAGACAAAGGAGCACATTCACCTGCTAATCTGGGTGTTTCATTCTGGTTATTGTTTGATATTCAACTCAACTCAACACTGTTTGTACAGCACCTTTCATACACAAAAGCATAGCCCTTCACAACAAGAAAAGGAGAAATGGACAGCAATAATTAAAATAATTAAAATATGGAGGAAAACAAAAAAAAGATGTATGCTTCGTGGACCCTTTAAACCGGAGGCGCATTCAAATTCAGCTGATAGGGATGACCAGTCTCAAAAAGTACACTTTGCTGAGGAAAAAAAATACATATCCAGGAAAGGAACTGCTTCACATTAGAACATTGAGCTATCATCCCCTCAACATCACATAACCAACATCCATTAACCAAAGTGGCCACCATCTCTACAGGGCATGTGGGTGTGCAGCTGAGGAACATCATGAAACGGAACAAGACGTCCACAGCCTGTGATGCGTCTGTTTGTGTACGAAAGTTGTACATAGGTGAAGGTCTATGCCTTGTTTACATGCATGGTTAGGTAAATCACGGCCTTGGAAGAAATCAAACAGGGTTTCTTCAGGAAGTGGCGGCTTATTTCGTCCTCATTGTGACCTGCCTGTAGAACCCCACGCAGGACTATAAAGACCTTGAATGACAGAGAAAAGAAAGCTCAGTCCTCGGCTGCAGATTGGGTGTCAAGTGGCTCTATTTGTCATAATTATGTGGTTGTAAAGGGAAAGTCTAGAAAAGGTCTAATCAATCTGATTTAATTAAGTGCAGTCAGTCATTTGAAATGAGCAGAATAGAATTAATAAGCACATTGTAAATTTGCATTTAAACCCATGTAATTATGCCGATTCAGTGGCCTCACCAGCGCACTCTTTTTGTTCTTTGAGCAGAAATGAGAGAAATAATTTTCCTTTTCTTTTCAGTGATTCTGTATCAATATGTGGTGGAACGATGTGGCTCCAGATTTGAAGATCAAATCTGATTTTTAAAAACCACCTGATTGTTTTGTCTGTTGCAGTTATGTTGATGGATAGGGAAGCTGTTGGAGAAAAGACTGATATTGATGCTTTGTTAAAAAGTCTTGTGTTTTTGCACGTCCGTCAATATGTAGGTGTCAGCCATGTGATAGATAACTTCTCTAAAGGTCAGAGCATTGTCCTGTTTAACAAACATCAATAAGGAATGAGCATTTTTTTCTTTATTCGTTATGTAACACTTCAGCTAAAATGGCTACATTATGCACTTCTTAATTATAAACATAACACAAAGTCTTTTTTTTTTTTTTGACATACTTAATAAAAAAAACACCAACATATCTAACTGTTGTCTCCATTTGTTAGAAACATAACAGCTAATTTATTTAAAATGTTCAGCATAACCAGCAGTAAGCAACAAAGGGCGCTGTGTAAAGACTTACCTGTCTGTTAGTTATTGCTGGTTGTGCCTGTAGGATCAAATTTCGTGGTACATGTTTTTCTCATGATGGGAACATTTAACCTCTTAAACCCTAAAGCCCTCCGATTTGGGGACTCTGCGATTGCACTGCAACAAAAGGCATAATCACTTGTCACATATAAATGAAGCAGGGCTGGGACTTTAACGCGTTAATTAGATTAATTAATTACACCGCACATTAACGCGTTATAAAAATCAACGCAAGATTAACTCATTGGCTGCCAGACATTTTCAAAGCATCTTGAACGATCTTTTAAAACCCAAATAATCTTGTTTTCTCTGACCATGTAAACACCAAAGTAACTTAAGAAGCGTGGACTCTCTTCTTTTATGTTTCTCTTCCTGTTTTTGGTCCAAAAAATAGAAATATCAAACTTTTTTGATCGTGTTCATCCGGGCGCTCCATCCTTTGAATCCTCTCGATGATCTCCGCCGTCTTTTCTCACGATGGCGCCACTCTTTCTCTCTGAACTACCGTGACACATCTTCGTGTCTGCCTGAACTTTCCTGACTTGCAGTGTCTCTCTGTGTCTCTGTCATCTCACATTTCTCCTAATATCCATGCTGAGCTCTCATCCAAAGAGCGCACCACCCACAGTAGTTTACGAGCAGGATTCTGATTGACAAGCTCCACCAGACTCCGCCTCCCTCCGCTGAAAAATATAATTCTATAGACGCAGTAAACAGTAATCCAATGTCAATGGCAGGGAACACAGACATTTTAATTGATATTGACCAGTTGAAAAAAAAGATAAAAGGATTTACAAATCTTCTTTTTTTCGTGAATTCATTTGATTAGTCATGAACTATAATTTTGTAATGCCCTACAGTTCAAATTCTTTATGTGGGGACCTTAAGCAGATATAAGATTAAAATGTGATTAATTAGATCAATTAATAACAAATCCTGTAAATAATTTGATTATTTTTTAATCTCCTGACAGCACTATTTTCCACATTATGGCTGATGAATGTACTTGAAAGTAGTGTGCACAAAAAAACATCTTCTAACCAAAATAAACAGGATTTTGTGGTTTAAACTTGTGTATGAGAATATTCAATGATTTAGTCTTCCACCAAAATCGGTTTGGCTTGAAAAGTGTGTCTTCTGATTTTGAATATTGATGTGATTAAAATGCGATTAATTACGATTAATTAATTACAAATAGTATAATTAATTCGATTATTTTTTTTAATCAAGTCCCACCACTAAAATGAAGTAATGTTGCACATCAGATTAATCAGGAGAAACTCAGCTACAAACACCATCATGTCATACTTAAACTTAACTTTCTGGGTTATCTATATGGGGGGTTATTTAGAGCTGTTGGGTTATGAAAGAGCCCACATTGGGTTAGTTTTACCCCAAGTGTTTGTAGTGTGTATGGAGAAGTGCTAACTCTTGCTGTTTGTTGAGTATTCACTTGAGGCTTGCAGCAGAACTACTGGAAACTGCGAACACACCAAGCCAAAAAAACAGACTTTTACAACATCAAAAAACCCAAGCTGGTTTAAGGAACAGCTTGGGCCTATGTTTCCAATGTCACTATTGGCACACATTGTGCAGGGAGTGAGTTTTTTTTCCTAACCTAACAGTTTAGAAGATATTAAGATCACAAGTTTGCCCAATTGGAGGCTCAGACTAACAGTCACCCATTAGCTGGAGATTCAAAGCCCGCCTCTTGGGTCAGTATTTCCAATATGGCTCCTTCATCAGTTTCATTACTATGCATCAGGAAAAGACAGGTGACGTAGCGGGGACTACATCCATATTTCATAGCCTATGCATAGATACAAAGTGCTCAAGTTTTGTAAAAGTCAGGTGAGTTTA
This sequence comes from Halichoeres trimaculatus, assembly GCF_033239565.1. NCBI lineage: Eukaryota > Metazoa > Chordata > Actinopteri > Labriformes > Labridae > Halichoeres > Halichoeres trimaculatus. Next base: position 18,558,560 of record NW_027437192.1, read on the forward strand.
ACATGCTAATTAATAACCAGTACATTGTCATGGGTGTGATGCCTGCAGGAACGTGTGGTTCTCACGTGATCTTGTGATCTTACGCATACAGCTGCAAGGGTACGCTGCGCTCTAAGGACACATCCAGTATGAACTGGCGGGCCCCAAAAATCGCGGCACTGTGCAGCACAGTGCTCACGCTGTATGTGTGAATTAGTGGCAAGGGACCACAGTTGTGTCCAGTAGTTGATAAAAAGCCAAATCCCACTCAGCTACAACATGCAGTTACTCAGTAAAATTAAAGTGTACCTGAGAATCCCTAAAACAAAAAGGGTTTTTGTTTGGTCTAGGCATAAACTGTTTCATGAAGAAAAAACAGGAACATGTTTGAGTCAATCATGCAGAACTTCATATCCAGACGTTTAGGTTGATGTCTTGACCTTTAACCGTGCTGAGCATCAGTAAGAGGAGGAAACAGAGGATGGAAAGTAAGGAATAGGAATCAGTCATTGGTTGACTGGATTGTGGACTGGCCAACGCAGAGACTGATTGACAAGGTGACTGACAAGGTGACTGTTTATGTGTTGGGTTTCGCATGGATGAATTCTTTGAGATGCACTGAAGCATTTCCTCCAGAGAGGACCGGGCGCAAGGACAAGTTCCTCGACTTTCCTTTTGACCCGTTTTCATTTTAGTATTCTTCTCCGGAAATATCTAGAAAGACTAACGTGTTCCATGGATCTTATTCTGCAGCTTTGCATTTCCAACCCAATCCCTCCAAATTAAACAGTCTTTCTGTGCTTTAACTACTGCTTATTTAAAAGCCTTTATCATGCATATTTTCTAACCGTGCGAAGCGTGTCAAAAATAATTTGACATGCTGAGAAGAGAAATAAAAGCACGAAAATAAACATCAGAACCTTGCCGATGGAGCTTACCTGCCATGGAAACAGCTGAAATTAACCACCTCCCACACCTCTTTGTTCTATTTACGTTTCAAATACCGCTTGAGCGACTCCACCTCTCTCACTGAAAACCATATGTGCATGATGCTGGCCCCTGCTCTAAAGTGATATTACACTTTCAGTCACAAGCAGCGCTGCACATCTGTCTTCAAATTGGAAACAGCTGAGAGGGGTAGATTTTTCTAAACAACTTGAGAGTGTATGTGTGAAAGATAAAGAGGCTGAAAGAGAGAGAAGTGACTCTGTCGTGGAAAGATGCCTATGAGGATTTACTGTATCTTACACATCTGTGTTTTTTTTTTCTCTCTCTTCTTGATATCAGAACACTGCCTTGCACTCTAGAGATTTCCCAAGCGGCGTTGAGTCATTTCCAAGCAGCGTCCTCCATCTTGCCTCTAATCAACAAAGTTAATTTGTTTCCCCCAGTTTATTTTTATGAATCCTCAAGCTACCACACTTTCAGGGGCCCCACAATATATTTCTCCAGCTAACTGGCGAAAAGCTCTCTTCATTTATCAGATCCTCACAGCCGGCTTATTACAAGAGTCCTCTTATCTGTCATATTTTCTTCCAGTAGTGCTGCAGTGGTTACAAATGGGACTTAGTCTATCTGGCTTGGAGCTGATGAGCGGGGAAATGAAATTATTGCGATTAGATCTGACCCATATGCTGGAGTGCTTGGAGTGGTGGTGCATGTGTGTGTAGCTCTGGCAGAGGTAGTGCTACTTTGTTGTGTTTGTGGGTGGCAGTGGCTAGCAGCTTGATTGAGGCATTAGCAGCGCTAGCACCAATGAAGGTGGGTGATAACAAGCAGATCTTTTCTGTTGGTGATATTGGGTGATGTTCAGTGTTTGAATTGCTCCCTTTCATCTTTCTTTATTCCTCTTTTCCTGGCTTCCTCATTCATTTTCTCTCTCACACACCAACTCCCCCTTTCATTCTCGCACCTTCTTGCTCTTTCTGTGAATAATTGAACAGCTAGCCCCAGCCAAGGTTTAGCGCTATCATCTAGCGTGCCGTCTGACTGCCAATCAGTTGACTCATCTACTCGTGTGGAGAAAACAAACAGGAGGGCACTGAGGCAAGCCAACAGGCGGCAATCCAAATCCTGAACCAACAGGATGAATAGAGGGCTGTTGTCTGTAGCAATCCAACCACGGTGAGGGAAGTAAATGGATTCAATAGATGTAATAAATAGATTCAGATTTTACTTTGACTTGAAAAAATTTAGAGAAGATATGTCTCAAAGCTGTCTAAGCAGAAAGGATTCGGCTATTAAGAGATTTTCCACAGTGAAGAAAGAAATCACCTTGTGAATAAAAATGTCTTTTGATAAGGTCATTTATGACTCAATGTAAATAAAACATCACTGGTTTCGTTGAATGCAAAGCTTTAAAACAGAGATCAAAACAAGCATCAAATACTCTTTTTTTATGCCATGAAAACAAAACTTTTCACAGTCTGCAGGATTTCACATCTATCCCGTATTACCCCTTAAATCTAAATACCTCTAACCTCCCTGAGCCATCCATGCCCAAACATTTCTTGGCATTACGGCACCAAAACACCAACCTCATTCAGGAACAGCTTCATCTTGGGGTCATTTCTCTGCTTCTTACTCTCTGTCGCTCATCAGGGAAAATGAAAGCACTGCTGCTCTTGTCAAGCTGTCAACATAAGGTGCCCTCTCTATTCTTAACATAGACAGATCAATAATCATCTGCCTGGAGGACACAAGGACGAATAATGAGTAACAGGCCAAAGGGGCACACACACAGACACACAAGAAGATGCAGGAGAATTTGTTTTCTCAGTCTGCTCAGTGCCAGCGGCAGCGTATACTCACAGCCTCCGAATGCGACTACGTGAACACACTCACTATCTTAGCACAAGCTAATCCCGGGGATTTGACACACAACCCTGGTTGGCAGAAAGCCAACTTGTGTCGCTCTTCGTAGAGGAGAAGCCTGTAGATGACAACTGGACAGGATTATTCCTTTAAAATTATTTTGCAGACCCTACTTTTGAAGTAGCCAGTCCAAAATATTCTCTGCTGGGTCTGATTCCCAAAACACGCACATATACACATGGGCAAGATTTTTTTGAAATATACTTATCACAGTGTATAAGTTTGGAGTAGGATATATATACTGTGCTCTTTACAATGTGCTGAATTTAAAAGTAGAGCTACATGCTGTATGAGTGAGCCAGAGCTCATCCGTTCAGATTTTCCTGTCAAAAGTATCAGAACATAGGCTTTTAAAAGCATAAATAGGGGGATTTTCCTTGGAATAGGGTTGAAGCATCTCAAATTGTCACATCTCATGACCCAGAAGAAGCATTTGCTGATGTTTGAATCTCAAAACTCTTTCCATATTGTTTGATTTTCTTATCACCCCAAGCTTTTAAAGGTTTGGTGCCTTATTTGGGTACACCGAACAGTGCCCAAGAAGTGCAACACCTGGTCTGCAATGGAAACTGGTGGGACTGGGAAGAAATGCTATTCTTGCGATTTGATTCTTTCACGATTTTTGGGGTGCCAATTCAATTTAATTTGTGATTCTTTGATATTTACATTTTTTGCGATTTTCAGTTTACTTTTATTAACACCAGACCATGTGAAAAAAGAGTTACATGATGAGAGGAAATGATGAAATAATGAAATGACCTTGCCCCTCCTTATCTCTCTGACTTGCCTCAGCCTGACTGTCCGCCTCGATCCCTAAGATCAGCTGATCAGTTCCTGCTAACGGTCCCTAAGACACGGCTAAAACTCAGAAGTGACAGAGCTTTTGCTGTCGCTGCCCCCAAGCTCTGAAACGAGCTGCCTTTAAAGGTCAGACAGGCCTCCTCACTTCTTGTTTTTAAATCACTCTTAAAAACACACTTTTACTCCATGGCTTTTAATTTCTTATAATTTATCATGTCGGTGGTCTTGTTTTAATGGCACTTGCCGTGAGCTTGTCTGATTTTTAATTTGTATGTTTGATGGTTGCTTTGCTTTGTTTGCAGAGGTTTTTTATTTTATTCTATTTATATATGTATATATATATATATATATATATATATATATATATATATATATATATATATATATATATATATATATATATATATATATATATATATATTTATACTGTGCAGCACTTTGGCTACCCCTGTTGGTTCTTTTAAATGTGCTATATAAATAAAGCTGTATTGCATTGTATTGTATGTATGATAATGTCAACACACTATATCAGGAGCCATATTTCCCGTAATATGCACATCACTTGAGTCAGATAGAAACATTTCACCCTCTGCTGTTCCAATCCAGTTTATAAACAAAGACTGAGGAAGAATTTGAATGTAAAAAAAAATAAATAAAAAGATTGACAAAGAATCCTGATTTTGATATTGTCAAACAAAAAATCACAACATATCGATATTTTTCTCCCACCCCTAGAAACTGGAGAGGTGACCCACCAATTGTGAGGCAAAGCCTTACAGACTTAGCTACTTCAAACCGAACAAAAACCTGCCGTACCTGAAACAGGAACACACTTGTGAAGTTGAAAAAACAATAACCACCGACAAATACAAACTAGGAAAAGACAAAGTTCATCTAAAAGAAAAAACGGATTCAAAGAGAGCAGAAAAAATCAAGACATGCCTGAAATATGTCAACTGCAATATCAAATTTAATAGAAACCCTGCAACAGAAAAAAAATACTGAGAATTTATTTCTAATTATTTTTTATTATGAGATTCAACAATTATTGTTGTTTTGACAGATCTCAAAATTGAGAAATCACTTGTGGTGAAGGTTTGTCATGGTTTTTGAAAACCTTTTAGAATTTTTTTTTTAATCTAAAATTGTTGTAAGATAGATTAATCATCAAAATGTAAAAGACTGATTTTTCCCTGTTTCTTTTATACCCCACTCTATTTATTCGATTTTTAGGTGATGTCTTGTAGAAGAAGCACGTTTCAGAACATTGCCTCAAAAGTCACTGAATAAAATTGTAAACCTTGCAAGCTGAAGCACTTATTTCCGTCTCTATTCAGACAATCATCCCCATCATTCAGCAGTTCATCGCTTGTTATAGTGAGGACAGCTCACACAATATAAGTGGGGGATTTGATTACTCTGCCTGTTTGTTCCAATATTCAGATTCACTGGGATGACCTTAAATCAGGTAGTTCAATACAGCTGT
>NW_027437192.1:18566199-18751199 GCF_033239565.1 Halichoeres trimaculatus
GGCAGCAAGCCAAATAAAACTGTATAGTTCATGTTAAAGAGTACAGTTATTTGAACACTTGAATTTTTTTTTCTTTTTTTTGTTTTGTGGAACACCTGAAGTTGCCAACTTGTGACAAGAGTGGATGCTCAGCGGCCCTCAGGTTATTTGAGTTTGAGACCCCTGCAGTATAGATTGTTAACAAAGCATAATATATTCTATTGTGTTTTCTCAACAAAGACACTTTTCTTGATTTTGTCCTTGTAGATCCATTTAAACATTCTTTTTGAATTTTTGTGCAATGAAATAAACTCTAACCTTCTAATTGGAACATGGCAGGCAACAGTAATTTGAGCTGATTTTTTTTGTCCCCACAGCATGAAAAATCCCCCCATGAACACACACACACACACACACACACACACACACACACACACACACACACACACACACACACACACACACACACACACACACACACACACACACACACGCCGGTTTGGATGGCAGCTTTTCAACTGGGCTGATTTAGTGGTCACAGAGTCAAGCTCTCGGCGCTCTGGGACAGACAGTTGGTCATTGAGCTCGTCCAAGTCCTGTTTAGCCCTCTCACCCAAAACAGATGTCAGAACACAGACCATATAAACTAAAAACACACATGCTCACACGGACCAAACTGCACACACTCAGGGATGCCTACAAGGAAGAAAATTTTTTTGTAAATTACAAAATAAATTGTAAAAAACATCAGACTGTTTTTATAGCTTTTATAATATAATTTATTCTTCAATTCCCCACCCATAAAGACTGTTCAGGCACTTTAAAAAAACAAACTATGTAGTGATATGTTTTCTTATTTGACGTCTTATTTTAGAAATGTGTCCACTGCTGAAAATGGTTGTCTAGAACTCAAAGCAGAAAAACTTGCTGCTCAAAGTAAGTGTTCACTAAAGTTCAACTTGACTTTGAGTGTGGCTGGAAAAAGTCTGAAGGGCATTAGGTTTCTCCGTCCTTTCCCTTCCCCTCTTTCTCTCTGCCTTTCTTTGATCACCATACAAGTATATTCACTTCAAAAACTCCCCGGGCCTTTTCTCCCCTCTCCTTCTCCCTCTGTTTCAACCCCCCTCTTCTTCTTCCTCTCTTGCCACCATCTATTAGATGACAAGGGACCAGTTCAGAGTCCGTATCAAAGCCCATCTGGGTTTGAAGTCTGTCTCTCTCTGCCTCCCAGTCATCCTCTAGAGTCAGTGTACGGCCGTCCATGACCGCCCCAGTGCGTGCTGCTCCCAGTCTGCTCGGCTTAGGAGGGTTTCTGGGACTGTGTCAGCCTGAGGAGGGCAGGGAGATAGAGCATGACCTGACTCCATACTGGTCAATTTATATTGTAAATTTGCTGATGGCTGAAAAAACATGGAAGTTTTCCTGGGAAGGAAACAGCGAGGCATGTTTGTATGTCTTTAAAAGTTAACACTGCATGTCTCATGTCAGATCCAACTGCTCTCATGACTTCCAGTATTAATGAATTTCATTGTAATGAACTCATTTTGACAAATCTCCTCAAATGAGAGAAAACAGCTGTGAGTCTATGAGGCAGAAAAAGCCCAAAGTGGTAATGTTTCACACACACACACACACACACACACACATACACACACACACACACACACACACACACACACACACACACACACACACACACACACACACACACACACACACACAAGCACAGACACACATTTAGACATCCTAACTACAGGCACATCTTTCTGCCCTTTTACTGTGTTTATTCCTAACATCCTTGTCATAACCTCCAAACCTCAGCAGGGATGGGTACTGAATTAGGTACTTTTGTAGTTACTGACTGAAGTCTATCTGTAGTACCGAGTACTGATAGATGTAAAGCCAAACAGTACCATGTTTTGATACCTAAACACATCCTTGTAACTGCAAGAGAGTAGTAGAGAAGGCAATTTCCCTACTGGACATGAACATGCAATGCATTGCAAGTTAATAGATTGAGAAATAAATATGTTAAACTGAGAGACTGAGATTTTATAATTAAACAAATATGTGTAACCACATAAACACACACAAAAGTACCGAAAATTGGAACCCTTGAGTACCAATTCCGATTACCAGTTACGCCGCGCTCACGTTGGCTCCTGAACGGTTGCAGTCCAGATACCGTGTGGATTTTCTGCAAGCTGCCACTCACATCAGCTCCAGATAGAGGCTGCGGCTGGCTCTGGTGTCGGGTGCTGAAAGGGCACTTGCGAGAGTAGAAGCTCACGTGGGGTCACGTACTTCGCGCAAGAACAAGCTTAATGTATTTGCCTGTAACACTGCACACTCGTGTTGTCTAGTGCTTTTGGAATTGTTATTCCCTTCTACAATGAGTAATCACACAAACCTTTATTCCTCTAATTTTTGTTATTTTAAAAAACGTTACTTTTTCTTTTCTTGTATTATCCTTATAATAAGGATGGGATCTGTCATATAAAATGGAATGACTTCCACTTCAAGGATGAGTCTCTTGTCGTCCATTGTTGTCGTCAAAATGAGTGAGGAGATGCCGTGCTGCTCACTTTTGCGACCTTGTGTCACTGGCTGTGATGTAATGTTTACATTTACTTCTAGTGCGACTGTGCTGTCAAAGAACAGTCAAGTTACATTGGTTTGTGCACTGATTTTATCTTGAAAAACAACAGATCTTTATGCCACCCAATTCACTTCCTGTATAGCTCATCATATTTCATTAAGCTTGATGAGACCCTCTCCAGTGTCCGGGAAAAATTGAACTCTTGCGGATACTTTTCGCGGAGCTAATGTGAGCCAATAACAGTGATTTTAATGATACGGATTGCATGCGGAAGCTGCATCGGACCCGCACAGGATTCAGCGCGAGTCTGAGGTTACTGGGCATCAGTACGGTAATGTTTCAAATGTAAAAGATACCCAGACCACAGCACTTGCAATATATCATAAACCTTGATACTATAACTTTTAATTGTTGAGATTTTACCACCTATATTAATTCATACATTCCAGCCCACCAATGTTCCACCCACAATGTGGTTACAACCCTTTTGAAAAATAATTACTGCAAATTCTCTGACTTTAAGTGCCAGTCATATTGTTGGTTTAAAATAAGTGCTGGTGCTGATTTAGTGTAATTTAATCATGATATTTTACTTAAAAAGGTCAAAAAGAATTTAGTTATATGCATTTAGCATGTGACATAATTAAAAAACAAGCAAAGTACTTTGAGTTTAAGCGACCACCTATGAGCTAGGAATATAGTTGCAGGTAATGAGACTGATGTTAGTGGATGAAACTAAATCAAAGACGTAAACAACTCTTGGTGAATTGGAGGCAGCTGACAGCAGGACTTTAAATATTGTTGAAGACTGCTTTCTTTGGGCTACACCTCCCCAGGGTTAGTATGTGATGCCTGACTGTTGAAGGACTGTTGAAAAGAGAAAGAAACCAAAGTGGAACTCCTATTTACCAGGGATCATTGCATTGCAGTAAGTAATCTCTGCACACCAGAGGTTTGTGAACTTCTGCATAATTCTTGACAGTGCTATTCGGTGTTTCACAGAAAAAAAAGCACTTACTAAGCTTTTTCCCCCATAGTGTTAATTTTGATTTAACAGTGAGAAGTCTTTTATTTAAGCACGCAAGCTCTTTGTTACATTTTACATTGCCAGTCAGAAGTCACCAAACGTGGCTGTAGGTTTGCAAAACAAAACTAAATCTCTCGTTTGCAATAACTCCTGCCTTGTAAAATGGCTCATTGGTGCATTCCCTCCATGCACTCACCGACAGTTTCTCATAACTCCTGTCAACATTTTACCATCTTGTGTGACACCATCACGATACCCCTCATCTTATGTCCTACCTGAACACACACATCACACCTCACACGTTATGAATATTGACGAGATGCATCTATTGGGCTGCCTGCAGAAATACAGCTGATGGATTTTCAGTTTTACGCAACTGTCCCAGAAGAAAGACCCATGTTGCCCCTCCCGTCTTTCTTTGGTGCACTTTTTTCTCCTCAACAACCCCTCTGCAAACTCTCCAGCTGTTCAGAGCACAGCGCCATCTGAGGGAAGAGGAGGAAGAGGGAGGTGCTGAGGCCCTTTTACTCTCTCCATAATTCCCAAGCCACACACATTCACACGACCCCCCTCCTTGATTGCAAATGTCTTCACCTGAAACTGCAGCTAATGTGTCAATAGATAAAAATTGTTGCAACGGTAGTCAAATAAAGGAAGCCTTTACAATTAAATGGTAATTTTGTTCTTTCTTAGATGACACCTTCAGCTTTTTTAACATGTGGATTTGTATAACTTAAAATGACTGGTGGTGTGTATGGATATCTCATCTCACAGAACAATCTGTCGGCTCTTCTTTCATGTTTCTGTTGTATCCTTCTTGACATACTAAGATAGTCCCATTGAGTTTGACAGAACCCCTGTTACCCTCATGCTTACACAACACAAACTCATGACCCCTGTCAGCATGCAGAGAAATGCCAAAAGAAGACTGATGACTGCTTTTGTAGAAATGACACAGAACAGCTACTTTCTCCTCATACCTATTCCCTTTTAAGGCTCTGGCGGCTGTGAGAGTCTCAGCTACAAATAAATTAAACGGGCTCCACCTCCTTTCTTGGTCCCGCTCTCAACCCTGTGGTTCCTGGCAGCATGCTTATTGATGACAAGACCATTTCTTGTTGGCTGCTTGCGTGCAATAGAAGGAGTGAGTGTTATTGATAGTAGGCATCTGCAACAAAAATAGGTTAGCACGCCAGAGAAGCTCGAAAAGAGGGAGAAAACTGTGACTGGGGACTCTCCTGAACTTCACTCAGATCCTTAAATCCAGCAACACTGATTTAAGTGTTTGTGCTTTTTTAAATCAATTTAAATGATTTGAAGTTTTTGCAGTTGTTAATTGAAAAGATTGAGGCACACTAATGACATTGAGTAAAATGAATTAAAGTTGAAGTAAAAAAATGCCAAATTCAAACACTGACAGACTCCAAGAAATCACAGATGCAGCCAGGTCTTCAACAAAGTAGCGAAATCTAAACAATGAGATCTTTGACTTGCCTGAGTGATCACAGTAGCTGGAGATGTGGGAGTTACTTGTCAAATCAGACAGGTTAGATAGGATGCTGACAGGCGGCAAGGTAAAAGACGCAGGGGAGTGCAGACCAGCAATTAGTGCAGATTGATTTAGGTTGAGGAGCCACCCACGTCCACGTCGTGCCGGTTGCAAAGTCGAGGCCAGCAGTTGTGAGAAGCACCAGGTTAATTAGCAGTGTGTGGATCTGCTGGAGTGTGTGCGCGGTGTGCTAATATAACTCTGCTCTGCCTTGTGGAGTGTGTGTGACCAGATGTGTACTAAATCACACAGATTACAAATGCCATCCCCCTGAAGGCCAAACTCCCGGACATTAAAACCTGCAAAGAGAAAGTGGCATCATCTGCATACAGATTGATCCTCTGTGTGTTACTATTTACAGTATCCTCTCGATGGTCATGTTTCTCTGGGGTAATAACCAGGGTTGGAAGCTCAGAAGCTTCTCTAAAGAATACCATTGTATTGCCACGTTTAAGGACTCTTATTGTATTAATATTTCAAGTTAAAGCACCAGATTTGATCATTTATTAAGGATTGCCATGAAACAGCTTGGATGGCTTTTAATCACATCCAAGCTTGAGATACCATTCGACCATATGAAACAGACGTTAGGAAAAGGGTTTAATTTCTAAGAAGAAGTAGTGATCAAACTGTATCTTGATGTTTATATTTGTGCTCTACTTACCTTTCCCATTTCAGAGTTCAAAGCTTCCAAACTATTATTTCAGCCAGTAAGTAGTCAGGTGAGGGATGGTGTGAAGTGAATTGGTGGAAATTATGATCCGTACAGGGTGAGCAAACGGTGCTGTTTTCCTGGCTAGCAAACGAACCAAAACATGGACAAGTTGACTAAAAATAGTGAATTAAACACAATTTATCTTGGGATACCAGTTTGAGCGAATAGATAAGTGACACATCCCATGTAGAGAGGCCATAGTCCTCAACTGGGCAGCTAAGGTATTACTAGCTGTGGAACCGGTTTCCTACACATCAGTCCTGTCCTGTGTGGGAAAAGACATAAAAAGCCCAAAAATCTAAATAAATTAACATCTTTCCAAACAGCTGAAATGATAGCTCCTCTTATTCCAGGACTCGTCTATTGCAAGTTCTCATCAGCCTCTAGAAAGAATTGAGATTAAATTGAACTTTTAAAATCATAACCATGCCAGAACATTAGTCTGCTCATTTGTGGTCATCTTCCTTGAACTCTATACTTTCACCTAAGGTCACTTCAGAATAGGTGAACAGAAATGATAATGGGTTCTTATCGCTGACATTTCTGTGCTATTTAATTCTTCTTCTTTCCTTGACTTTGCAGTTGAAACACCTTCAAACGTAAATGAGGCAAATTTAAACATTACTTTCAATGGGAACCACATATGGATTAAGAGACCTCACTGAACAGGCAGTTTTGGAGATTACCTGGATTACAAGACAGGATCAGGCTACACTTTTCTGTCCACAATTGGTAATGGTGATATTCTTAATATGCATCCAACCCCCTCTTCTTTGAAAATGTTGGACTCTGTGTGTCATAGATTAGTCTCTGGTTCAGGCTTCTGCACATAAGGCTATTCCTCATTAACTACTCTCCCATTGATGCTCTTTACTGACTCCTAGAACAGTCAGTGGCTGTAATCTGAGCTTTTATGCCTTTTCATCATCATCATTGTTATTCTTCCAGCTTGATCAGTATTTGTTAAATTTTTTTTAATGTTGTTGCTCTATCATCTTCACTTTAAGATGGATTAACCTATTAGTTTGAATGTTTTTAAAACCAGAATTAGAGCTAACTTATCTGCTGTATGTACATGCTTTGATGATTGATGGGCTGACCAATGAGGTGATTGTCCTGTATGTCACTGACTGTTGACTGACATTGTCACATGATGTGCTATGACCAATCAGAAGCCAGTATCAACAGTCAGGTGATGCATAAGAAAGTCCATCTGTGCTCATGTTTCATAGATTTTCGATAGCAGGTCATTTCGATAAAGTAGAGGCAGATCATCTTCTAGCTTTTCCCCATTTTTTAAATTTCAGTAGCTAATAACTCAAGAGGTAATACAATAATAGCAGTTTGTTAAACCACCATTTCATGTCACATACAACAAGGGACATAGCAGTACAACACTGAGCCACAGTTCTAGCTTGATGTGACATCAGAGGAAAATGGAAAGTGTGAATATGGCCAATTGGTTGATTAGACTGTCTTCACCCCAGCGTCAGAAATGGCCTGTACATGCAGCGGCAGAGATAAGACACAAACACCAACCCTATAATCACAGCTGTGTGCAAAAGTGTGTGACTGTGTGTGTTCATCATTAAGGCTCTCTTTCTCTGAGCAGTGCCAGGCGTCTCATCCTTGGCGATTAAAAGGTACCAATTGTGGTTGTCATTAATCAGCATGTCTGCCTGGCAGTCCCCAATTCATATCTGTCAAATGCAACGGGCAGAAAGTAATAGGTCACCAATTATACACAGGGAGCCTTGTAAGGCTTCAGAGATGGTGGGTTTAAACAGAGCACACACTGAGTCCCACAGAGACACATGCACAAATGCAGAAGCACACACCTCACTGAGGAACCACACACCTTCCATTTCTCTCCCGGTGAGAGGTTTGACAGGGCCTGAGGTGAGGGGAAGGAAAGAGAGAGGAGGAGGAGGGTGAGTAAGCGGTGAGAGGATGAGAGAGTCAGGACTCTAAGTTCTTCAGCAACAAAGCGGCGAAAATGAAACAAGCTGTTTTCCCTTGATGGCTGAGTTCTGTTTTAGTGAAGCAGCTGTTGAACCGGAGCTGCAGAAGTTTAGAAACCACAACAGAAATCATCATCATTCCTTTGAAACCTTCTCCTTTCCTCCGCACTTTATCAATAAAAGTTAAAGTAAAAGCCTTTTACAAGACAAGAAAGAAACAACATTCTCAGATAAATGAGAAGGTCAAAGATTTATCTCTCAGGGACAGAAACATGTAGAAGTGATAAGTCAAGAAAAAGGGGCTTGGTATTACGTTAGATCATCAAATCACATGTAAAACCATGAACTGAGTCATGTTAAACACACATACACACTGTCCTGTGTAGCACAAAACACAATCCACTACAATGTGATGCAACTCTCGCATATGTGTTGAATTTAGCGTGTGGGACAGAAAGCTGAATGATATAATTGCCACCAGATGTAACGGCCTGTTGAGCAGCAAGTTCTGGTTTCTAAATAAACACGCTTTTATGACTCATGGCTTCACAGTGGTGACGGAGCTCTGGTTTCCCCTGTTGAAACACAAATAAATAATCAAAAGCACCTCCTCTGCGTTCCATCCTTACCATTTTCTTTTGGCAACTCTTGCAAACGAGTGTATGGTTCATATTAGCCTGAAAGGAAAGAGTGGAAATGTTCATCCTTTTTTCCCCAATATGGTTCTGATGGTCCTGGGTATTGTGTGATTTCTTGGCATATAATACATGACACAGTCGACTATTGTGTGATTTCTTGGCATATAATACATGACACAGTCGACAGTATGAGGTCTCTGCTGCATTTGATATTTTCTCACAGATATCATTTGAGACGTGCCTTATTTCTGTCCACCATTCCTCTGGTGAAACTTAGTTGATGCTTTAAATAAAAACCAATATTGCTTACATTAGAATAAACATACCTCCTGTATACATCAAATTCTCTATCACAGAACCTTGAAGGGGTTGATCTACATTTCAGACTCAATCACCTTTTGGTCAAGAATTGGATGGCTTAACAGTAGGCAGGTTGGCTGTCTACAGAATGAAAATGTAAGACATCAAAGCATTGCTTGACTTTCCTGACAACATTATTTGTTTCTGTTCTCAAAACAACCAAAAAGGAATAATTCAATAGTCCTAATATCCTTGAGAATTTATTCATCTGTAATGTAGCGTACAGTCAACCAGGAAAGCAACCATCTTCACAAGCAAACTGTGTCCAAACTGAACGTGTTCACACCTTAAATGTCTGTGTTTTCTGAAGATGCACCTAGTTTTGTTCACAATATCACAAGAAAGATTTACATTAAAAAGTGCAGCAGTTTTTTTTCTTTATTCATGCTTGTCTTTTCAGTACTTCCTCAAAAGAATTGATTATCATGTCTTGCTAACATAACTGGCATCATTGCCTTTAGAATGGGGTGTAATATTAGAATTTGTAAAGTATTTATTGTATTGCAGCACAATAAATAGCGCAGAGTTTGCTTGTAAAATTTATGTTGTATCCTAATGACAAATGACACACATCCACAACAACTATTTCACAAACAGGGCAGATTTGGTGAATAAATCAAATGCACCCTTCCCAATACTGTGTGTGTTTATGAAGCAGCTTACAGCTCTCAGTGGAGCAGTCTTAAGACAAACAGTTCAGCCTCTCAGGCTTACACAACTTCCAATAAACAAACAAACAAACAAACAAACAAACAAACAAACAAACAAACAAACAAACAAAAACAGCTCTTAATATGATAGGGCTAATAGCTGAGCATGATTACATTAGCTCTGGCCCAGACAATAGTCAGCTGATGAGAAGAATATTTGTCAAACTCTGAAACAAACAAACAAAAATAATAATAATAATAATAATTTATATATATATATATATATATATATATATATATATATATATATATATATATATATATATATATATATATATATATATATATATATTATAAATCATAAAGAAAAAGAAGAAAAACCATTCAGTTAATCAGATTTGAGTTTGTTTTCCAGAACTTAGTTTCAAAAGCTGCTTCATGATCAAATCCTTTGAAACTATTGTAAAAGTACTTCCAGATTCTTGCTAATGCACAGCTACTAACTAATAGGTCAAAATCTAAAGTATTAAACCATCACAGGTTAGTTTTACAAAGATTTTTTTTAATATCTCCTTTTTTGTCAAGTGAATGCTTTACATTCTTAGACTTACAATCCTCTACACTTTTTGTCTCAACAAGGTCTGGGTTGGTTAGAAGCAACATTTTAATTTTTCATCTCAAAGTTTGGAGTCGTAGAGTACATCAAATCAACGCCTTCCCTCATTTACTGTAACACACCTGGTGACCAATTTATTATAACATTCTTGCTGTTAAGCAAACCAAGCCCCTTCGATTTCAACCACCCCTCTTAGCTCGTATACAATTATCCACTCAGTGTGCTGGGCCCAGTGTCAAACCTGCAGTACCCAGGGCGTCTCTCTACCATTAGCAGTCAGACATTTTCGGGGTCCAGAACAAGTGCTTGGGACATTTTCTTTTGCCACGTGGCAGCGAGTGGCATTTTAATAATTGACGGCAAAATTATAGAGATTCTGCTGAAAGCAGACAGGTTAATAGCCTGTGCAGAAGACAGGAGAAAATATGTCTGAGTGTTTCAGGGAAAAAAAAAAAAGCTGTGGAAAAAACCCAAAGTGAAGAAACAAAGTGCAGATCTATATGCTGAAGAAATGAACTGCATTAAAGACTACGTTATGTTCCTTAAGCTTCAATCTGTTCTTTACTAATTGTGTGTGGGAACCCATGCGTAAGCTGGATGTTAGGCCATTTTTATTAATGTTGGCTCTTAATGAGGAAATTTGTTTTTTGAGATGTAAAGGTGTGACTGTAATGTAAAAGTTTTTTAAAAAATGGAATAAATCCATAGATTAAATCAATATATGCAAATAGACAAATGCAAATAGTGGTATGTCTATTATACAAAATGTTTCATGCTCTATTTTTTAATTCATTGTCTTCAAATGTCCTCCAGCTCACCATAAAACCCATTTACAGCCCATTATCAGTCTTGGTCTGCTTTACATGAGGGTGAATTAAAAATAAGACACTCGTGCTTGTATTAGATCTGGTTTAAAAAAGCAAATATCTTCTTCATCCTTGCAACTTTTATTGTCCTATAAATGTCAGTGAAATCTAACAACACAAAAAGAATACAAATAATGATCTGCCAGGGACTGGAAGGAAACCCAAACAAAGTACCCATCTTTTCTCTGACTACAAAGGACTCCCATCATTATCAGTATTGACAGATCCCAAAACCGGTGTAAAAAGAAAAAAGGGAAACGTATCCACTTTCTATGCATTGGATGCAATCCACTGCATTGTGGCAACATTTTCTATGCATGGGTAACAGCCAGGAAGCAATCTTTGCTGCTATTGTCCACGCGCAGTGTTGAAAGGAGAGAAAATCGTTCACAGTCTCTAAGTGAGAGTGTTGGAACAAGCCTGAAGTGCAACAACTTCAGGAGTTTCAGGCAACAATACTTTGAGTTTAGAAACAATTTTTTTTCTGTATTATTGATTTGCTGGAGTGACCCAGTAAGTAAATTGCAAATATAAACTTCAAAATTGTTGAAGAAACTTTCTTATATTTCTCAACTTCTTATTCTTCATGCTCTAAGGGATGATGTGTCCTTCAGAATGGCTCCCAATTTTTTCCATCAAGACTACTCAGCTTGTAAATTGCTTCATTTTAGCCTTTTGACAGTAAAATGAAACATCTCACATAAAATGCCTCTCGGTGAAAGCTTGGTTTTGATTCTGACACATGCAATCACATTAAGAGTGCTCTACTTTCCACCTGTTCGGTCCCTATTCACAAGTCTGTCAATTTGGCAAATATCAAAAGCTTGTTTTCATCATAAGCAACATTTTCTCCCTAAAAACAGCCACTTATCTATCAGGCAAGCCAGGAGAGGAGAGTGTAAAAAAAACATACAAAAAGATTCACTGTCACACATAAAAGAAGCAGATCATTGCTCGGATAAAAAAGCACGTCAAACATGACACAAAGTGTTAAAAATGAAGGACATGTCGGAGGAGTTCTGGTAAAACTCAGATTTACTATCAAATGTATTGACCCACTCTTTTATCAAGAGTCTCCTTGTGAAATTGAAGGTTATCTATTCAGTTTTACTTGTCCTGCAAACTTTCTCAGGCGACAAATTCCAGAGTCCACTGTTGATGATGAAATGCTGGTTGGTTTAAAAGCTTGACTAATTTTGAAAAACTTAAAACTACACAGTCAAACTAGCCCAAAGGTCTGCAACCTGTGGCTCTGGAGCCTCATGCAGCTCTTTGACTCCTTTGCAGTGGCTCCTTTAAAAAAACATTATCGACATAAAGAATTTTTATTTTTCTTACAGAGGGTTTAACATTTTTTTTTTTTTAGCTAAATATACATCACATCTCGCCTGCTACCTCTCTACTTCACCTCCTACAACAGCCCACCAACTTTCCATGCACCTGTGGGCAACCTCAAGTATTACACCGCTGGTAAGATAACTAAATCAACAAAAAGACAAATCTGGAAGAAAATACAGATTTGAATTCCATGTGGATAAATTCATTTAAATTAATTTATCCAGATTAGTACAAGTACTTGATATGTGGCAAGACAGTAGCAGACAGCTAAAATGATGAGTTGCGCTTTATTATCAATGTATGTTGTCAAATTTAGGTTTTCTTTCAAACATTTTTGACATTATTTCAAATTTGGAAACTTCAAATTATGCCATTTAATTGTATTATTATTACTATTATTATTATTATTATTATTATTGTTACAATTTTTTATTTTAATTTTTTTTTAGTTTTTACAGTTTTGAAATTTTTTTAAAATGCTTTTTTGCAAAAAAAAAAACAAAATTTTTGAAATTTCTTTTCTTTTTTTTTTTTTTGCAAATTTACTTAACATAAAAAAGGTATCCCATTAATGATTTCATAATTTTTTTTTTTTTTTTTTTAAACTTCTTGTTTATATTATTATTCACTAGATATTAACCATGTTTAGAATTGTATACACTTCATAGTTTTTACTGTGTTAATAAAGTAGATTTTGTGGCTCTGGAATTACTTTAATCCAAGTGAGCTGAGGCAAAATGGCTCCTATAAAAACAAAGGTCTCAGACCCCTAAACTAGCCCAAAACCATCTTGGGTGCCACAACTTAATGCAGTTGTGCAGTGGACATTCTTAAAGGCAAAACCAGGATTCTCCATTAGACTACCAGTTAGTAAAAGCTGACCGATCTTCCTTGAAGTATGTGTTTTCACTGCTCACTGGTCCAGTTCGATGGTCTTGACATGACTAAAGCCAATACGTGGAAGCAGCATATTAAAAAGTGAGGCTTATATACTGCTTCTTGGCTGTAGAAACTCATTTCATGTAGCTCCAAGCGCTCGGCTGGTGTGCTGACATTTCTCCCAGGGGTAGTGAAGGGATTCCCTCACCAGAGATGTAACAGATGATAGGATTCTTTGTTGAACTCCTACTATTGACCCTGTTCTGTATGTTTTCAAAGTCTTTCACACAGCTTCAGTAACAGGCGTCAAAGCTTAAATACCTTTCATTCACCCTGACAGTTCAGAAAGTTTTGTGTTAATTTATGTGATTGATATTTATCAAAAAGATGAGAAGATAATTAAAAGGATGCTGTAACGTCTAAGTACTGACTTTAGTTCAACAAAATGTGTTTACGTTCACTGAATGCACACCCTTTTATGGCTAATTTTGAGTTTATAAACTGACTTTTTTTCTTAATCTTGCAAAGAGTTTACCTGGAGAAGTTTGTGGTTACCTCCAGGAGCTATTCTAGGCATCTTAGAAGTTTCATTAGGGTTTCTTTAAAGAAAAACAGGTCATCATGCTTAAGGCTGAGATATTTTTGTCTGTTACCACTGTTAGTAATGGTTTTCATTATAGCCCCCCTATTTATAGCATGTGTTGCCACCACTTGTTAGTTCATGAGTATTTATATGAGTTGGAGGGTGTTGGAGGGTGTTCTTATATGGGAGAAAGGAAGGAGCAGGTGCATTTATCGGTGTACTGTCCTCTGTGGTAAAGGTCCAGTTCCCTGTGGAAATACTTTGCTCTTACTGCCTTATGCTTGATATTCCTTAACACCTAATCTTCTTCTTTACATCCCCACCTTCAGAAGCTTCCTCTAGCTTCTTGTCTGCCTCTCTCTTGTCCTCTCTCTATCTCTCTGTGATCCACAAACACTACAACAGCTGGACATGGATTGCTTCATCCAGGCTTGGCTTGCCACCAAAACTCTCTCTCTTTGCTATTTTAAGCTCCTACCTCTTTCTCTCTCTCAATTTAGTAGAAAGCATAACAAACCCTGACAGATGTTGAATCCCGCTCTCCTCTTTACCCCTCTCTCTCTCTCTTTGACTCTCTCCTCTCTCCCTCGCTCTCTGCTTTATTGGTGAAAATTTGTGCAACAGCCATCAACACAGATGTTGGATGTTGTTAGCAGGACCCAACCCCCCCTCAGTCTGCACCTGTGCGGAGTCAGTGCCAAGCTCCTGTTGAGTCTAAATGGGAGGTCCAAACATTCCCGGAGCTTAGCTCATGAAAGCAAATCTCCCATTATTACACAGTGTATTATGGGCTGTCGCCGGGGCGCCCCTGTTTAGAGAATCACCAGCTACTAAATGATGCGAGGGGGCGTGTGTGTGGAGAAGCATGTAAACACCAACACAAGGGGAAGGAGGTGCACAAGCATGGTTACTGTATAACTGAGGGCTTTATTCTGTTTTAGAGAACATTCCTGATTTGATTGAAGTTTATTTTTTGTGTACATTAGTGTTGTCTCAATTCGGGAAAAGTATTGATAAGATCGTAGTGATACCAGTACCCTTATCAATTCTGCTGATTCCCTTATCATTCCCTCCTGTGAATGCTCTCCATACAAAAATTAGGGTTCAAAGGCTTTCTGTGTCAGCAACTTACAATTGAGTAAACAAGTAAATAAACATATATGAAATGGGTCACTGGATCTGGATATCTCTGAACTTAAAGTAAAATGAGTAAAAATTGCATGTCATGTGATGGTAATGTACTAATGTGTTATATGCTATTGAGTGAAGTAGGCCATCTAATGTCTCGAAGTGGTTTTAGAAATGGTTTGAGTTGTTTGGAACCTTGCCTTGAAGCCAGCCATTAACCTGCACATAATTTTTCTTTCATTTGCCTGTGAGTATTTTGACATTTAGGGCTCTAATTTCGTAGACCAGGTGCGAGCGCAGGCACACCTGCCCTGCGCCGGCCTTCGCCGTGCGGACAGGGCGTGACCGGCACACTTTGCAAATTTCCTGCAGTGCCAAGAGAGGCGCAGTCAGGGCGCAGAGGAGCGCTGGTGCGCGTCCATGCCTCCTTCTGCGCTGTGATTGGGTTTAACACAGCCGAGCGCTGTTTACACCAATCAAATGAGTGCCTCTCCTTGCCTTTAAATGCGCTGCGGCCGAGGCGCTGCGTCTGATTGGTCTGAGTGATCCCCAGCACTGCGGAAGGTATGCTGGAAAGACCCGATAGCGGAGACAGTCAGAGCCGCTGTCCCTGCAGCAGGAGAATGGACAGCGGGGCGCATCGGACACGAAGCGCGTCACCGTGTGGGCCAGCTCCTGGGACAGATTTAATCTGTTCCTTTGTCATTAATAGGAGTACAAAATTAAGAGACAGATACACAGCTGTCTTATCCATTCAGATTGATCCACCTGCACTCCTGGTTTGTCATCGCCAAGCAGAGCCTTTGGTGATATACTGTATACTCTCCCAGTGTCTCTGCCTCATCCTCCTCACTATAATGTACTCCATCTTTTTAGATCACGTTAAAAATAAAGACTAAAACAGAGAAATATGGGAAATCACGGGTAAATCCTGAGTGACATAAATTTATTTTGTCTCTTTTTTCTTCGTCTTTTGTCTCCCTCTTTTCTTTGAATTAAATGAAATGAGAGAAGCCAGATATATACTCAGTATCAGATGTTAAGGCTGTTTATTGTTTAATTGTAAGATGTGCATCAAACTTCCAGCTGCCGTCAGGTTAACTTTCCATTATGACAAACGGCTTTAATCTGACATCAGATGTGACGGGACAGTTAATATAGATACAAATGTATATGCTGGTTCAGACGGTTTTATTAAATAGCGATTACTGTGATTGTTTATTGCATTAAAATATGCCTGACACTCTGGAAACCTGCCTCTGAGGCTTTGTTGACATGTGCGCACTTGTGCGCCTGTCACCAAATTACAGCTGTAGAGGGTGCACTCCGCTTTGCGCTGAGGATAGACCAGGTTGGAGCTGGCGAGCTTTCAGTGGACTTTTTTGGCACGAAATTGTCACTGCGCCAACATGAATCTGCTGACACCTGTGTGCCGTCAACTCCCCTGGCGTGCTGTCACACCCATCTCTGGGCAGACGGTATACCAAATTGTCAAATTGGCAGCACACGGAAGTGCGCCGCAAGAAATTAGCACTGCGCAGGGTGCGCCAGGCTTGCGCCCCCTGTGCTGCGCCACGAAATTAGAGCCCTTACAGTTTTTAGTATCATTTCAAAAGAGTAATTGTGATGTGTCTGGGTTATATAACCCCCCCCCCTGAAATTCTGTTGAAAAACCAAAGTTATACCGATGTATGCCAACCTCTAGCATATCAATGCAATTTTCTCATATTCGTTAGCATCAAGCTAGCTCTATTCTTTTTATATTGTTTTTGGTAAACAAGGAGATTTATACCATGTTGAATGTGCTGAATAGGAATCTCATGTGAATGAGGAATTTACATTTCTTTGTGCATTCAGTTCTTCATTCAAACTTCAAGCAGAAAATCCTAAATCAGAGTTTTCTTGGGAAACTTATCCAACTGCTAAGCGAAGATAGCTGCGGCAGACAAGTCGACATAAGGTCTGGCAGCTCCAGCATAATGTAAAGAATCAATGAGGTACATGTTAGATATAAAGGGCAATGATGTGATCCTTCACAAGGACTGGTTTTTGATATCCCAATGCAGGAACTGTTGCAAGGGTGCATTTGAAAACAGATTTCATCACTGTGCATCAAAGACTGGCTCCTTACATATTGAGGCGTCTTTAACAGTCTTGCAGATCGTGTGATTCTTAAGCAGCTGGTTAATTAATACAGCATTTGTTTGGAACTCAATAGAAGAGTGACTGATGTAAATTTTTGAATGGCCGATACCTTCAAACTCAGAATCATCTTTGAAGTCATGGTGATGGTCAAGTCATGCTACATTAGCCATTTTACCTAGTTCACCAGCTGTTAGCTACATGGGCGACACTTGTGTAAGGTCAGGACTCTGCTCTTACTTTCCCTGATATTCAAGTTTATCAGGTAACTCTTCAATATACTCAAATCTAATTCTTCCCGTGAGTCTTCCCTTTCCTCAGCTGAGATATTTTAAGCCTTTCTGATAACACACTACAAAATTAACTCCAAACATCTCCTCCAGTTCAGACAAAATGAGTTTCAGGTGTTCAGCAGAAGGAGGATTTTTTTAGGGCACTGGTGCACAGCTGTGCCTGTTTTGGTTGGCAGGAGTCAGTTGTTGCTCTTCTCTTCACTCTTTGACCTGAGATAACGTCAGCTGTCTTTTTTTTCTTTACAGCAGTCCTATAAATCATCTTTATGAATGATGTGTGAGTAGAAATATACGCAGTTCAACCTGTATTAACTTTACTTTGCTGCTGTTAAAGAAAGCTTTAAAATTAATGCTGTTCCTAGGAGACAGTCCTGCATTTAAGCAGGACCATTTCCCATGGATTCTGAAAAATGTCATGCTTTATTTTTGCCAAATGATGCATGACATTAGGTTTGACATTAAGGTTTCGACATCAGGAGGACTTAAAGCCTGAGCTTCTCCTTACCTGTTTTCTGCTGTTCATGGTTGTTTCATAAGTCTGTAAATTTTAAAATCAGGTACCAGATGGCAGTCATGGGGGAACTAAACATAAAGGAAAGGCTAGTACACGGTAGGTAGGAGGGATGGTTTGAGTTGTGTGTGTGTGTGTGGGGTGTGGGGGGCAGAAGGAGCAGGAGGAGAGGATGGAGAGAAGCTCCCGAGCTGAAAATGAGTGTGAAACAGATCGGAGGCTGTATGTAGGAGAAGCAGATGGACTGGGGAGCAGCAGAGCGAGGCGGAGGAACACAGCCTTTGTTCTCGCTGCAGTCTGTCTGCCTGTGTTTTTTTCTCTGTCTGTCTGTGTGTCGGTCTACCTTTCTGTCTGCCTGCCTGCCGGTTTGTTTAGGAATGTTTCCAAGCTCACTATACTCCTGTGCTTTCGGTGTCATCTCTCTGCTCCCAAACCAACTGACTTTCCCATCTCCCTACTTCACTTCCAGTCTTACACAAACCTCCATGCAACCATTTCTTGATATCTGTCTTTGTTCTTCTCTCCTTTCCTACTTTCTATCATCAGCATTTCCTCCCTCATCATCCATCCTCTACTTACACAGAGCATATGGGACTAGGAGACCTTGTGGATCACCACTGTTTCTGTCTGACTCTCTCTTTCTCCCTCTGTCCTGAGCCCAGATGTTATGGCACATACCATTACACCTACACACCATTACTCCTAATATCCCGCTAGGGTGAAAGCACGCACGTGGCAGAGCTCATCTGTGACAACTGGTCTCAGCTCGTCTCACACAAACACAATTACTTTGATGCACGCGCACTTAAGCAGAGGGAGAGCTCACACACGTGCACTGATCCTGGATGACTGAAGAGAAAAGGATCTTCAACTCTGGAAAAAATAAAGCTTTTTTTAAAAGACTTTTTGAAATTTGCAACTAATGTTTTTTTTTAAACTCTCAAGGAATAATTTAAGTAGCATTTTTTTACACAATATTTTCAGCTGTTTGTTTTTAATTTAAGAAAAAAATTATGTATGGTGGCATTCTCAAGTGTGTAAAAATGTGTGTGTGTGTGTGTGTGTGTGTGTGTGTGTGTGTGTGTGTGTGTGTGTGTGTGTGTGTGTGTGTGTGTATGTGTGTGATTCTGTCTGAGGTACCCTCAAAGATGATCTAAGAAACCCTCACAGCGGGGGAGTGCACTACCATGCCGTGAACAAAGGATTAGAGGGGGACTGTGTGTGTGTGTGTGTGTGTGTGTGTGTGTGTGTGTGTGTGTGTGTGTGTGTGTGTCAGACTGTACACATAACCCTATATCCTCAGGGTTGACTGCTGCCTAGCCTCCATTCTATCATCATCCATCTCTTGCTGTGTGTGCACATGAGTGTGTGTAGACGTGTGCGCACTGATGCTATCATTGTATTAACATAGATGACAATCTGGCGGGAAGGTGCTGATCAAAGATAAATTTCCCTCCCTGGCTCGCCTCCCGTTAATTACGCCATCTGTGTAGGAACGCAGCGCCCCGAACGTGGGGGAGGCCGATCCGTCAAACGCTCCCGCTCTCCGTCACCGACAGCAATCCTCTTGAGACTGATCGCCTCAAACCCTCGGATAGGTTATGCACACATGGCTGTGAATGCGCACACACACAGTGATCAGTAACATGTAGACGTGTGCGTATCCTGCCACGGAACAACTGTTTTGCACACAACTACTGACAAATGCGTCTTGATGCAACCCTTTGTCCAACTTTCAGCACCAATGGCTCACATTTCAACACTTTCCAGGCAGAATCTAAAGATCAGATTTGCATGACAAAGTTCTATTTGGCTAGCGTTGAACACAGCTTTTAGATAGTATATATTCTAAGAATGGAGCAGCACCCACACTTTATCCTGGATATCTAAAATGCAGGACGAGTTAAAGCGTTGCAACTTGGCATCCGAGTTTATACTGTAGTCTAATTAAGTTTGTGTAATATTTAGTATAAAACAAAATACACTGGCTGATAAAACTTATTATGAGCTCATAATTGCATATAGAGCTATAGATGATGAACCAAACTATCATTTTTCTTGTCAAATGTGGTCTGTTTAATGTAATAGAGGGTATTTGTTTACGTCACTTCCCCTCTGGGACATGCTCACGTCAGTCAGACTGAGTGGCAAAACAAATCTTACTTAGCATTGCGGAGAGCAGCAATAAACACAGCGAAACCGGGAAAAATGTGGAATGTGACATAAAATTAAGGATGTTGGACTCAACACTGATTCGTAAAAGCTACCAAAGAACCAGGGGTCCACAAACATCGACATGTGGCCAGAAATCATATCTTGACATTTATTTGTACCTGATTTCAATGTCAGGAGAACACACAATACAAAGCCTGTGAGCTACAAAAGCCTCCATACGATTCAATTTACAGTATACAGTGGATTGACCCAAGTGAACACATGTATTATCTGTACTTTTGGTGTTTAACATAGATTGTATTATTAATAGACATCTTGTCTCCCTGATGGCATATAAGTAAAGTTAATATCAAGTACCGTGTATGTTTCATTTGTGAAAAATATAGTTGAATGAAAAATTCTAACATTTAGAGATTTCATATTTTAACCCAAAAATCAGCACAAATTAACCTTAACTAACACAAACAGGAACCACAAATCCAGGTTTCGTTGCCTGGATTGTTTCAGTAAATTGCAGCAATCCATCAGTTTCTCTTTGTCTTTCAGCAGCCTGTCAAAATGTAGCTCTGATTGCTTTCCAAACATGTTCGTTCAATCAATCACGCAACAGCTCTTCCCCATTTTTTGATTTTGTTGTAGAGTTTAGCCGGTATTCAAGCCAACGGTGCCGCTCATCTCTCAACTCATCATCACGTGCATACCCTCTATTAGCTTGCAAATTCAGCTCGATCTGTACTGGTCATGTTATGATCATGCTTATTAATTTCAGAAACTGTCTCTAGCTTTAACCAACTGATGCCTCAACATCACAGCACAGAGCACAACTCGTAACCCTGGTGAAACTGTGCTTAAATGATACATGCAAAGGGAATACAGTTGTAGGCAACCTTCAGTTAAAATGGCTGAGAGGTGCAGGTCTCTACAACTCAGATGACTGGAAATCTGAAAGGTTGAGAACCAAATTAAGGAAACAAAAAACACCGGCAACCTGATGACCTTTGTGTATGTTTGCCTCCACATAGCTCTGTGAAAGGCATGTTTCAGCCTTCAGACCTCAAAGCCACGTGCTCTGTTTATTCCATTCACCCTGACTTCTTTTCAGTGTCTAAACAGCATGCCATTCAAGTACAGAAGGAGAGGCTGGCATAAAATGCAGTCAATGCATTGATTATCAGTCCTCCAAAACAACTTTGGCAAAGCAAACTCGTTTTAAAGATACATTCAAAAAGCAGATACGGTTGGAATACTTGGAGCGAAAACAGTGACGACACACCTCAACCACAAGCATACATTCATTTGCAATCATTTTTATTCAGTGTGAGAGTGATAATCCCACTAGTGACTAACAAGGTGATTGTGTTACTGTGTACACGTAGGTAACATTTGCTATTCCCAAAAGGTAGGTCCCTTAGTGTTTTAATTGACAGATACACAGCTGGTGATCACAGGGAGCTAAATTGGAAAACTCTCCTCATACTATCATCTCAGGGGCATGAGCAAGATGTAGAAATGTAAGCAACTAACTTCCTTGTTGTCTGAATAAAAAACTGAATCTGGTTAATCAACTCTTCTGATGGTCAGAAAACACTGGGACAACAGATTTAAATTTAATTAACTCAACATAGCCAAACGCAGAATCTCTGATTCTGTGGGTAAACACTATCAAAATGTTTTGCTGAGAGTGGCTGATGTTGGTGGAAGTGTGGAACAATCCTTTGGTCCCTTCACAAGAAAACATCCATGAGCCTGCACTGGATATAGTCAAGCCAGTGTGACCTGAAAAACCCTGCTGACAACTTAATGTCTGTTTCTGAGAGGAAAATACTGCCAAACCAGGCTGAAAGAAGCCTGTGCTTCTTTGTATCCATGTAGTAGAGTTGAAGCATTATTAGACACAGCTTCCATCCTAACTGGGGGCTGTGCTACAGCTTAGGCATAATAAATGAGCAAGACTTTCAGTCTTAAATAATAAAAACATTAATTTTTCATCTAACCCGTCTGTAATTCTGGTGAAAACGATTTTCTATTACCTCCGCTATGGAGGTTATGTCTTTGGAAGAGTTTGTTTATTTGTCTGTAAACAACATTACTCGAAAAGTCAAAAACGGATCTTGATGAAATTTTCAGTACATGTTTGAAATGGGATAAGGAAGAAGTGATTATATTTTGGAGGTGATCCGGATCACTGTCTGGATCGAGGAGTTTTTTTTTAAGGATTCTTCATCATTGTGAGATAGGGCTGTTTTCACCATATGTGTACATAACTCTATGATAAATGGATTGCTTTGCAAAACAATACAAGACAAGGTCACTGTAATTTCTGAGAGATGTAAAAGCACGATCCAGATCCTGACAATATTCTGGATATTAAGATCTGGAAAATGAAATATGAACTGGGTCATCATAGTTGTCAACACTGTCAGGTAACAAATTATTGTACAAACCTGAAACTAACACCAAATTGTAGCAGACAGTCTGCTGAAAGGATGTATAACATAAAAGTAGGACTAAAGTGTTGCCTGAAAATTACAATATGCTTGGCAGAGGTCTGCGCTGTCCGAGTGCTTTTCTAGTTATCTATTTGAGTTGCACATCCCCAATCAAAAGGATACGATGCAATAATTTCTCTTCAGGTATCTGGTTTTCTAACAGCATTACAAACACTCTGTGCCAAGAGGAAATCTTCTCAATAGAGACAGAAAAAGACAGAGGGAGTTTGGTGCCCCATGCCCCTCCGTTTGTGCCAGATGTGTGGGATTTTTTATGAGGGGGTGCCTGGCACAAAGTGCCACTGTGACTGAGGGGCACACGCCATTAATCTCCTTCCTCTGGGACGGCTGGATGCTTTCAGAGTTCTCCACCCCCTCCTTTCCTGTACCCCTCTATCCCCATTGCCTGGGCTCTCCCATCACTCCATCAATCCTTCCATCTGTTACACCGTAAACCAGAGACTTTTTTATTCCACTACACTTTTCTAAATGAAATCTTAAGCCTCTAATCATGCATTTCACTCACTTCATCACTTTCTCACCCATCTATCCATCTATCCATCCAGTCATCCATCCATCCATGACTTAATCTAATTTCGCAGTGGTCCTCCTCAGATTCTCCCATCTTTTCTTCTTTCCCCTCCTCCAGCTTTCCCACCAGTCGAATGAAGCAGTCACAGCTGTGAGGCCATTTCACGGGGGGCCGCGCTGATCACACCATTACGATTATTGACTACATTAAGCAAAGACGGCGGGGGGGCTGCTTGTAACATTGACCACAGTGATGTGTGATCAATAGACCCTTTGAGGAGGGTTTGAAGATGAAAGAGCAGTTCTAACACATCAGAGAGGTATCTTTGAGAGTCTAAATAAACAAACATATATTGTTGAGAAAGAAATAAAAAAACAATATTAAGGTAAATTAGACATTTGGTAAACACTCTTATAATTCAAAGCACTCAAAGCATTTTTCTTCACTTTCATTTTCTGTTTTTGATGGCTTTGTACTTTAAACTTTATTTGACAATATCAAAAATTATTCCTTTGAATCTAGAGGTCAGGCAATCAGCTTTAACCATCAAGGCAAAACAAACACAAACAGCTAGATTGCTTAAAAGGCGGCTTCTAAGAGAATGTTTACATCTTCACTGAGTAATTAATTACCACATCTACCACCCACTGCTGTCCTTGGAGATGTTATTGGACAACCAAACTTTAGTCATTTATTTGCATGTGCCTTCAGACGTGAGCAGGGAACATTGATGTGCGCTCCACTCCCTGTTAAAGCATTCGATTCACACGAGAACCAAGGTCATCATTAAAATTTCAAAGACTTCAAAGCAGTACAGTCTTAAGTACTGCTTAAATTGACCATTAAGAGGAAAAAATTGAGTTTGGCATCTTAAAAATTCTCTTTCATCCCTTGAAACATTTTTTTTAATGTGATAAACTTAGTGAAGGAAGATTTTTGAGGGTAAAAGCCATGAGACTAAGTGCTCTAGAAGGCTAAAATGCACCAGGAGTGAGTGTTTTGTGTCTGAAGTGAATATAAATCGAATTCAACATCGCTGTTTTTATCTTTGTCTGTAAGTTTGAGATTTGAAGTACACAGATTTCTCTTTCAAGGGTTTGTTTTGTGACTTTTGCGTCTCATGTCTACATTTGCGTCTGTGATAATACCCCACTTTCATGTCTCTGGCCCTACATGTTGGCATCATGCATTCCCAAGATCCTCCTGGAGCTTTCCCAGATGGCCTATAGAGCTCCTACTCGTCTTTGAACTGGCGTCTTTGCCAGGCCTGAGCTCTCTCGTAGGGCACACGAGACTCCGGACTTGGCACATCACTCTCTCAGGACAATGGAGCAACTTTTGGAGGTCATCTTTGTGATCTTGGACCAACTGTGCTTTTGCAACACTGGAATCTTAGATGAGTTAGCTCTTTAATAGCACAATGAGCTTCTTGTTAAAGCCTATTAATGATTTGAGCAAAGTGGAGAAGTGCCTCTGGTAAAATCTTAGCCAAGGACAACTCTACAAACTGGAGTTCTCATGCAACTTAACCTAATTCTACTTGTAGTGATTTACTGTTAGACAAATTCACAAATGCTGTTTTAAACATTTTTGAAAGCCAATATGAAGTGTTTAGCTCCATCCGTAGCCAATCACTACAATTAATGCAGCTTGGGTGAAAAATCTGAGGTTATGCATCATGCCTTTTATGAAATGTGGCTAACCTCTCGTAACATTCAGTTTCCACCTACCAAGATTTGCATAAAGCTGCTTGCAGCACAATATGTGTCTTTGGCAACTTTTCCAGTCAAGTTCTTTTTATATTGCTCAAACTCCAAATGTGGTGTCAGGAGAAAATGGGTGGGAGGTTGGGGGTTGGGGACAGGAGATGAAGATAGGGAGCAGAATTAAATGATACGGAAATTAGAGTAGGCGTAAATGACTTGGCGAGGGTGAAGGACGGAATAAATTGGATTGGACTGATTCTGGAGCCAGCAGATAAAATCCAGCAGGGATAAAACACAACTATCTATTCGGTCATACAGAACAAGATGTAAATGTGTGTGTATGGATTCATGCATCTGTGTATAACTGAACACAAAACAAATAGCAGTTGCTGTTTATTTCTAACCCACTGCATCTATTGCTGCCTATTTACCTTTCTCTCATCCCTTTTCTGCCTCTCTCTCTCTCTCTTACACACACACACACACACACACACACACACACACACACACACACACACACACACACACACACACACACACACACACACACACACACACACACACAAACTCACATACAGAAGGAATGCCTTTGCATTTTGGCATGCCGGTGACCTTGCTGTCCTGAGCCCTTTTCCTGTTGTTGTTTTCCTACAAGAAGTCCTGGGGTGGAAGCTGTGCAAGCACGTGTTTGTGAGTATGTGTGTGTGTTGGTGTGTGTAGGTGTGTATACGTGTATTTCCAGGGCTGGTGGTTGCAGGGTTAAATGGGGATGTCACAGGATGTGTTGCTGTGATCAAAGACCTTCCCGGAGTTTCATACTAGCTTGAGCCCCAGTCCAACACTTGCAGATGCTTGTGTGTGTGTGTGTGTGTGTGTGTGTGTGTGTGTGTGTGTGTGTGTGTGTGTGTGTGTGTGTGTGTGTGTGTGTGTGTGTTCATTCCTAGACCTGATGTTACAAAAAAATAAAGAGCAAAAAGTGAGAGAAAAAATGAAAAGAAAATCTGAGGGTAAATGTGAAAATGACGCTAAAGAATAACCCTAAGACAAAGAAACAAAAAATGGAAGAAAGATCCACAGACGGGTCCAGATGAAGAAGGCAACTTTAGGAGGATTCAGGGACTGAGGCAAGCCCTGAGGGGCAAAGAGAGAAGAGAGGAGCAGTGAATAACCCTGTATCCCCCCAGAGACCTTATAAAGCTCAACTTCATACACAAAGAAAAGGACTTTCAACCATGCAATGGCTGCTCAATCAAGTATTGATAGAAGAGAAAGGAAGACAGAAGAAAGAGTGAGCGATGACCTTGTTGTTTGCTGCATGTGCCAGAAATATAACTCTCAGCCGGGATAAAAAAAACTACCAACAGGTAATAAACACTAGGCATGCACTGATGGCCGGACGATTGATAGGTGCTGATTTCCTTAATTTTGGGGGATCGGTGATCAGTGATTGTCCCATCCTTACATGAAACTGATCTCATTTACCTCCAGGAAGGTCTGACAGCCAGCAGTTGTTACTTTTTGCTCTGAGACCTAAAACTCAGGACACTTTATTAATTGTTTAATTTAAAACATAAAGATTTTATTGTCTCACTGGTATTGTTCAATGATTTCAGATAAAATAAGATTGGAACATTGAAGGAATATGCTGTCAGCTATAAAACATAAAAATCGGAATCGGTATCGGCCCAAATCGGTTTCAGCAGGTCATGTTTTTTTCAAGATCAGTGATCGGCCAGAAAATTGTGATTGGTGCACCCCTAATAAACACTTAACATTTTTTATGTTTACAGTTCTAAATCAAAGGGGTTACAATCACCTCATGGGCAGATTGGAGGAAATGAATCCATCTCAATTCTGACAAGATTTTCATTGGAGCCATTTAGAAATCTGGACTTTCTGATTTTTGATTTTCTTAGTCTACCACAAAAACATACACACGTTAAAAAATGCTCGTAGCACCATTCGTTATTCGTATTAGGTCTGAAATACTGATTTTGCTATCGTCACACACTTTATGAGGGGTGACATTTTTTCCAAGTCAGCGGTTTAGAAGATATCAGGATCGTCTGATTGTCCAATCAAAGACATGACTCATGTCACGTGACTGACAGGCGCCATATAGCTGTTAGAAAGGAAGCTGAAAGCCCGCGTCATATCCAGTGTGGCTGTGACCGCAGATTTGCTTTCGTTTTCACTGTTACAGGAACAGAGGGCTGATGTCGCAGAGACTACGTCATGTTTCATAAAGTCTATGGTGATAAGTACCTTTGGGTATGGGCTCTGTTCCTCGTCTAAATGTCACAGGTTTGTGAGTCAATATGTCAGATGGATTAGTGAATCCAAACAGCACACACCCCTGTGCCAAAATGTAGTTAAAGAAAAGAAAGTTTGGTTGTTGAACAAGAGCAAAAGAATGAAATGTGAAACTAATGAGGATAAAAAAAACAAACAAAAAAACTTTAGTATCATTTTTACTTAAGCTGAGAAATGGTTCATCAGACTAGACAATGGTTGTGTCTCCTTCCATGAGGGTCTGTAAGGGTCAACTACATTTTGAATTGGGTCTAAATACTTTCAGAGATATTCCATTGGGATTTATTTCATTTTCATTTTATTTTCATTTTCAGACTACGATTTGTTTTAAAACTTATTTTTTAGAGGTCAGATTCAGTGTGGTTTCGAGGTGCTCTATTTTGGATACTGTCCAACATTTTTGCCCTATAAAGACCTCCAGTCCACATTAATATTTTCACAATATTTATCCACCCTCACTGCATTCTATTCTGCTTATTCAATCAATGCCCGCATTACTGCTCTGAATCCTCTTCATATACTTTGAAATTTATGTTGTTGGAGAATATTGGAGACTGTGAAGACTTACACACCACAAGTGCATGAACCTTAGAAAGTTGGAGTGAAAGTCAGATGACCTTTCTTCCCTCCTGCTGAAAGCCACAAGTTACTCAACTCACCCTAAGGTACCGAGACCTCCAGAGCGAAGCGAGGATTGCGCCTAGTGAGTTGCTTTAATTACTTCTCTCCCTCCCTCGCTGCTAATACCTTTATTTTATTAGGCCTGATCTGATTCATATGCATAGTGCAGACATAATTTTCATTTGAAATTCTTTCTTATCTGCTCTGGCTGGGACTACCCCCGCATGACTGCATCCAAAATCAATTACCTTGCTTGGTCCCCTGGTGAGCATTTGGTGAGGAACAGAGTGGCACAGTGTGCAAGCTCTATCGTGGACTTTTAACCTTAAAGACAATGTTGTTTTTCACTTTGAAGGACATCTCTGATACCAGAGTGATGTTGTGTTTTATGGATGAGGAGATAGTCGTATCACTTTGAAACATTCCCTCATCCAAATCCCCCTCTGTGAAAGCTGGTTAGAAGAGGCGATGTTGTCGTGTTGGTCAGGTTGGAACAGAGACAACAAGTGAATGTAAAGCTCACCTTTCAGAGCTCGACGTTACAACACCTCCTTACTGTGAAAGAACAGCAGAAAGTTGAAAACACCAACCCTTTCTGGCAACCCACCTTGTAATATGGTACCACACCATTACATTTACAGAAGGGTAACACCTGTGTTAAACAAACATCCCCAAAGATGCTCGGCTATTCATTTGCAGCAACTTCTCGTTATGGATCCATTATGGAAGGCGCCCAATGCACCGGTGTGTAATGACACAGGCAATGCTTGCTGTAAAACAGTGGCATATGGCTAAACTACACAACATTAAACATTTTGGAGACGGTGCCTCCCTGGTGCCTAAATAGCACACTGCTTTGGCAAATAAACCATTACACAGTGTGAATGACTTATGTACTTGGATGGCAAGCTGAGCTTCTTAACTATGTTTCACTGAGACAAACAAAGCAGTACAAAGAGGGAGAGCAAGCTGCATTTAGAGCTTGTGCAGAAATACAACTGTAAACGGATAAACTCACCATTAAATCATTGTAACAATGTATAATTACAGTACAGACGCTCAGACAACAAACACTTCATCCATTTATCAAGCTATCCAACCATCAATTTTTGGCTGATTACAGGGGAAGAGTTCTGAGCAGAAGAACCCATAATTCTTTGCCTCATTTTAGAGCCATGTCCTCAAACTCCTCTTGGTCAATAGTGCCCCGGCCAAAAACATAAACCCCCTTTTCCCTGGAACACAAAGTTTTGCTTTGTTTTGCATTTATCGTTGGGGCTCCACAGGCAGGAGAACAAGAAATGTAAAAATCAGATGCCCACAATACGTCAGTGAATGTTCTCTTTTAAAAGTGTCAGTTCTTGAAACCAAAGCCCATATTTCATTTCATGAAATGAACAGACCCTGACTTCAGCTCAGCAGAACAGAACGTTTGCTGTCATCATTCAAAGTTCTTTAACTGTATTTCAGGGCTAAACAAGGACTACACGTAGAGAAGTTACACTCAAAACCTATTCTGTAATACTACTACTGAGAAAAACAACCATGAGTGTAATGACACATTGTTAATAATTTGCTTTAGACATGGCAGCTACTATTTCAGGGTGTCAGGTCAGAACGCTGTTGACAATCATTTGTGAGTATTGCATACTAAAACGCTAAGTGTATAGTTTTAAACTGTTGATGTAAACTTCAATTTTAAGATAATTACAGAATGTGATTTGTTTAGGGATATGTTAAGGTGTGTGTGGTTCAATGAAAAAATAATAAGAAAACAAAAATAATGATAATAACAATAAAAAAATGTAGCATGAACAGCAAGAAGTTAAAACATTTAGCAGAGCAGAGGGCTAATTATTAGGCATATATTAGCAATCAACACAATAAAACACTAAACACTGAATACTTGACAGTGATTGATTAAGCACCAAGAATAAAGGGCATGACAAAAATAAAGACCAATAGTCTAAAATTGTACTTGAAACACATCACACTGCACATCAAAAACACAACCACATAAACATCTGAGAACCATGTTTTCCATTGGCACACACACAATAATAAATGTCTTTTGGAGACAGCTATACATAGGTCCTCCAAACTTGACAGGCATGTCTCCCTCTCTACTATATTACAGGGATTGCTCAGAGAGTAGAGTGCAATCTCATGCTGTACAACAAGCTGAAAACCAGGGACACAAGAAAAATACTGCTACGTCTGATCTTTGACATGACCTGAAAATTCTGACACCACAAATCATGTATGTATAAAAATATATGAATGACTTGTGTTAGTTTTGTTTTGGATTCATAGTAAAGGATATGGTTTAAAATGTCTTGTATCATTACAGATCACCCCAAGGCATTCAAGGATTCGGTCCATAGCTACGTGAAATGTGATGTTAGAGCACAGGGCGGACCATGAGATGGCTAGCTGGAACAGGCATTGTGGAAGCAGTTTCTGTTGAACTCTTCTCCTTGTCAGATTGTGGTATTTTTTAAAGCATTTAATAACAGGATCAGATGGCACTCTGTTTTTGGTGTCCCTCCAACATCTTGCTTTGCTTCTACTATTACTGCCACATGGCTGCATTTGCTGTGCTTCTTTCTTAAGTTGGCTTTCTTCCTGATTTGCTATCTTATTGTTTCCTGTGACAATTCTCAGTGATTGTGCTTCCACCCAGCAGCAACTGGCATGTGAAAGTGACAAAACTGCTGTTCTTGGAATCCACTTGAAGCTGGCTGCACAAGACAACACATACACACCCATTTAAAAACATAATTTAAGATCAAAAGTTAACATTTTTACAGCCTAGTTTTCTTAACTTTTATGTAACTCATTTTATCCAACGATACTAAACTTACAAGCTTTTCTCCATGTTAGGGCATAACTGACTTGGCTGACAGGCAGGCATACAGTAGCTGTCTGCAAAGAGGCTGAAGGCCTGCGTCCTTGTTTTATCCAAACTCAAAAAAAGCTTAGTGTGGTTCATCGTTTCCATTATGCCCCCCCCCCCCATCATAAATTCTTGTCAATACAAAAAATATGATATTAGTTTGAGCAGATTCAAGAATCTTGGAGAAAGTCGTCGCGAGTCAGCTCTGTGAGATTCTTAATGGCAACAGTCTTTTTGAGGTCTTTCACTCGGGGTTCAGAGCCCACTGTAGCACTGAGACTGCGCTGCTGAGAGTAACCAATGATCTACTTTTGGCTTTGGACAATGGTCTTCTCTCTGTGCTCATATTGCTTGATCTTAGAGCTGTATTCCACACAACTACTGATCATCACATCCTTCTGCAGAGATTAGAGAGTCTTCTTGGTATTTCAGGAACCACTTTAGCTTGGTTTAGATCATGTCTTTTGCATCAATATCATTTGGTTCATGTGAACAGTAAATTGTTGCACACCAGGGTGTGTTATGGAGTTCCTCATGGATCAGTGCTCAGACCAATTTTTTTCATCTTGTATATGCTTCCTCTTGGCACTATAATGAAGATACACTCCATAAACTTTCACTGCCATGCAGATGATCCTCAGCTGTACTTGTCAATAAAACCAGAAAAAAGCCGCTTGTCTGAACTTGAGGGATGCCTAAGGACCTGGATGAGCAGAAATTTCTTACTGCTGAACTCAGAGAAGACTAAAGTCATTGTTCTTGGACCTAAACATCTCAGAGAGGCTTTCTTGAACAAGATCACCACCCCGGATGACATCAGCTTGGCGTCCAGCACCGCTTTCATTTCTTCCAGGCTGGAATATTGCAAATCTCTTTTATCATGTCCTTATAAGTCTATTAAGACTCTTCAGTTGGTTCAGAGTGCTGCAGCTTGGGTACTGACAAGGACCAGGAGCAGAGAGCACATCTCTCCAATGTTAGCTTCTCTACACTGGGTACCTATAAAATCTAGAATAGAGCTTCAAAGTCTTCTTCTTACTTGCAAAGCTCTTAATAGCATCTTATCCCAAAGAGTTCATTGTTCTGTATTATCCATCTTGGTCACTGCATTCTCAGCACGGTCTGCTCATTGTACCTAGGGTCCCTAAAAGTAGTATGGGAGGTCGAGCCTTTGGTTATCAGGCTCCTCTTCTTTGGAAAAACCTACTGGTTGAGGTCTTGCGGACAGACAGTATCTACTTTTGAGAATAGACTTCAGACTTTCCTTTTTGATAAAGGTTATAGATAAAGCTGGATCAGGTCTGAAACAGCTCTTAGTTCTGCTGCTATAGGTTTAGACTGTTGGGAGAAAACTGACACACAAGGTTCCTGTTTCTCTCTCTCTATCTGTCAGTCTAACTTCAGGAGGTTCTCTGACCCCAACACAGTTGAGGCAGATGTCTGTTCACAATGAGTCTGGTTCTGTCCGAGGTTTCTGCTTGTTAAAGGGAAGATTTTCCATGCTGTACTCATGGTGGGTTGAGATAAGCTAAGACTCCTTATCTTATCTTGATGTTGCGTTTCTGCCAATAAAATGTTATCAACATTAATGTGTCTAGACCTGTCAGTGTTTTTGGAAGGTGTCTTGAGATAATGTTTGTTATGATTTGGCACTATATAAATAAAAGAAAGATAAAGAAAGAAGAAGTCCAATTACTCTCAACATACCTTATGTTACAGAAAATGTAATTCAGAGAAAAACCCAGCAGAAAACTGTAATTATGCTGACTTTTATTGGAGAGAGGATCAGGACCAAAGCTATCATGTTTACTTGTTCTTTTTAACCCACTTTACATCGCCCTCATCTGCAAACTTAGGGATGTAAACTCAAAACCGACCAATCTGAAGCTTTCTTGTGATTTGCAGTGCTTTGTAATCATTTCAATGAACAACAAGTTTTTTCTCTGTGTTCATTTGATATTCCAGGCATAAAAAGGTTTTGCAAACCCTCATATGTAAATTTGCATTAGTACCTAAACACGTTGTATGCAACATGGTCCTTCATAACATAAACATGCAAACAGACACACAGCCAGCAAACATCACAAGTGCACATTTTTCTGTATGTCTAAATGGCCTCACAGCCTGCCTCTGCATCTGCATCTACTTCTCTGTGCCAGGCATGTAAACCCCCTCAGTCATGCAGTTCCAGCCATTTCTGTGTGATTGATGTGAGTGCTTAGCTGGGCGACAGAGGTCACAGTGCCTGG
Source organism: Halichoeres trimaculatus (assembly GCF_033239565.1). NCBI lineage: Eukaryota > Metazoa > Chordata > Actinopteri > Labriformes > Labridae > Halichoeres > Halichoeres trimaculatus. The sequence goes on from NW_027437192.1 coordinate 18,599,015, forward strand.
GAGATTGTTTTAGCCCTACCTGCTCCTCTTTTCTGCTTCCATCTCTTTCCTGTTTCTCTTCCTCCCCTCTCTTTCGCTCTCACTCTCTCCCCACCTGGAGTGTCGTGAACCCTCTCCACACTCCACCACCTAATTATATCCTGGACGTGTAAATGTATTCATATTCATGAAGGCACAGATGCTAAATTAACTGTGGCAGGGACACGTTGCACTGTGCCGACTGCACAATCTGCTTCCTCCACTTACAGAAAAGGAGGGAGGGTGGGTGTTGTAGCTGGAGGAGAGAACACTGAGAGGAGAGACAGAGAGTTAGACAAAGGAAAGATGATGAAGGGGGAAAGCTGGACAAAGCAGGAAAGAAAAGAAGAAGAGGAGTAGTGAAAAAAGTAACCAGCAGTCAGAAAGAGACAGCCACGGTCTGAATCACTTATTAAATCCCAGTTGTGCCTTAAATAAGCTGAGATGTCACCACCACTGTTTTCACCTAATGCCCCCACCAGGCCTCTGCCATCTCGTTCCTGGTCACATGGGCTTTAGAGGCGGTGAGTGACAAATCAAGAAGCCAGAGTGCATAAAAACTTGGAGCTGGTGGCAGCAGAATGGCGCTTAGGGGCAGATGGAGGGAGGTGCAGCGGTGCGCAGCGAACAGATGGCCGTTCCGAACTTGATATATGAAATTAATAACGTTTCTCAAATAGAATTCAGAAACAAGAATACATTACCTGAATTTTAATAACAGATTTTCTCCTTTTCTGAGCAGTGGGGGGAGACGGGAGCATTTGCATGTCAATGAGAGATGTATGAGGGGTAAACAAATGCAATGCGTCCAATTTTAATGGTTGATTTTTCTTCTCCTATGGAGCAGCAAACAATGAATAGTGAATCGTTATGCTTGTTGGTCAAATGCTTTTGTGGTTCTATGAAGCATCTACATTTAGTCACTTCTCCCCAGCTGAATCTTTATTTTATTCCACCTTTCTTCTCTTAACAGTACCTTGCAACAGCTTTTTATAGCAGGGCTTCAAGGAATTGAGAAAAAGGTAAAATTCAGAGCGCTAACAAAGGCTCGAACTTCACAGTCACCTTTTCCTCAACAGCCTGAATGATGACAAAGAAACTGCCTTGAACCCCATGTTGACTGTCTAACTTTCACATTTCTGCTGAGGGTTTTTGATTCATGTCATTTCCAAAATGAATTATTTTGTTAGAGGTTTGGCTCCTGCAACAAAAGTGTGTTATTCACTGCTTCTTGGATTTGCTCCCACGTAAAAAAAAGAAAATGCATATACACAGAGCTCTGCTATTATGAAGAGCAGTCTTTTGACACGATGGTTATTCAGGACAGAGCCTTTTCAGTAACACATAATGGTTTCTTTTTCCTATTCTGATGCGAGGCTTTGTTGGACTGCCATGAAAAGAAGAAAAACTTAAATTATGACACTGGAAAATAAAGAAAGTTGATAATAATTATGTTTAAAAACTTAGTTTGGGCAATGATGATGATGATGAAAATAATATTAATATATCTGTTTTTTTTTTTTTTTGCCAAAAAAATCTCCCTAATTTTCAACAATTGATTATCCTATTATACTTTGAAACACTTGAAGAAATGGCCTTGTTCTTTATTTTCTACTGACTGTTCTGTACAAAACAAACATAAAACATCAATTTTGCATGAGAGCATGTAAAATGAAGGTAGAGGTAGCGGCTAACTTGCTAAATCTTTGATGTGCTGATAGCAAATCAGTGTTGCAGGCCAGGTTTCACAAAGTTTCTGATTCTGACCAAGAAATACATCAAACAATACCACAAATAAAATATGACCCACTGATTGTTTGATTACAAGAGGCTGGTTCATTGATTTTGTTACCTTTGGAAACAGCAAAGCTTACGACAGAGCATTACGGCCATGTTAAAGAAAAGAAAAAAAGTTAATTTCGAGATAAGTCTCGAAAAAGTAATACTTTTACAAAAATACAGTCATAAATTTACGAGAATGAACTCATTATCTTAGTCTACAGCTAAAGGCTACCCGAAGATCTAAGAAATGTAGTATGAAAAACATGAAATCACATGTGTAAAATGATTTTGGTGATGCTACACCTCTTCAGGGCGAAGTTGTTTGTTATTTCTGTATCATATTTTATTGGTGCTGCAATTTGCAGACCTTTATTGATCGGGGAACGTCTAACCTGTGAATACCTTTCTAACTCTACCAGAGTTTTTAAAAAAGCCACAGATTTTTTCTTGCCAGCACATAACATCAGCATGTTACGTGATGTTATTATACTATGTTATACTGATGTGTCAAACAATAAAAAAAATTCCTTATTTGTGAAACCCATATTGAAGTATAACTTTACAAGATGCTCCACGGTCCTTGTTTTTGTTCAGGCGCTCTCCTGATGGCCTATGGCGATGGAGTTAAATTTCTGACTTTATTCTTGTAAATTTACGAGATTAAGCTCGTAAATTTACTTTGTTTATGTATTTACTCAAACTTGGTCCTTATCCTCAAATGTAAAAGCTAGGTCAACTAAGCAGCTAAAGTTTTCAGCTTCATGTAGATTGAAGAGACATGATAGTGGTATAAAACAGTTAGAAAGGAAAGCATTACAGTCAGCTAACCTGTCTACGAGTTTGGTAAAAAAAAACATTTTACTACTTTTTTAATTAACTTTTTTCTTTTTCTATTAAATACAATCCAGACTGGTAAATTTTGCTTTCCTTTATGCTGATCATTTGTAGCTTCTTGTTCCCCTTGTAACCTTTAAGCTGTAATACTTGATGTATCTGCTAAAGAAAAGACATGATTTATATCATTTAAATAATTTGTGATAGGTATCCCTTTATGGTAAAGCTGTAAAAAAAAACTGCTGTCAAAAATTATTTCCTCACTACAGGTTACAGACATAACATATATATGTAGTAGTGGGGATGTCAGTTCTTCTTTTTCTTAACCATAACCTTAAATTCCAAACCTCAATAAAACCAGGGAGGAGTTTGGAGCTTCACGGGCTTGCAGTGTTTCTTTCTGCTGCATGAAACTGGGCCAGTGGAGAAGTCGGTAAAAATAGGCTGAAAAATACATGTTTAAACCTTTGCTAGCAGAGCTATACGTTTTCATAGCCTCAAAATGAGGCTTGTGTTTTGAGGGAATTGTAGATCCCACACATAGCGTTTGTGCAGGAGTGAATGGGCTTTGAGCCACATTCATGACCACACCGCAACTCTCTTTCTCTAAGTGAGTCCAGATTTCATAGCAGGAAACTGTGTCTCAAGGATCAAAATAAAGAGCATATGTTCTGAGCTGCTTCAGTCTGCCTCATCTCCTCTTTATTGGTAGGATGCGGAAGTGTGACGATGGAAAGGATTCAAACAAACACATGACAAATGTTTCTGTGAGAGTGACACATATGCTGTTACTACATGGAGGTTATTCAACCCTCTGTGCTGCAGGTTTCATACCATGTTATAGATTTTGTGTTTTTGTCATTTATCACTCTGGATGTTCAACAATTCAGAGTCTGGTGTTCTGGATGTTTGAATATGTATATCTGGGGTCATTTGAGTGCAGCATAGCGCAGTTGGTTGTAGGGAGAACTCTGACAAACTGCTGAAAGTGATGAATATGCAGCATAAATCTGGTGATACTGATACTGTACCCCGTCAATATGTAGTGGGAGTGGTAGCATGAGAAACTTGGATCTGGTTCAGGCACACAGTCTGTTCACCTTCATGGGTAGAATGACAGATGGCCGGGGAGGCTTTCTGCAGTAGAGCATAGCAGAACAAAGCTTCCATGTCATGAAGAAGAAGTTTGAATGTGTGGGAGTTTTTGACAAGCTCCGGTCTGCAGCAATCTGTGCATGCACAGACGTTTGCACCTGTGCACACATTCACAAAGAGACTTTTGGTAAAACCTCAATAAAAGCTGTTTGTTTTACCTCCCAAACCGAACTTTACAATGCAAAATCCATTACCGTCTCAGCATCGTTATCAGCAGTGGCGGGGCAAGTCAGAAGCTTCAAGGTACGTTTCAATCCACGGGGGTACACGTCGCTTCCAAAAACAGAAGGTAGAAGTTGGCGAGGCGTTGTGCACATGGAGAGTGTTACTTACTGGTTATTGTGGTGGTCATACTGTGTCCCGTATGGCAGTGTATAAATGAACAGCATGCAAACACCTTCTGTCCAAACATCTGCGACAGGCACATTTTTAGGCTGCCTTCCAAAAACTAAAATACGATGGAGGCAGAAGAAATAAAATCACTCTAGCTGCTGGGCTCAGCTCATCTGCTCTCATTCTGTCTTATTTTCCTTTATTCAAGCTTCTCTCACATTCCTGAATAAGGCTTCATACAACTTTTCATTTAGTTTGACTTTCAAGGCTGTTTTGCTGACTTACTATTGAGAAAAAAAAATCGGTTAAAATACTTAGCAGTCTTAAAATTTTTAAAGACTGACACAGTTTGACAAGTTGACCCTGAGAAACATCCACTCTTTAATCCTTGCTCAGTTTTTCCAGAACTAACTTCTGAATTGAGAACAGTTCCTTATAGATTAAAATTTGTTTTTCAAGCAACCCAAAACCACACCAAACTCTATTTATTTGAATCTACAGTCAGCAGCAATATAAAACAATACAAAGTACACATAGTGATTAAAGGTCCCATATTATGCAGAAATCACTTTATTAAGTCTTTTAGTGAAATTTGTGGGTCTTTGGCTTTCCTCCCAGCCCACAAAATCTGATATTTAATGACAAAACCAGTACTTTGTAGTGCTTGTGAATGTAAAATCCTGACCTAAAACGAGCTGTTTGGATTTTGAGGATCTGCCGACATCACCGATTCCCTTTTTTGACCAATCAGGAGCAAGTCTGACCTGATTGGTCCACCAGAGCAGATACCCCCGAACCCCCTCCCCGCCCACTCCTCTCCTCACTGCTAGAAAGAAATCACTCCAGCTGCGGGGAGGGGAAATGCCAAAGTTGAAGAGCCATAACTGCTCAGTTTTTGGCTATAAACAGCCACAGAGTTCCAGGCACAAGCTTCCCATCTCGGAAGAAGACAAGACTAAGTGGCTAGAGTTCATTTATTAAGGAAATGTGCCAGCCACACTCAGTAAAACTGTGCATGTGTGTGCTAGTCACTTCATGGACAGAGGGCTAGTGAATAGACCGGTCCTGAATCCTGGCGCATTACCAACCATCCACCAACAAACCTTGGACCCTGGAAACATGAGCTTTTCCTCAGTGTCCCCCCTGTCTCTGTGTTAGCTTTGGGATGCTAACTGTAGCTGCGTTTAGCCTGTTGTTTTAGCCTGTAATGTTACGGTAAACGAGCTTCGCTGTTTTCTAAACATTGTGCACTCGGAGCTCGTGGCGCTGCTCTCAGTGACGTGGAAGAGCAGGGCGGTATCAGCGGTGGCTCATTTACATATGAAGGTCACGCCCACTAAATCAGAGCGTTCTGAACAGAGGGGCTATGAGAGCCTGGAAACAATGCTGCTGTGCTTGATTTATTGGCCTTTTGGACCAAAACATGTTACTACCATTTCATGAAGACATCAATGATCCATATTAAACTGCAGAAAAGAAGCATAATATGGGACCTTTAAAATATGTTATAACTCAGTTTTACAAAAAACAGTACCATCAGGTTTCAGTGACTGCTTTGTTTGCACACAACACAAGTTGCTCTCTTGATTTTTTACACAGTTACAGTGATTTGAATCATTGATCAACCAACCAACCAACCGTCCAACTGACAGGTTGGACAGTCGATTGACGAACTAAATAGTTAACCAATCAGCTAATTGATCAACCACAACCCAATAAAAGAATTTAAAAATAGGAGATATTTTTTCTGTATAGTCCTGAAATCTGACCAAGGATTTTCTAAAGACCTGACAAACAGAGCGGTCCAAACCATCCTCTTCCTCCTCTGAATTTTGGAGAACAACACAGGTCCACTATGCGCTAGATTTTAACAACATTAAGCCATAGTGCTAACGAAAAACATGCCTTTTCATACAAATTGGCTAATGTTCTAAGATTCTCTGTGTTGAATTACAAACACTAAACAAAGTGTTACTACAACATTTAGTTGAAGAAAATATGGTCATGATGAGTTCTAAAATCTAGGCTAATGTATAATTTTCTAAACTGAAGGAGTTTAAGCTCAAAGCTTTTCCATACATTTTGTTACATTCTCTTTCCCCAAATCATCCTCCTGGGGTCTATTTCAGATCTCAGTATTAACTGAAATTAATTAGACAGAAATTGGTTTGAACATTTTTTTTTTAACTGATAATTTATTGCATCACTATCAAACACTGTACATCTCCTGTGCTACTCTGTGTTTCCTCTGACCACTGAACCTATACTGGCAAAGATGTTTCTCATCTACAACTTACATGACCTGGCTAACGCTGTGTACACAAGTACTTGGCACGACCATACATAGCTGGCCAAGAAGGCGCCTGTTATAAAAATACACAAGTGGAAGCTGGGCTGCAGAGACTCTGCTGCTCCTTCTCAAAGCATCACGTCATACATTCCTTCTGTTTTCACTCATTTTCCAGCATTTTTTGCCGCTGAAGCTTTGCCCCCTGAACACAACTTATAAAAGACATCCAGTGTCAGCCAATTATTTTCGACTTTGATGGTCATAAATCAAGGCTGACCAATAAAAACAAAGACAGCCAAGTATAATGTTCGTGTGTGACTCCAACTGGATTGTAAATGAAGCCAGATGGGCTGGGAGAGAGCCACTGAACAGAGCTGGATCCCATCACTAAATGGCTGTGTGTTTTCCCCTCGTGCGCAAATTACGGCATCACCTCATTCAGCGGCATAAATCAAAGCCCAAGCTGTGATATGTGCAGGGCATCTCTCCATCTCATTACTAAAATAAATTCTCTGGCAGCCTTGGATGTGTGAGCCATGTTCGAACGGTCGATAGAAACACAGTTAGGACGTCAGTTGTTACTCTGTGTAGGAGCACTTTCAAAGCAGTCATGTGATCTCGAGCAGGCTGAGGCACCCTCGGAGTTGAAACAGACCCTGTGAGTGTAACCTCTCAGGGGACCTCTGGACACTCTTTTAGGAGGACTGACATGTTTGGATCTTGGAGAGTGGAGAGACTGAGGGAGGAGGGTGGAAAGGCAGAGAAATCAGGTAGGCTGCAGACAAAAAAAGCAGGAAGCAGGAATACGGCTCGTAAAAAGCACAAGAGACAGGTGGTGACAAGGGAAAAGGGACAGGCGTGACAGATATGAATAGACAGATGTGGGCAAACAGACACTGCAGCAGACAGTGATGGAGTTATTTGGAAGCATTCGGAGGTAGACTTACTGAGCTCTATAGTTTCCAGACGTATGATGCTGACCCTCATTTGTCTGCTGTGACTTCCATTGTTGAGTGAAGAAACAGAACCCTTCGACTACCTGGATTTCTCATCCAGCGATAAGAAAGGGTACACTTTACTAAAGAATGGTTTCCCTTTGAGTTCAAACATTTACAAGGACACGCTATGATATTTTTGCACCTCTATGCTTCTATTCAAACTGGTATTGTCAAAATCAACCGTTTTGGATAGATTTACGGCACATGAAGAGTTTTACATATGGTTTTTGTGATTTTCTGAGGTCACTGAAGCTTGGCGAAGCTACACAAGGTTCCCCACTTCAAGACCTGTGACTACTTCATCAGCTCGCATTGAAACAACATGAGGGTTCAAAGATTCTTGTGTAGAGTGATTCATGGAGGCTGTGGACAGCCTGACCTGTCATGCTTTCTGCATTATGCTCCTGAGATGGAAATTCTGTGAGACTGGCACCTGATAAAAGGAAGCTTTCAGTCAATATTTTGGTCTGGCGTTTGAAATTGAAGGTCATTGATATGGGTCTGTGAAATATGTAGGAGGGCTGTGCTCTTGCAAGGTTGCTGACAAAGTTGGTCAGCTGTCAGTCAAAGGCAGTGAAAACAGATCCATAATATTATGCAGTCAGAGGATGGTGAGCTGCCGCAGGCAACTCACTCCCTTTTTCCCCCTGTCTCACTTTGCTCAGATGCACTTTCTTTCCTATGGGAACTGATTAACGAATATTCAGCTGATTGGTGGGAGCTTGAACTTTTCCCCATGCAAACGGTAAACCAATCAGCCAGCCCTATTTCAAATCAATGTTCTGTATAAGACTGCAGTATCCATTAGTTAAAGCCAATATGTCTACTGCAGTCTTAAGAGATTTGTGGGTCTTCAAATTGTTCTGTGACTTTGATTAGTGTTATTAAATCAAAGATTGCTCATTCTTTGTAAATCAAATCAGTCAGAATTAAAGATTTTGAACCAAACTGAATCAAACACAAGTCACATCCAGAGAGGGAACTGAACACAGAGAGAACCTGAATAATGCACATGCCACTCAGTGTGCACCCAATACCCCTTTTTTCTTGTCTTTCAAGACAAGCTGATTATGTATGGGCAACCTTCTTGCAATCCACAACCATGAGCTGTACCAGATTTGATCCTCGCCACAATACACACATTATCTGTTAAACACACCAGGGATTGTCGAAGTACACAACAGTAGGCGTCAAGCTGCAGACAAGTCATACATCTTCTCTGTCTGACTTGGAGGAAGTGGTGGGGGCAGAATCTGCGTGTTGGTATTCATGTATATATTCAGTGTGTGTTCACTCATGTTTCCTCCTGCATCTGATTGTTCGTACTGATGTAACCAACAACATGATGATGTCTGTGTGTGTCTGCAAACAGTCATCACCAGGCCTCAAACAAAAGAGCTCATTGGTTTGTGAGTAAAAAAAATGAAGACTTCAAGAGGAGAGGACCTGGATCTTATCATTTGCTGGTTTAACACTAGCCAGACCGCCGCTCACTCACTCCAGGGCAGCAAATTGGGAGTGGGGAGCTGCCGACTGAGCTTGTGACAGGGACGTGATGGAGAGCAGGCCGGCTGGGCGGCTTCACAGCTTGCATGGACCAAGATAGGAGAGGAATGCTTTCCGTGTATAGCCAGGGGAGAGTGGTGCAGGAGTGGTAGCTCTACGAGATGATTTTTGTTTCACATCTTGAACCTTTAAAGTTTCTATGCATGTGCATGTTAACAGTTTGAACTGTTGGATACTTCATTAATATGGGATACTCATGTAGCTGCCATCTGCTGTGGTAGTGTGGACATTAAACTGGATAGAAACCAGGACAAAGTGTGAAACCTGGCACCTTCACTGGTGGGTGAAGCCACACAGTTTTAGTCGGGTGTGTGAAAGCTGTTTTAGAGTGGTACATGAGAGAAGTTTGGGGCACTTGTGCAGACTTCTGATTGGCACCAAAGAGAAACAGACTTTTTTTTAAACTTCCAGGACATCTGAATGTATTTCATAGACATCTGTCTCTTTGGGGTCCAGGGATGCCTGAAGGCCTTAACTGGGTTTCAGAAGTACTGCAAAATAATGTGTACAGGTTCCATACTCTTAATTTATAAATATTTTGTCGAAAAATTTAACCACAGAAAAGTTTTTTAAAAAGTTTGAGAGCGATCATTTTAACTTTTTGACACTTTCGTGTGGACCAGAATATAAGAGGTGCACATGATGGATTTTTCTATCAAAACTTACGAAAGCTTTTAAACAGGGATACATACGGATAACATTGAAATATACACCAGTGTTGAAGTATGGTGTAAAATCTCAAAATTTAACTGGCATCAGTCAGCCAAGTATGTCTAATTCGACTCCAGGAAATGTTTTGGTTTTGAAGTCACGTGTGTTTGGTTTAACAAATCTGAATTTTCAGATGACGCTGAATAAAGTTGGTGATAATTCACAAAAAGCATGTAGTTTAATGAAAAAATGCATTCACTCACTCAGTCAGATGGATTCGATGACATCATTTGATCTACTGGTTTTCATCATGTGATAGTCCGGAAAGTTTCACTAAGAATAACTGCGCTGATTTTTGTCCCGATCTCCCGCTTACGATCAAGCCAGAAAAAGCCAGATTGGCTGATGTTTGCAAATGACATTGTGTGTGACATTCCTGTAGAGTGGGGTGTGTTTAGAGTGATTTTGTCTGGTTGGAGCCGCTCGGAAGGCCTCAGAAGGAGAGATCGTAGATAACGAACTTGTTTAATATTAGTGGTTAGATTCCTGTAGCGAGTGGGACACTCCACGTGGAGCCAAGCATGCACAGTGTGTAACGTCACATGTACCGGAGCAAATAAGACGACAGTTGACTCAGTTGACTGACTGACTGAAGAGGAAGTAAGAAAGCTATCCGCAAAACTTGTGACAACTGAACTCCCCACCAACTTTCACTGTAATGCATACAACCCACATTTCCATCATCTCCATGACTTTTTCCATAATCATTTTTATTTTTGTGTAGTTTTTTTTTTTTTTTTTTTTTTTCGGAATCCGAGAGGTTGAAAACAACCATCATTGCTTCTTCTGGTTCGTCCACCATGTTTGTTTACACCAAAGTCACGTTTCACCACGAAAGATTTGGAATATTGAGCATGAAGAAGCTGATACTCTGCTGAAGAATCGGTCAGTGTGTGGTGTGCTAAGATCAGAAGAGAGAGATCTTGTGCTGTCTGTCTTTTGTAATCATGAAGTGTGAGGTCTCTAAATCTGTGAAGGATTGAAGAATCCTGTAATGTGTGCCAGCCTTTAAGGGCTAAGTTTACAGCTGTAAGCAGACAACAGGTCAAGAATCGGACACCCCAGTTGGCTTAAAACACAACAATACATGAGCACACTGCAAACATTTACCCATAATAGTCCTGCTTCATTCAGTGTCATGAAGGTTTGCCTTTCTGTCAACCCCTATCTCGGCTTTTATTTTACTTTCTTCTTCCTCCTCATCCTTTGCTGCCCTTTTCACCCCTCTGTACGCCCCCTGTCTTGGTATCTTATTCACAAATACAGTTTTAAAGACGTGAAGCTTAAAGAAAAGAGATCTGAGTCATTCTGTTAACTTTGGATATCTGTCAAATTAGAACAAATCCTTTATTGGACTGTTAAACATATCGGCTCGACTGAGGACTCTGCCGAGTTTCCCTCCTTTTTTTTTCCATAAGCTGCTTGTAGCATTAAGAATTATGGTCATGGCAGCACTCTTTCTCTAAGCCCGTCTTAACTCTTTGAATGGCTTGTGTTTTGATTTTATTTTCCATCCAGTGGTCTTATATTTGTACAATATGTCTTCATTGTCAGGTTCTGTTAAAATAAAACTCCAATAGAGAGCCTGTGCTTTCGGGAGGTGGGACCATTGTACTGCATTAGAAAAATCGAGATGTTAACTTCCTGCATGCCAAGAAGAATAAAAACACTCAGGGGACCTCTCCCTGCGCTCACAAGATGTTTGCACATTGAGCACAGTGTCCCTGAAGTTATATTTCACACGATAAAATGTGGTTTCCCTGTTGCTGTTTTCCTCGGGTAACCCAGTTTTATTTAACAGCTTGTCCTAAAATAAGTCAGATGCATCCCAAGAGATCCAACACACAAACACTCACAAAGACACAAACACACACAAACATACATACTTGTGTACTTCTATTCACAGTAAAAAAAAAAAAGAAAAGTACTGATACACAGTTTCTGCTTGCAAGATTAACTCATATGAACAAATGCAAAGCTGAAATTTGAATACCCTCTTGGTTAGATATCTGTAGAGGAACTTGTGGAGGAACTTATCTGTTTGTTTCTAAGTTTTCAAAGATGATATTTTTAACTGAATATCCCTCTATGAATTTAGTTTTAGGAATGCCTGTGATTGAGTTCTTGGGGTTTAAGTATAGGGGAAAAATGCTTTAAAGGGTTTAAAAGAAGCGCCTGTAGGACTTTTTGTTATTTGTTTGTAATCACAACATTCAAACTGGGCTCCTCCTCCTTGGATCAGTGCCAGCAGCAGCACACACGCACTGTGACAACATGAACACACTCACTAGCCTAGCAACCACCAGTAGCATCATGTTTCTACGTGAGAAAGACGCCAGAGTTGTGCACCTGACTTGGCATGTTAGCACAGGCTAATCACAGGTATTTGACACATACCAGGTTAGCAAAAAGCCAACTTGTGTTGCTCTTTGTCTCATGCTGCTCTCCAAGTGCTTGAAATCGAGTGAAAGTCGAGCCAAGCTTCATCCTCGTTTAGTCAAAAGTTTTATCTATTTGGTGTTTTGTTTCACTTTGGTTGTGTTTTTCTTTCTCCGTGTTACGTCCACTGTTGTAGCCGCTCAGGATAGCTTCTTCCACTCTCTGATCAACATGCAAAGTCACTTGCGCACTGGGCACGCTGTGATTGGCTGATGTCTACTCTCCACCCAGAAACGTCCTAAAACAACCAAAACATCAACATACAGGCAGAGGAGAGGGTTTGAGGCAGGCACAGACACACATGTACAGAGGCCTTGAACTGATGATTGAGCAGGATTATTTCTATAAAAGTTGACTTTTTATTTTTTAGGAAAATCCTGCAGACTCTCCCTTTAAATGCTGAAAAAGAAACTACCTGAACTAGTTTATTTTTTATAATGTGAACTGAATACAAGCTTTGAAATAATAAAGCTATCAATGCAAAATATCTCTACAAAACCTGTATGAACTAGATTTTTTATTTGAACTGGCTCAACATTGCTGAAGACACCACGTTTTCATTAACCACGGTTTGTACGGTACAGTTTGTGTATTTGTGAGTCAGCAGTAGGTGTGTCCGTGTATGTGTTTTGGCGTGTGTGTTTATTCAGTTAAGCAGACTCACAGACAGCCGTCCCTCATGTGATCCTCTGTCTCCGTTTCTTATCAACAGCACTTTGTTGTCCTGGCCTCCCTGTCAGTGCTGTGTGTATGCACCACCTCTCCGCCTGATAGCCAACAGCCGCCTGAATACACCTGCACTCCATCACACACTGTCCTCTGCTCACAAACCCAACAACTCTCAGTGTTGTAATTATATGCAAAGTATCCGTCTTTGAGTGACTTTCTTGCAAAAACTAGAAGAAACTAACTAGGAAATCCAAAGCTTGATTGCAACATTTACCATACACCATGAAAAAAAGTGAAATTATGTACAAATACAGCCAACCATAAGTGTTTCCACAGCAAATTGGATGATGAAGCATAGCTGCTGGTTTCTTTTCCAGCAGCAACTGGATGTGATCTGGAGAAGCAGGGAGACGATTACACTAAATCTGTATGCAACATTTTTCAAGGCTCAAGCTGTTTTTCTTCTTTGGTGTTCAAACAAGTAAGAGATCAAATTTGTTTGACGACTACTGCTGTTAAATGTGTGTGTAAGCTGTACTAATGATGTCTCCAAAGCACTGAGACGATCCATCCGCTCTCCTGTTTCCATTACACACTGCGAGATAAAAGATCTACAGCATCCCGCTGTAAGCTTCCCAAATCTATCCCACCCAACTCCACTCCACTCCACATTACCAAATGTTTATCAAATTCCCTTCATCTATACCTATTTCTCTTATCCATTCCACTACTCCCCTTTCCAACACACAGCACTGTATATCATCTCTCCTCTATCCCTTCATCCCTCTAGTGCTTTACCTTTCAGCTCCAGTCTTGGTCTGGTTTTCATCATGTGAGCCCACTGGCACTACGCTGACGCCCACCAGGCTCACTACAAGCAAGGAGCCTGCTGGTGCTGATAACTCGCCCTTAGGCTGCCCTTTTCCACAACCGAACACACTCCCTTTCTGTGCGCCACCATGAGAGCAGTCCAGAACACAACATAAAATGAATAAAATGAATAAAAGGAAATCTGTTAAAATTTCAAGCATAAATTTTCAGGGAGTGAGTTGAAACCCTTAAGTTGGCGGACCAGAGGCCAAGACCAGATGAATTTGCTTCCATGTCCCTGGGCAAGAAATTTGATTCCAGCCAGCTGTGTCATAAACTACGTGCTGTGTCAAAGCCACTCCAAGGAGAAATGAAAAAAATGACAGAAATAAGTCAGTGTTGTGGCACAGAAGTATATCCAGACAGGGTTAAGGTTTACTCAGGAGAAAACGGCCTCAAGGTGCTGAGCTTAATGACAAACTTGGCATTGCCAGTTTGAGGTGACATCTGCTGATGATGGCAACAGACAGTACAGCGCCATGGGTGCTATTTACAGGCTGTTTGCTGTCATGGGTGAAGTGGTGGTGGAGTGTTGTGTATGTGTGTGTTTGCAGAGAGAACAAACCCCCGGGCAGGGTCAGGTATGCTGGAATGATATTAAAATCCAAAGAAGTTGCCTGTAAATCGCCATGGGCTGCAATATTTAAACATGAAAATATTATATCATTATTCCCAGAGTCTTCTTCTTTTCTGCAATGTTTTACTGCTTTAAAAACCTGAGTTCTGCAGAAGTAATAATAAAAAACCTTGACAAGCCAGTGACAACATGATACACCCAAACACTTTCCACGACCCGGCATGTCTTTAAAATCAATCATCTGCCACAAATCACTCTCTCATGCTATTCCCATCAACCTGCTTTCCAATAATTTGTCATTCTCATGCAAAAGAAGCCCACACTGTATTACACTACAGACAAATCTGAATAGAAGAGAGAGGAGGGAGAGGGGGTGTACTCAGGAGAGTTGTGAGAGTACTTTACCAGAGTTGGTGGAACAATAGCACGGTGTCCAGGATGCTGCTCTCTGCTCCTTCTAACAGACACAGCAAGTGGTTGAAGATGTGTTTCTGAGATGTAAGGAGCATACATCTGTTTGTGGGCGGTACTTTAAGTGTGTTTTGTGCATTTTAAAACAATGGCATGCATGAGTCTATTTTGAACGTTGATTTCATTGTACGAGTGCAAGCATTTCTGCAAGTGTTTGTGTCTGTCTGACAATGGTAACATACATGTTTTCGTCTGCCCACGCACCCATGCCTGTGTGTGTGTGTGTGTGTTAGCAGTCTACGTGATGTAGATTCTGCAGCAGCTGTGTGGGCCATGTGGAGGAGGATGTATCATGGGGTCAGAAGCTGGCAGCTGGCAGGGAGGGAGGGAGTCCAGCGTTGTGTCTAGGGAGCCAGACATTAGGAGGTGCTTCAACATACAGCTCAGAGTTTTGTGTGTATGTGTGTATGTGCATGTGTGTGTGAGAGACAGAGGAAGATAAGTTTTGGTGTTATTAAGACAGACAAAGAAAGGCAACACTAGCTTGTTGTGAAGACATTCAAGTCTTTTAAATCAGATGAGCACATTAACACAGACAAAAATGAAAACATAAACTCACACCTCTTACAAGTTCCTGTGTGTTGATAGTTTTCCATCAGAGTGAGCCACACACACACACACACACACACACACACACACACACACACACACACACACACACACACACACACACACACACACACACACACACACACACACACACACACTTTCAGCTGTGTTGAGTTTGTGGCTGAGCAGTCATTAACACCTTAAGCAGGCATCTGGTTTTCCTCTGACATCGCTGATGGTTTTGACCTCTGGAGTGAAAGGGTCACATACAAGTCGCATGAGTTGTTTTCCAAGGGCCATGAAACGTCACAGCGTGTCTGGCGCTAGAGATAACAGATTAAAGTTGGTTCTTCCTTTGATTCTCCAAATGGATGCTATAGATTTAGTGAAACATTATTTGTGTTTTCTTGGTTAGGTGTTTTTTTTAAATAATAACAATAATAATAGTGATTATATATATATATATATATATATATATATATATATATATATATATATATATATATATATATATATATATATATATATATTATATATATATATATATATATATATATATATATATATATATATATATATATATATATATATATTTCCTTTTTTTTTTTTGTAAGGAGTCACATACAAAAAAAAAAAAAAAAAAAAAAAAGGCACGTGACCGACAGGTGCCCTATGGCTGTATGCAAAGCCCTTGCCACTACCGATATGGCCGCTATAGCCGATGTGCTTCATTGTCCGTTTAAGAAACAGACAGGTGACGTTGGCGAGACTACGTCCATGTTTTAAACAGTCTATGGCAGTGTCCCGTGCACCTGGGCAGACAGGGCTGGTCAATTTAGTTCCTGCTTTCAATCCCGCTGGTGGCATGGAGCGTGGGGCATCCAACCATGTTATAGCACCATCTCTGATGTTTTGTGGTCTCTGCATTTATCTGAGGACGAACAAACCCTGACAAAGAAATTAAGCAAAGCATTAGTTCGAGGCAGGTTCATCAGCTGTTCTTGCTTCTGCTGAAAACTGCTTTGCAACTAATCACCACCCCAACCCCTGTTTTTATGTATATACGTTAAGAGAGATGCTCACTGTTTGCTGCTGCATGCACGTGAAAAAGAGGAAAGGTGTGCTCCCCCACCCTCAGGCTTTGGCATCCTTCATGGATTTGGTGTAAGAGCAAGGAGCTCCTAAAACAGAGGGGTTACTGTTGAATTTGACTCATTGGCTGCCAGCAGTTTTCAGAGCATCTTTCACACTCTTTCAATGAATATTGTTTTCTATGAATATGTAAACCCTGAAACTACTACAGAAGAATAAACTCTCGTCTTTGTCTCTCTTCCTGTAATTGATCCAAAATTGATCAATATTGATCTGATATCAATATCATATCTGATATTCATTTACAAGCTTCGCCAGACCCCACTTCCCCCTGCTGAGACACATAATTGACCTCTATAGATGCAGTAAATGGTTGTAACTGACATCTGTAAATGACAGTGGCAGCCAATGAGCTAACGTGTTGCATATAAACAACAAGATCTTGTGACGAGAGTGGTCCTTACTGAATTATGGATGTAACCTATTACTTAAATTTACCAGCCAATAGGTTAACCCTTGTGTTTCCAACAGAAGTCTGCTCAATTGTGGTAAATTACCAGTAGCTTTTCACTGCGACACAGGTGAGTGCTTGGAAGTCAGTCCAAAAACTACAAAGAAAGTTTTACAGGTTTGCAGTAATACAGGTAAAGCAACAAGGCTAATAATTAGGCTTTTAATCAGTTGCCATGTAGCTAATAATTCCTATATTTTCTCTAAAGGAAGTTACAAGAATGCGTTATTTCAATATGAAGGTATCTGTAACATAAAGAAATAAAGTAATAATATTGTAAATAGTTTGCATGTATTCTTGTGGTGGGTCTTTAAACAAGAGTTTTAAACAAAAAAAAGAAATCCTCACCAAACTTGGTAGCACTCGTGAAAGATTTTTGTCTTGGTATTACAAATTTATTGGCAGTCAGTATTAATGCCCAAACTACTTCTTAAAACTTAACTATCCACGGCAACTGTGGCCCTGAAGTGTTATCCAATATTGTGATTTTAAAAAACCTCACAAACCAAAGGCCATTCCAAACACTCCCCCTCTAATCACTGCTGTCAGTGGCTCCCTGAGGTGGATGTAATGTGTCTCGCTCCCTGATAAAGCTTCTGTGTGCTGGCAGGTCCAGAAATATGCTGCAACATCTGCGAAGCTACTTGGGGTCCTAATGTTTCACTTCGCTCCAAGCTAAAGCAAACATGGGGAAACATATTGGGAAGGAATTAAGGGCAGATTTGAGACAGGCTGTATTGTTAAGCCTTCACCACTGACATGTCTGTTTCAGTCAACATCTACAGACAGCCTGACCTGGCAACTGATTCATGGACCTGGCAACCTCAGCCAAGATTTGTCAGGTTCTGGTTTGAAAAGGCCTGGAGGTATAAGATTTACATCCATTAGGAAAATATACTTTTTTAATGGAGAGTTTTCAGGCTGCACGTTTTTCATTTTTGTTTTAAAGAAGTTTGTGAACACCCCTCTCTCAGTCTTTACTGTCCAATCAAATGCATTTTTACTATTTACTCTCTGTCCTGTACACACACACCCACACACACTCATTTACACAGATTAACATGTGCACACACAGCAACCAGCAGACAGACGGACACCCGCTCATTTGTTCATTTGCGAGCTGAAAAAACGAACAGATGACGGCTTCTCCTTTCGGCGTTGTGCCGCTCATCGCGGTGGTAGTGGTGGTGGAGCACGCTCATCATTCCACAAAACCCCAACCAGATGTCCCCGAGCCTGGGAGGCAGGTGGGCTGGGTCCCCCCCTCCGCCGCACCGCGACGGTGCTGGCAGCTCTTCAAACCTGCTGGGTATAACCTTTAATTCACATGCTTTTCCTGGCACGGCGGGCCGAGGGGCTGCCATCTGCCCAGCCTGTTGTGGTACAGAGAGAGAGAGGGAGAGACAGTGAGGGGAAATGAGAAAGACAGAGAGGGAGAGAGAGATCGTGTGTGTGTGTTTGTGTCAGTGTGAGAGGGCGGGTGGCACCGTGAATGACCGAGTCGCTCAGAGGCTACCTCACAGAATATTGTTCTGGTGGTTCATTAGACCCCTCTGGCCTGTGTAACACACACACACACACACACACACACACACCCACACACACACACACACACACACACACACACACACACACACACACACACACACACACACACACACACACACTCACGCACACACACACACACACACACACACACACACACACACACACACACAATCTGTGTATGCTAAAATAGACAAAGTCACATTCATTTGAACCCAAGACCATAGGTCAACTAATAATTGCACATAGTCTTATAAAGTGAAAACTTGTCCTTAAAAGGAGTCAGCTGCACTTGCACCAACACTTTTTTGTGCCAACACATTACTGGTCTCTCTGTGCAGATGCTGAACAGATGCAGGGATTTCTACTTGAGTCAAACACTCCTCAAATTATCTTACAGTATCCCTTCATCTGTTAGCTAGAAGAGCCTTTATTGCCTTCTCACTTTTATCGAGGAAGGGCTGCGCTGCTTGGCTCACAACAGATGTCATTATTAATCCCTGACATAATGAAACGCTGCTGATCCCTCAGCCATGATAGCACAGTCAACAAACATGGCAACACTCAACTCTGGAGGTGAGGAGGAGAGCTGGGGCTGCTTGAGCTGTAAACGTGGAGAACAAATCATATTAGGATATGGAGAATTACGGCTGGACTGAATTAACTGATAAGATCCAGAGGAGAGGGAAGAAACAAATTGAAAGTGTCTTATCACTTGAAGAGGAGTAAATCTCAAAGAATTGTGTATGGGACGCTTTTTCTTGTTGGTGGAATGATTTTTTTAAGTGGTCTGATAAGATTTCTACTGGATTTTGAAATGAAAGAAAGAGCTGCAAGAATCTGGTATCAACTTAAATATAGCTAAAAAATGTAAAAGATTAACAGTTAACATATCTGAAATTAAAACATTAAGTCTTTAAATGTAACCCGTTGAACAGAGAATTCAAATGAATTACTAAATGATGATTCAGAGGGCAGTGTAAATATCATTGCACATTTGTAATGCGGCACTGTTGGCATCTGGAGAATATAATCCACATCTGATCTCTGACAGTTTATCCCAATCTTGTCCAACCAGACCTCTCCCAGCTTCAGAGCAAATAGAAGATAAACTGTGCAACATAAAAAAGAAGAACGATGACTTTGAGAAAAAAAAGTAAAGTGAGTCAGATCTGGATTAAATAAAGAGACAGAATGATAAAAGCATGAAGAAAGAGAGGACAAAGTTAGACGGAAAAAAAGAGAAGGGAGGATAAATGGTGAGCAATTCAAGGCACATGCAAGAGATAATGAATAGAGAGAGAAAGCCATAAATAGAAAAAAGAGGAAGAAGTGGAGAAATGGAGAGAGAGAGAAAGGCAGGGGTGCTGCAGAGCAGCAGCCACAGGCCTGCTGTGCGGTGCATGGCGGAGGCTCATCATTCAGCTAATTATGATCAGGCTTTTCCCTGCAGGCACAGCAGCGCTGGAAATGGAAAGTCTTTGTTCTCACACACCCCAATGGAAGCGATGGGGCATGGCGCCATGCAGATGAGATGTGTGTACACTCATATACAGACACACACACATACACACACACACACACACACACACACACACACACACACACACACACACACACGCACACACACACACACACACACACACACACACACACACACAAATACAAGTACAAGCAAGTGTGCAGTCTCATTAACACTAAATGCAAACACTGTGCCCACTCTGACACACGCATTCCTGTGTACTGAGCTTAGATCACACGCACACAAACACACATGAACACACACCCATGTACGTGCATACATATACAGAACAGACACAATCTGCATTCACACAGCATTTCTCTCTTAATGCATGTTGCCAGACGTTTATATAATCTCTACTTGTCCCTTTAATGCACAGTCACAAACATACACACACACACACACACACACACATGCATGTGTGCAGATAAACACACACATACAAGAACAAACACATACACCGTCCTACACAAACACTAACAGATTCATTTTCTCACCAAGAATGCAAACTGTGGGAACATTGTGAAGATACTATCAATTAAGTTTACACCCACTGAGGCAAGTTATCCGTCTCTATTAAAGGACACAGACCTCTTTTAGAAAAAAACAGCAGGACCTTCAATTACAAAAAGTGAAGAAAAAAAAGAGATTTGTATCTGAAAAAGGACTAAAGAACTTCAAGATTCTTCTTCCTATGCCCCAACCTTTTTCTTTTTCTTTTTTGGGCAAAGTTTGAACAATTATACATACACACAACATTTCTTAGCAGACTTGTGAGGTCAAATATCAGCCAAAATTATCCATAATGGATAATGGACCAAGACTGCCTGTCAGGACCATGCTGTGAGGTTCAGGGCCACTGAGCAGCACTTATTAATTAAAATTTATGGGTAATTCAGACAATGAAGTATAACAAAAAGTCACAAATAATTGCTTTATTAATAAATAAAGCAGAAATGTGAGCCTGTCACAGAAATGTCACTGGACTGAATACATAAGTACCTTCCCTTCTTTTAAACATTTTTGGAAAGTTTGAGAGGGCTTAATCAAACCTTGTGCTAAATTTATTCAAACTATTTCAGAGAACAGACAATTGGTGTGCTGTTCAGTAACCCATGTACACAATCAAACTGTGCAGCCACCAAGACGAGATGTTAACTTAAAAAGTTTTACTCTTTCTATAACCCCATTTAAAAAACAAAAATGTCTATGTCTGGAATACAATGAACATAAGGCAACTGTTTTTTTTTTCTTTTTTTTAAATAAAGACTCAGGCTATGTCATCATTACCATGCAATTTCTTTGATAGCAAGTAGGAGAGACCATGCGCAAGTGTAACAATGCAGTTTCTTTTTTAAATAGACAAACGGCTGAGTGATGACACTCTACACATGCTCTGAGGAATCCTTTTTGACTGTCTTTATTCAACTAACTAATATAGTAGCTTCATCAATTTTTGCATGCATGTTTATATCATATACTGAAAAATGACAGACATATTTCAAATTATTTGTGAGTTTAGAGGAAAAATGTGAACATTGCTACACTTTCTCCCAGACCAGATTAGACCATTAGTGTTTCAGCCAGATTAAACAAACATATTTTTTTAAGGCCCCAATCCGTAACCTTGCAGAGCAGATGGACCTGCCTGATTCAGTTTCTGAACTCCTGCAGGTCCATCTTGCCAGGCTCCAATGACCAACAATTTCACTCGGCTAAATTCTAACTGGCCCAATCAGGGAAGAGAGGCGGGAGCTGTGGGAGCAGACGTGACGTCAGCAGACTTTCGTACTTGTCAGCGTTCCTTTGATTCTAAAGTTAAATTTATAAAAATGGAAGCTGTCGTCTAACGCCTTTTTCACAGCTGTTTCTCGTGATTCAGTAGTTGTTCATCTATTGTTTCTTAGAAGCATCGGCTCCATAAGCTATGTCATACCGTGGCTTGATGTGGATTGGTCCATGGTGAGTGTGTTAATCAGAACGGTCGTCCAATCACCAGCTGCAGATTTTTTTTAAAGTCCCACCTCTGAAAACAAATCAGAAGAGCTGCTACCCAGATGGACTTGTGAAATAATTCCGTGGCGGATATATGAAACTGTTCGTCTGGCAAGTCAGGTTACCCAATCCGGGGACGGGTGCAGAAAATGTTTTGCTGCTCTAAAGGTCCCAATGAGCACAGTGGCCTGGAAGAAACTGGGAACCGTCAGGACTCCGCCCAGAGCTGGCTGCTCATCTAAACTGAGCGATCCGAGGAGAAAGGCCTTGGTCAGGTGACCAAGAACATGAAGGTCACTCTGTCAGAGCTCCAGCAGTCCTCTGTTAAGAGAGGAGAACCTTCCAGGAGGACAACCACCCCTGCAGCAATCTATCAATCAGGCCTGTATGACAGAGAGGCCAGACAGAAGCCACTCCTTAGTAGAAGACACATTGCAGCTCACCTGGAGTTTGTCAAAAGGCACCTGAAGGACTTTCAGACCATGAGAAAGAGAATTCTCTGGTCTGATGAGACAAAGATTGAACTCTCTGGTGTGAAAACCAGTTGTCATGTTTGGAGGAAGCCAGGCATGGCTCATCACCTGGAACAATAACCAACCCTACAGTGAAGCATGGCGGTGGGAACATCATGCTGTGGGGATGTTTTTCAGCTGCAGGACCTAGGAGACTGATCAGGATTGAAGGAAATATGAATGCAGCAATTTACAGAATTTACATCCTGGATGAAAACCTGCTCCAGTGCTATGACTTCAGACTGGGGGATGGTTCATCTTTCAGCAGGACAATGAACCTAAGCACACAGTTAAGATATCAAATGAGTCACTTCAGGACAACTTTTATGAATGTCTTTGAGTGGCACAGTCAGAGCCCAGACTTAAATCAATCAAACATCTCTGGAGAGATCTGAAAATGGCTGTGCACTGATGCTCCTCATCCAGCCTGATGAAGCTTGAGAGGTGCTGCAAAGAGGAAGGGGTGAAACTGCTCAAAGATAGGTTTGCCAAGCTTGTGGCATTAAATTAAAAAATACTTGAGGCTGTAATTGCTGCAAAATGTGCATCAACAAAGTATTAAGGTAGGGCTGTGATTATTTATGAACGTACACACATACACTCCATCAGATAGTCTGTATCACAAAATATCTGAAGGAATGACCAAATGACCAAAGTTGACTAACAGATATAAGGACACAGGTTTTTTTTTTTTTTTTTTTTTTTAATTATTATTATTAGGGGGTAATGTGCTTCAATAGTGTGAAGCTTGGTGCTCTTTATCAAAAAAGATTGGAAACAGATTCAGATACTGCTGTCACGCCTGGAGCATGCCTCTTAATGTCCTTGCCAGCATATAAATGTGCACCACATGGCAAATACTGTCAAAATAGTGCTTGAAAACATGAATTGTGATGCCTCCATGCAAGGCATTGTTTCTGTCAATGTTTTTTCATGAAGTCTAGCATTGCAGCCCCCTGGCAGACAGCGAGGATCTCTTGGCATGGCTCTGCACCACTCTCTGTCTCCTCTCTCTTGTTTACAGTACAAACACATCTGCCTTTCACGCATAAGTGGCTCCTCAGAGCCGTGCGACGGTAAACGATATCCCCCTGCTCCTGGATAGAGGTGTGAATAGCAGAATAATGTCCCTAAAGCTGAGAGGACTTGGCAAAAACACATAGGTTGTTTTAATGAGCTGCTTATCATTGGGTTGGTGCCTAGAGTGTGTGTGTGCGTATCCAGCCGACACACTGACACACAAGTACAACCAAAACCGATTCAGTGACCCTGCTTCTTTAAAACCAGATTTATGCAGCTCTATATTTATTTATGTCGAGGGTCCTGTGTTCTTATTTAGATGGATCCATACTATTTACATAAGTCAAAAATGTACACATAGATTTATCTTTGTTAAATTTAAACTACTTGCTTTAGTATTTTATTTGTGATCTCAACCCTGATGCAAACACACACACACACACACACACACACACACACACACACACACACACACACACACACACACACACACACACACATTGCCACTAACCTTTGTGGAACTTCTTGCTGCTCAGACTCCAATTAGAGCTGAATCAATATGCCACAGAAAGGGACACCTCTGAGTCGAATCTGGATGGGGGGAATTATGTGCCATTACCAGGCGAATGCCTTTTGCGTAATTATTAGCTGCTGGACGTGGTTACCAGCCATTATATAAATGCTCCACTTACTCTGTGCATGCATATTGATGCAAATATACAGGCTCTGCATCTGTTGATGTACAGGTGATGCTTTAAGTTCTGGTCCTGCAGCAAAGAAATGATGCACAGATGTAGAGCATATATGAATAATCTATAGATAAAACATATAAACAAACAGAGTACACAGACTTTTATCATCCCTCATTTGAGACTCAGTGTGGACATTTGAGACTCAGTGTGGACATTTTGACTCCACAACTTCAAGTTTTTGTTTTCTTTTACTGTACATGTTTCAACAATGTCAAGTACGAAACAAATGTCAGGGTCATCAGCTACACTGGTGAACTGTTTTAACTACAGGCAACTGGAGTTTGTACATAACCAGACCACAGCTGCTGCTGGGCTGATCAGTCTGCTTTAACCAAACTAGAAAATCATCTCTTAAACCTCAAAAGACACAGAACAATATGTCAGGAAGAAACTAATAGATCAAGAAATATTTACAGCATAAAGTGTGATGTTACTTGGATTACAGTTCAGTGATAAATTCGCTTTTAAAGTGAACCTTGTGTTGTTCCTACAAATACCAAGCAGCAACTTTGAGTGAAATACAATGGAGCAATGGGAAAGTCATAAAGATGCAGTTCCTTAAGCCCCATTAGTTCTTTGTCGGTACAACATGCATTTCATGGTGTTTCTATAAACTAATTACAGGACAGGTCCCCAAATGACCAGCCCGTACCATCCCACTTTTTGGTACCCTTCTGTGGGGATGCCAGACATGACAATCCGACTCTAGAAGGTGGAGCAAGAAGACTGCCAACCATTGATTGGTTGAAAGAATTGTTACTTACCATGCCACAGTGGCTGTTTTTCTCCTGGGGGCACACAGCCTTCACTGAAACAAAGCTTGATCTCAATTTGTAACAAAGAGCCACATAGAAATCACAAAGAAGAGGAATTGCTGGATGTCTCCTTGTTGCTCTTATGGCCCATTTATACTCCTTTTACGTACAAAAATTATCTGTCCGTTTCAAATGATGTTATCGTTACTGCCTACATACTTCCCTATGTCCTCCACGTAGGCATTGCAGTTAACCAATACATCCACCCGTTGGGGGGGTGGGTTATGACAATGAAATTGAAAAACAAGCATTGTGACAGTGATACATCCCGAAAGTTCCACCATTGTTATTTCTTCTTTGTGTCTTATTAAAGCCTTGTATCAGGTAGTTACAGCAACACTGCCCCCACGGTTTCCAGTGGAACTGTTCCGTTTGGTCCGTATCTGTAAGCTCCACGGAAATGTGTAGAAATATGGACGAAATGAACACGGACAGAGGGCTCCATCCGTATCCCTATTGTTACGTAACGTTGAGCATAAATGGGCCTTTAATGTGTCACATTTTTTATTGGATTTATTAACAGGGTACACTGTGTCGCACTGTTATAGCATCACGCTGTCAGTTTCCAGCTTACACGCCGCCTACCACGACCACCTACCAAATTGTACTTAGCTATATGAGACTGCTCGGTGGAAACAGGGCTTAAGTGTCCACTTAAGGCCCGCAGCCAAAGCCAGGCAACTCCCTCCAGGTCCCATGTTTACTGTTGTTTAATGTTTACATTATGACAGCCTGGTTATTAAAAAGCAACGGCCCCAGCTCCACATCTTTGACTGTGTCTTGGTTGACCAAAAATATATCAAATAACCATTGCCACAATGGTCACCACCATTGTTGGGCTTCCAAACACCTGTCCAGATTCCAGTAAGTGATTTCAGAGAAACTGTCTCATATGTTTAGCGCTGTCTTTTATAACCAAACAAGTTCTCAGTTAACTTCTAAAGCGTGTAAAAAAGTGAAACATTTTCAGTTTGCTGAGTTTTTTCTCTGTTTCAGTAGTTTGAAAAAACATGAAGCCAATGTCTGCAAAAGCCTCAAATCTAGTGACTTATATATACTGAATTATCCTCCCAGTTTGTGTTCAAGTGGAATTTAATAAGCAAATTAACTCCTTATACCCATTGTAGCTTTGGAAATGCCAAGAAATCAGCAGCTCTATTCACCATGGGACTAAAGCAGTGGGCTAAAACTCTATGCGCTGCAGAGAAGCTTCCCTCGCTGCTGATTTGGCCTTAACTGACCGTTTTAATGCAGCTAACAATATTTTTATGTAATAGCTATGTGGGACTAAGCTTGTACAGAATAATAACAGTTACATCAGAGAGAATCACTGTTAAGTATATTTTTAGATAGTCAGAAATAGAGAAAGTTTTAATCCGTACACATAAGCAGGTTTACGTTTTTTTTAGCCCTGTCGGACAGGAACAATGTCTCTGCCATTTTTGTCTTGCTCTTTCTTAAACTCCATCCCTTTAGCCTTCCCTACAAAGTGCCTCAGTGATGAGCAGAGCTTGCCAGAGGTCTGGTGACAGCAGTGGGCATCCAAACTGTGAGGACACTCCCCAACAATCCCGACTAACCAGACAGTCAAGTAGCCGAGCTCAGAGCCAGTCAGCCAAATACAGCAGAGTGTGTCCCCCACACTGCCAGCGCTGTGTTTCCTCCCAGCAGCTACAATGTGGGATTGTTTACAGCTCTTTTTATAGTCCACTGAATAAGCCCTTATTTTCTCCCAATCTACCCCTGCTGGGAGAGCCAGCCCAGGCAGTGGGAAGTGGCCCTGGGAAGTCGTAATTATATTTGGCAAAATGTGCAGACACACACACGCAGACACACACACACACACACACACACACACACACACACACACACACACACACACACACACACACACACACACACACACACACAGAAAGAGAAAAGTGTTTAAACACCATCACTTCCACTCATGCAAAGACACCTGTGAAAGAAGGTGTAGTAACAGGTACCCACACGGTGCTAAAAGCCTGTGTGCAGTTAAACCACATAGTAAAATCACATACAGTTGCTCTTTAAGGAACAGTTACACACAGAAGAAACAACTGCAGAGGAAAGCCACCATGCACGTCCACAAATGAGAGGAGACTCCTCTACAGCGCTGCTTGATCACTCCTCCCTCTCTGCCTGAAACATATGTTTAACAAGCTATCTGGTTCATTGGACTGACTTTTCCAAGACGTGAAGGGGCCAGGAAAGACTGTTTCATGCACAAAGACTGTACATGGATGTATATGTGCATAACAGTTCCTTAACTGTAATGAAAACACAAAAATGAAAACTCAAAATGTTTGGCCTGAGAATGATTTTTTGGTTTAGTAAAAAAAATGTTTGATTGTTTCACAAACTATTTTAGAGAAGTTATCTGTACTACCTTTATTAATTTTGTTGTGTAAAGTTGGTCTCGTTCTTTAGTTAGGCTATCGAAAAAAAATTTGAGTATGCTCTCAGCAGAGAAAAGGTTCTCCAACTCAAATCTACAGTGGTCTTCATCTACATTTTCAATTTCCCACATGTGCTACCACCTCCCCTGTTTTCATGACTAATATGGATGAGAGTAAACGGAATTCACCAGAAAGGTGAATATATTCTATTTGTACTTTTATGCTTATTTAGTATCTAGCTTTACAGTTGGTTGGAGGATAATTACTTGATTTGTTTGTGGCTTGTGCATTAGTTGGGGTGGTTGCTGCTCAGTGGTAGCGTCATTTGTTCCCAATCAAAAAAGTAGGGATCAAATCCTACTCCCTTGATGAAGTTGGTCAGTGGGATGGAAAAGTGGAATATTAGCAGACATAAATGCTTGTGTGGGAAAGAGATTAGACGTACAAAGTTATTTTCTGAGCAAAAAGCAAAACAATAAAAAACACAATTTTGTTCATTTAGGTTTCAGAATTCTTAGCACATAGAACTCTAAACATTAAGTTGTAGTAAATGTGAGTAATACATTTTCTCAACAAAAATTTGTTAGTTGGTTTAAGCGCAAGATTTTTAGATGCCCTCAAAACTCTAAAATCATGCAGACAGTTGCTTTTAAATTTTGAGTCTACGTAACTTTTTCATTTTTACAGCTCATTCTAGAGCTGTCTTTGTGTCAAACTGTCACCAAAGCTGTTTTTTACACATGCACTCTGGAAATTTGAAGAATTTCCAAAGAGCCTGTGCCCTCTAAAATTTAACTGACTCAACTACCGTTCATACATGTCCTCCCAGAGCCAGATAGAAAGGGCTGAACAGAAATTCAAATAGTCTAATTTCTGACAATATTCAGTCTAATTTTAACCTTCTTAGTTTCTAGTTAACTATATTGTTTGTGTCTTTTTTGTTGTTCTCTTAAGCCCTTGCATATTTATCCATCATAAATTCACTGCTGTTACTTTCAGTGATTGCTGTAAAGTGTTTTTTCAAAAAACTTGGCAGAGAAAGTTTCATATATTGTTACAACACATTTTTTCTTTCTGTCTTTACAATGAGAAACTGATCATATCCACATTCACTCCAAATGAGTGAAACGAACATACTGGAGAAGAGAAGTGAGAATTGTAATGTTTTTTCCTTTTGCTTTTCAAGGTTCACACTGGTGCTCTGTCAGTGTCTCCTATCAAGATGTGCCACATAGTGAGCCATGATCCTGGGTGCTTGTCATCAACGAGGCTGTTGTTTGATCGAAGATATCCGTCTGTTGAGGTACACTTCTTGGGAAATCTTGTGCTTTAGTATAAAACATTGCTTCACTTTACACTGTCTTGCTCTACATTACTCCACTCCACACTGCTGCAGCTTCCACTCCACCTACAACTTGCTTCACTTAGTGCTGCTAGGCTTTGCGTTACTTTTTAAACACAACTTATGTAAGTAGATGCATTTTATGAGCTCTGTTGTGACTGGTTAGTTCTATTAGAAAATAATATATTTTGTAGAGATAAACTTTATTTTCTACAATAAATGTCCTTACATGTTGTTTCTGGTCACTCCAGGTTGGTATCATGACTTTCAGTGCCATGTCTGAATTGTAGCTGCAGTTGTGAGAAAGAGTTTATGCTTTTAAGTCATCATCTGGTTTATTATTTCTTTTTATGACATGCCACCTGAAATAGTAAAAACTCAAGCAAGTACTTTCATAAAAAGCAACATTTCAATAAACATATCAAATAGTTTAGCAGCTGCATCTATACATATGCTCAAACAAATCCTTAGTGTGTCTACAAATTAAGGTGGTTTGTAAGAAGTAATCTGGGTGTCAAACTCAAACGCAAGAGCCATACTGGAATAATGAGAACAGTGGGTACAATCTTTTTGCTTTCTCCTCCAGCAGCACTTCCAGGGGTTCTCTTAAGTGCTCTTTGTGTCTGTGCAACTTGTGTGAATATGCGTAATTCATTCCTTTTCACAAAAGCAATTCAGCCTTTCAGAGTAACAACATCAGATGAGATGAATACACCATCAAACGGGCCATGGAAAAAAAAATTACAGTGGAGGAGAGCACATGGACCCAGTTGAAAATTGCATCAAACTACAGCCGAGTGAAATGGTCTGTGTTTTCCTTTTTTCATTCGGCCATACCTAGTTTGCACTTGATTATTTTAACAGTGGGAAATTCAGGGAATCTTCTCATGTTTGGACAAAACTGCTATAGCACAATAGCAATCAAACTCTACAGGAATGCCATTTATCTTCATGTGGTACTTAAGTTTTGTTATCATAACATCTTTCTTTGCAAATCGGAGTCATCATGAGCAACCAAGCTTATTTTTCATCATCCCATCAGGGTTTTGATAACAGGACATGATGCATAAAAACAACAATGCAGTATCAAGGTATCATTAGGTATGAACAGTTCACAATAACTTCTATAGTAGACTGTAGGGGGCATTTTTGCTCCTGTGTTTGATTATTTTTTTTAACATTATGGCTATGATAACAAAAAAGGTCTTACAACGGTGTACTATGTAGTAAATTACTGATTTGATTTTTTTTTTCTTTTCTAGTTTCCTCTTACTTTACAATACAATGCAATACAAAGCAAAAGAAAGGGAATTATTAAGCCACTCTTCTTGACATTTTTTCTTTCTGCAGTTTGTGACACTGTCTAAAATATTTCAGATACCTTAAGATTTTAACTGATTAATCGAAATCTCCTTTGAAATAGTTTTATTCTGAATTATTATTAGTTTTTACTTTATTCAACCATGATTGTTGTGTTTTACCTTATGGCATTAGAAGAAGACTGATCGTCTAGTCATGCAAAAGTATTTTACTATTTTTTTTTCTGTATATGTGGATGTGTTGGATGCATGAATCCATGTATTGAAAGCTTGTCTAGGAGACAGTCTAAGGTCATGGCTTAATTGTAAAAACATGGTGGGGATCTAGTCTGGTTTGTGGATACATACAGGAAAAAGAACCATACTGGTGCTGTGTCCATTTTTGAAAAGCAAAGCTGTGTGAGTATTGAACTAAATTCAGTTCAGCTGAAGAGGAAGCAACATCCTAATGACGATGGCCGAGATGAATGCAGCTGTGGCTTTTATTAGTGACAATGACCCAAAATGTAACTAAAATGCTGAACCTGGAATGTATGAAAGTGAATGTAATAAAACACAAAATGTATTAAATTTTTGCTCAAAATGTAAAAACTTGTCACATTTTGGGTCAGTTATAGCGTTCCAGGCTCTAACAGCTCTTTATGTTTTTATGCATGTGTGCCATGGTGCTTGTTTGTTGAGTTGGAGCTATAGACTGTATGACTGTATCATGGTCATCTTCTTTCTCCTCCAGCTGAATATTGAGGCCAAATCCTGAAACCTGCTGAATCCAACCACAGTTCGATAGCAGAGCATTATCTACAGTGGGGAAAATAAGTATCGAACACGTCAACTTTTTTCTCATCACATTTATTTCCAAAACGGCAATTCAAATGAAATTTCTACCAGACATTGGTATAACTCAAATAATTCGCACATGAAAAGAAATCACAATGTTCAGGTCCATAAATAGTAATTATGTGGCATTAAGTACGATAACACAGGAAAAAAGTGTTGAACACACCATGGAAAGGCTGTATACTTTGACAAGGAAATGCACCAGACCACATGAAATTTGTCAGTAATTATTACTTGAACTTCCAATTAGTGCAAACCAACATCAGCTGGGCTAGAGCAAATTGATGGTTCTATAAAAAAGGTCATTTTTTCACCAAGCAGTTAAATACGTCACACCTCATGATGGGTAAAGGCAAAGAGTTATCTGAAGACATTTACAACCTGTTTGTTGCTCAGCATCAGAATGGAACTGATTACAGACTTATATCAAAGCACCTAAAGTTTCCAGTCAGCACCGTTGGGGCCATTAGTCACAAGTGGCAGAAGCACCACTTTACCATCAACAGGCCATGCACAGGAGCTCCTTGCAACATTTCTGACCAGGGAGTCAAAAAGATAGTCAGAAGAGTACTCAACCAGCCAATGACCAGCCTGAAAGTGCTCCAGAAAGACTTGGAGGCAGCAGCTACAATTGTTACAGAGAAAACAATAGGCAATGCACTCCACCGCTATGGCCTCTATGGACACTCAGGTCGCAAGACTCCATTCCTCAAGAAGAGGCATGTTGAAGCTTGTTTAAAGTTTGCTGAACAGCATCTTGACAGGCCCGTGGAATACTGGGAGAATGTTGTCTCAGTTAGCGTTTTCAATACTTTTTCTCTTATGTTATCGCACTTAATTCCACATAATCATTATTTATGGACTTGAATGTCATGATTTCTTTTCATGTGTGGATCATTTGAGTTAATACCAATGCCTGGTAGAAATTTTGTTTGAATTGCATCTTTAGAAATAAATGTGATGAGAAAAAAATTGATACGTTCAATACTTATTTTCCCCACTGTAATTGCGTTAATCGAGCTATGCTTGGTCCATTCTCAGTCCAGCTAAGCTGTTTTTGAGCATCTCAATAGTCCAGTCTCGCGCTGACTGAGCTCATAGTCCAATTTCTGAAGCTGCATGTAAATGAACTGATTGACATTATTTTTTTAATCTCTACTTGGTGCAGATTACATTAAGCCCTCTATTCTGGCAGGAACCAGAATGCTGTTTTGAAACTAAACCCTACAATGTCATCCAAAGCAGAAAATTTGCAGTAAATTCATGTGCTTATTAAGAATAATAATTTTCTTAATCTTCTCAAAAAGAGTAATATCTTTTTTTCTTATTTATAGAACAATGAGGTAAAATTAGAAAAATGTGCTTTTTTATTTATAAAGGTACGTGGACACCTAAGAGATGGAAATGATTAAAAAAGTGTCAAACCTGCAAATTACCTGCTAATTAAAACATCCCTCCATATGTTCTGATATTAATCTTTGTTTTGCATCTCATTTGCATTTGTGACAACACTGCATTAATAGAAAACACTGTTTGACATAAATAAATATTGAAGTCCCTACAAAGCTAATAAAACTGTCACAGAAAGAGGTTATTTTGAGTTGTGATAACAAGGAAATTACAAAAATTGCCACAAGGTTTGATGGGAAGAAGAAAAGATTATAATAAAACTGTTAGAAAAGAAGAGAGATGCTCAAAGGTGAGACAGACGAAGGAGCTAGGAGGACAGGGTGCGTGGGAGGCTGGACAAGGGGTGAGCAGGATGAGCTCACCCCAGGCTGGAGGGTGAATCAGGGGGCAAATATGCAGGGGATGCTCCCTGATTCACCCTGGTACTGGCTTGTGTCGAGGCCTGGGATCCATCTGGCTCACCCCCTGTTTTACACTATCTGCGAGGAGGGAGGAGAGGTTGGGTCAGGGCTAGGTGTGTGTGTGTGTGTGTGTGTGTGTGTGTGTGTGTGTGTGTGTGTGTGTGTGTGTGTGTGTGTGTGTGTGTGTGTGTGCGTGTGTGTGTGCGTGCGTGCGCGCGCGTGCGTGTGCGTGTGTGTGTGTCTTTGTATGACAGTCGGCCTTAAGACAGAGAGGTGTGGGGGAAGGGTGCATAAAGGACGTTACATCCAACATACGTTTGTGAATAGTGTGCTGAGAAATTTTCATTCCAGCAACAACAGAGAGAACAGAATCTGTCATAATAAGTTACAGATGTGTGTATAAGTGCACAAACACACACACACACACACACACACACACACACACACACACATACACGCACACACACACACACACACACACACACACACACACACTGGCTGAGTCTACTGAAACTAGTAGTTAGCACCTGAAAATGATTTGCAGAGACCTCTTTGCTCCTTACTCCTCTCTGGTCAAGGTGACAGAATGGTGAGGACAAGGTTTGAGGAGGGCTTTTCTTTATCTGCAGCTTAAGTACACACACGCTTGAGGTGGTTTCATGTTATCAGTGTAAAATCTGGTTGATGTTATCTCGAACACGGTGATTAATATGACTGTGCAGCTCTGTTTGTTTTTCAAAAGGAGAGCAGAGGGGTGGAAACGAAACCAAGCTGTGAGCTGATTTGAGGGAAAATCTAGATTTTCTTTTTGGCTGCAATAGGCGCAGAAACAGAGTGAAATATCTTCTTCTTCTTCTTCTTCTATTTAAACTGACTACATAATACCAACACAAAGTATGAGCAACCTTCTATGAGGGAGTTTGCTGCATGACTTTTCTGATATGTTTTTAGTTTATTTCACTGGTATCTGCTATCAATGCTTTTCCTGTTGCATACACGTGTGCTTTCATTTTTAAAAGGAATTTCATAATTTTCACAAAAGTGAATGATTACCTATGACATTGGTATCACTTCTGTAGCAATTGGATGTGACAAGAATCACCAGCATTTCTTTTGCATTATTTTGATGTAATTGTAGCAGGCTATTGAATTTTAACCTTGTGGCATTGTTGTGGTATTGTAGTGGCAGGCTGCAGCATCTAGACTAGGGGTGGGCAACTAATTTTCACAAGGGGCCACATGAGAAACATGAACTGTGTCAGAGGGTCGCACCAACAATAATGTGAACTTAATTCTGCATAATGTTAACTTTTTCCCATTACAAAATGCACTTACTTATATTTAATTAACTGCTTCTGGTAATCATAAGAATAAGAATATTCTGTGAATATGTGAAACTGTGGTGTAGGTCAAATAGGAAATACTCATATAGAAGGAATAAACAGTAGTGTTTGTTTTCATTATTTTATAACCTGAATGTTATTTCACTTTGGGCCAGACAGAGCTGGATGTGGCCCGCTCGCCGTATTTTGGCTATGTCTGCTCCAGTATGAAATTGGGAAGGAGGTTAAGGCCAAGAAATATGAGTGCCAGCCACTGTAAATGAGAAAAAACACAACACTAGCACCATGCATTGTGGGCAACAGTTCATGAGAGGGACTGGTTGTCTGCACACTGAGATATTTGTCTCAATCACCACATCATACAGGCGTTTAGCATACTGCATATTTTAGTCTTGTTTACATTCTGAGTACTATAATTTGACAAAATAAATATGCGCTGTAGAAGGCAGTTTTAAAAACAGCTAAAAGAAATCCATTTCAAGACCAAACCAAAAATCAAGAGATAATGAAACCTGTAGAATCCTTTTAATTTGAAAGTTCACTTGTTTAGCATCTTTATTTTAGAAATACATTTTGTTAGGTGTTGACATTTTGTAAATTTAGTGCACATTGAAACAGGCAGGTATTTGTATTTGTATTCAGCCTGTTTGTTGGATTTGTTTTTGACATTCCCTCTGTTTGGATGTTGATGCATTAACATTTTTGTATTATAATGGATGTAACAAGAGCAATTTTCAAACAAAATCATTTTTTATTCATGAAGCTGTCAAAGCCACATTTTCCCTTTTAATGGTATTCATGTTTGATCATTGTTTGTTTTCTAGCACTGATTTTTATTTCTTTTTTTCATCCTTGTGGTTTGACAACAGTTGAGAAATATGTTTTTCAACTTGGCTCAAGGAAATTTCATTTCTCAGGCAAGATGTTTTCATACCGCAGAAAGATTGGAAAACATTTACTGGCATAAAGAAAAATGTGTTTTCTGTCTGAAAATCAAGGCAAATGTGATTTACAAAGGACTGTAGCTTTAATTCAAGGCTTTTAGATACAGACTTTGGGAGAGCTACTTAAAGCACATTATTTGTCATAAAGTCACACTGGTTTTTCACTGGTCAGTAATATTGTAAGTATTTTTATGACCTAATGCTTGCCTTTGTTGAATTCAGATGAATGCAGCATTTGAAAGCTAACCAAACTGACAGAAAGGGGTTGAGTGTTTTAGTTTGCATGCTGTGGTTGATACAGCTGAAATATAAAAAAACACATCCAACCTTGAAGTGTGTGAGAGTGCAAATGCAAATGCCTTCAAACATGATGTGGTGGGAGATTAAAGCAGGACATGACAAACATATGACCAGCTGTGTGTGTGTGTGTGTGTGTGTGTGTGTGTGTGTGTGTGTGTGTGTGTGTGTGTGTGTGTGTGTGTGTGTGTGTGTGTGTGTGTGTGTGTGTGTGTAACGGCGGGGCTAATGGTTTGTATTCTCTAATCCCTTCATTTAAACAGGTCTGGTTCAGATTGTGTGGGGAAGACTTGTCCAGATAGGTAGTGCTATTTGGCCTCTCTGTGTAAATTCCACCGTAGCCTCAAGGCCTGTCAGCTCTGTCTGTCTCTCTCACATTCACTTCAAGTGTGTGTATGTGTGTGTCAATGAGTGAGTGTGTGTGTGTTTTAGGGGAGGATATTTAGAAGTGAAATGCAAATATCACAGGAAGTTTTTTTTTTTAAGTCTTTGCAGAGAGGACACCTGTGTAAACTGCCATGTCACTCTGTGTGTGCCTTTGCGTGCAGACAGCCCAGACAGCCGCCTGTCAGGTGATGTTGACTGTTTGATAACTTCAAGCTTCTTGCACACACTTTATCTTAAGGGCGCAGCTCGATGATGTAAGCAGCTCTTTAGCATTTAGCCCCATTGGGACCAAGAGTCTCACAATGAAGATTTCTGAATTCAGAACAGATGACACTTATCTCTTTATATGCCAGAGGTGGCCAACCTGTGGCTCGCGAGCTGCATGTGGCTCTTTGCCTTTCAGTGTGCGGCTCTTCGATCCATTCATCAAACTGGTATATTGTTGCAAACGTCGGGATCAGTACTGATCAATACTTGGGTGATGAGATTAATACTTAAGTTTCACTTTCTCTTCTC
Source organism: Halichoeres trimaculatus (assembly GCF_033239565.1). Lineage (NCBI taxonomy): Eukaryota > Metazoa > Chordata > Actinopteri > Labriformes > Labridae > Halichoeres > Halichoeres trimaculatus. Next base: position 18,635,257 of record NW_027437192.1, read on the forward strand.
TTCATGAACTTCTCTCATCGCTCATGTGCTCATAGATAGATAGATAGATAGATAGATAGATAGATAGATAGATAGATAGATAGATAGATAGATAGATAGATAGATAGATAGATTAATTGAACTTTGTCTCTTCTGCAGTAAAAACAGAAATTTGTCTTTTGCATGGCTCCAAGTACAAATTCAAACACGCTGACACACACAACAAATCTCGCTTTGATAATTGCAAATGAATTCATTTTCATTTCATGCAATTTCATTCATGTGTGACAGGAAGTGTATTTGCAAGACCACGTTTTTTGTGGCCCTTTGTAGTACCACAGTAATTTTTGTGGCTCTTGGTCCCTGACTGGTTGGCCACCCCTGATATATGCTTTACATGCTTGTCTTTTGACTCCAGATGATCAAAGTCTTGCTTGCCTCAGCAACTTCAACTTTCTGACGAAAGGTTTATGGAGCCAAACAATGGTGGTTGTCATATTTGAAATGTTGTCTCCGCCTACCCTGGGTTCACTTCAGAAACAGACAAAAAAAAAAAGAATGAAAAATGGGATGTCAAATGTAAAAAAAAAACCCAGCTCATCAGACCAAGTGTGTTTTGTACCGGCTCATTAACACATTCAATTTGATGTAATAATGGGCCTGAGATTCTTTGGCTTTTGGATCCAACCTTGTGTGACTGGTTGTGGAACTGAAGTTGTTTTGGGGTTTTTTTGTGTGAATTCCCACACCAAATTTTTTCACCATCAGAGATTGCAGATTGGTTTTAACAAAAAGAAAAGGAATTGTCATATTAACTTATTAGTGTGGATTTGACCTTTGGACTCCTGCTCATTAACACAGAGGAGCTTAAACACATCTTGGACAGACATTAGCCTCTCGCTAACCAGACGCAGAACTCACTGACGCTCTTTGTCTCTGGTGCTTTCTGTAATCTTCTGGTCTTGTCAGAGTCTATTTACATCTGTTGAATTATAAAACCCATAAACACAAATACTGTTGGTGATATTTGGAATTTGTGTTGTTTACAATGTTTTGTATGCAAACACATGGTTCACAATCCATCTACCATGTGGACACTCGTGTTTAGCCTTGACCTTTAAAACAACGGACATGATGATTTCCAAGATTACTTTGTTTTATCCTGACAGGAAAAAAAAAAGATGCATTCATGGCAATCCATTCCCAATCTGTTGAGGCTCAATAATCAAACTCTCATTTGTAGCACAATAAGAATAAAAGGGAAAAAATAAGCATAGTTATAGTAAGCTATCTTTCAGGGACCTTGTGTAAATGCTATAACCCTCATGAAAACTCGTCTGGTTGATGATGACGTCAGCTGGTCCAAACCAAAGTGCCGCACTGAGCGGCTCTTTATATGGGCACATACTCAAAAGAAAATTTGAAGCAGTGTATATCCGTACAAAAGGAAAGAAATAAAGTTAAACACTTTAAATCCACATCATCCAGCCTCCATGAAGACATCTCTGAACACTGACTGCTTTCCGTTCTCTCACTGCCCTTTGACAGGACACACTGGCATCAAATACCCAGAATGACAGGAGGTGCAGGGATAAGAACAAAAAATGAAACAAGAGAAGAGAAAGGCCGTCTTTATTTCTAAAAAGCCCTCGGACTCCACGATATCTGGCCTGACCTCTATGACCCGTGGCTGAAGGGGACAAGAGAGAGGGAGAGTGGACACTGGTGAGCAGATAGAGAGGGCAGTGTGTTATAGTGGGAACCAGAAAGAGAAGAAGAAAAGGGAGGAAGACAGAGCATGTGTGTGCCCCTGAGGTTTAAGATCTCTGGCTCTGAGTCTTTTAAATCAAAGACACTGCACGGCCATGATCTTTGAAAGATTCTCTTATTACCTTGGAAACTTCTGCTCCATCTCCCCCACTCCATCAAAATCTTTCCTTTTTCCAGAAAAGATTACTTTGATCCCTAACTCAGGTAAAGAATGGAAATTAATTATTCAGTAAAACTCACATGCACATCTTCTAAAAAGAACATGCACATTCCCTGAAATACTGGGGGTGCATTCTGGCTCCTTACCCCTGGTGTCATGTGATATCTGTTCAGGTTTGTTTCCCCCACACAGAAGGAACAAGTGAACAAGATGGAGAGGTGAGCAGCAAGATTGATAGCCACCATTGACCTGAACCATGTATCATCTGGCATCGCCTCTGTTGCCAAAACACAAGGACTGGGCTGCTTTATCCAGTTAAAATGTCACTGCTAATGATGAGGGTTACTTTGCTAATGCAACTAATGTGTTGCTCCTGTGGGGATTCCTGCTCAGGTCAACCCCGACCTTTGCAAAATATGAAGAAGAAAGAACGGCTAATTGTTCATCATCTGGGGCAAGAAATGGCTTAAAGAAAGAGAAAATACAACAAAGTTATCTCACCATACCAATCTTTACTAAAAGATCTTGCATTAAATTTAAAGTCCTTATATGTTCTTATTAACCCTGCAAAACCTGACTCATTAAAAATAGGAAGAAAATTATATTTTGTTGAAACTGAGATGTCTATCAACTGTTTTAACAAAACCCACAAAAAATGTTGACATCATTTGGTTATGATAGATTGTTGGTATCATTTGTGATACATTGGACAGTTTTGGTGACTTTTTTACATATTTTTTTTTGTAATATACATTTTCTCAATGCAGAAAATATCTATTTTAAAAAATGAGCGACAATTTGGATGTTCTTAAAATTAGCAATGATTCTCCCAAATTACAGTTTGTAGATAATTTCTTATGAGCAGGCAATTTAAAAAGGGTCAATATGCAACATTAGCTGCCTGTAGTGGCATGATAATCCTTAAAGGTGCAGGAGATACTTAGGAAAAAAAATAGCAGGTTTTTAAAGGGCTGTAAGGAGGTTTAAGTGATCTTGCAAGTCTCTCTTCTAGATATATGCCTAATCGTTATCCTTCAAAATGAGATTATTAGCACCGATATTGATTATTTCAAAATGCCACTTTTTAGCTTCCTAATTGGGTCAAGCAGGACCAGATTGATTTACAGCACATTTAAGTCTCTATGACAACACCACGCCGGCTGACGAAGTTTAGAAGTGAGAAGTGAGAGAGCTGTGTTTTTCTCTGCTGAAAAGGATTCTGGGATTAATTTTGTTGTGATGGTGGACACAGGAGCCTAACTGTCAGACAGAAAAAGGACAGAAGGGCAGAAGAAAGCTAAACAGGAGAGTGCTAGAGCATGAGCTAAACTCTTTGTGATAATGTCCATTCCAACCCACATGCAGCAGTTATTCTGCAGTGGTCTGTTCAAACTTGAGAGTCTATCAATAAAATGAAGAGCGAGGTAACGTTAGCTCTGCTTGGTAGATAACTAGCAGGATATACCCAGGATTCGCTAACATTACACATTACAGACATGTCTCAGAGCACCGAGCTGCCAGTAGCGCTAAATTTAGACAGCTACTAATCTACATACTAACTGACAGTGTTTGCTTGTTGTCACGTTGGCCTACAGATACGTCGGAGCACTGGGCTGCTAGCAGCTACATATAGCTGGCTACTACAGTGTTTGCCTGTTGTCATGTTTGAAACAAAAACACTACATGTTAACTGTACTGTTAACTACCTTACCATGGCGCGTTGCATCTGGTAAAAAAGTTGTCATGAACAAAGAAAATTTGTTTTGATCTGATTTCCATTTCATTCCAAAACAAACACATCTTATTGCTTAATAATACTACTGTTTTTTGCTTTTCCCAAACCACAAAGTAGTTGAAGAGTTAAATGGTTGGAAAACAACCAAGTGAGCCTGAGTGCTACCTGAATGCATTCATCAGTGCCTGCCTACTCTCTGGAACAGTAACTCACAGAGACAGGGGGGGAGCTGAGATTCTCCTTACTTCCTCTTGCAAAAACATAAGAAACCAGAAGAATCTGGAGACAACCTGTTTGTGTTATTCCCTCAGGTAATCCCACGCTCACCAGTGCATGGCTGAGCAGACCATTGCAGAAAACACAGCAACGCTTGCTCTGTTTCTGAGAGGCTTCACTCTGCTCACTGACAAACACACAAAAGCGAGACCATTTCAAGACGAAAAAGTTTCTGAGGAAATAACTTTTAGAGGGAAACAAGTCTTCTGTCCTTCACTTATTTAAGATATTGATTTAAAAAAACTATTCTTATCTAACCATCCAAATCATTGTTGATTCTAGTTTCACCTGGGAAATTTGTATCAAAATTCAGGCAAGGCAGACTGCAGCTTTTGTTTGTATGATGAAACACACTTGACAGGTGAAACAAATGCGCCTGAACCATTCAACCATAGAGAATTCACCCTAAAAACCTGCCACTTATTAGCTTAATGTGCTAACAGAGTCCTTAGTGCTCTCCTCTTTAGGTAACTGATGTGTACAAGAGGCCTGGTTCTCAGGTGAGTCAGTCTCAAGTGACTTCTACTTGGAGGGTTTACTCAGGGTGTTGAGTCTCCTGGGAACCAAGGGATAGGATGTCAGCTGCTACTTCCTGCTCGAGCCAGTAACAGGAACTGGCTGAGATCCAGTGTGTGTGTGTTTGTGTAGGCATGTGTGTCTGTCTGTCAGACAGAAGACTGGGCAAAAAGCCCAGGTACAGCAGAGCCCAGGTGTTCCTCAATGAAGAACACAATGAGCGTGTGCAAACATGGAGGGACAGACAGGCAAATGGAGAGGGACTGGTATCAGAGAGCACACCTGTTGTGCACCTGCCCTATCTGCTCATAACACACGCGTTACGGATGCAGCAGTTGTAAACACAGACACACTCACACAGAAGCAAAGCTAGCTCGCACACATTTCTTTTGACTCAAAAGTACGGTAACACCACAGGGATGGATCAGAAATGTCTCTAGTTGCAGCCAGAAAAACTAAGTCAAAGTTTTCCATCAAGAGACTATCTCAGACTTCAAACAACTTCTGAGTCTTTGCAACTTTTTCTGTCACTTTCCCCTTCGCCCTCGCTGCCTTTCCACACTCTCCCGCTGAGCTCTTCGCTCTCTGTGTCATTAGGCAGCGCATCAGGGATTAAGAAGGCGATGGGAGGATCTGATTCGCGGCAGAATCCTCTAAGTCTGGCATTACCACACACCTCACAAAGCACAGGGGAGTTTCTAATCCACCGCGCAGCACAATCCTGCTAATGCATTCATATCAGACACACAGGAAACAGAGGTTGGGGAAGAATTAAACAGCAAGTATTACTGTCAAGTTTAGCACTGACATGGTCATGTTTGTTTTTCAGCGGTGAAGTTGGCAGAAAGCTGTGCTGCTGTGATGAAAGTGAGAGAAGCATCTGTAGGGCAGGAATCAAGCATGTAGCCATAATATATGACAGAATTTAATACATAAAAAATAAAGTCAGAAAACATTTGGATTATTCTTGAAAATATGCAAAAATGACTCAGTCAAAGAAACTTCCTACCCTCACCAAACACAAATCTATATATTTCAATTCTCAAGCAGAACCGTAGACGCAGTGAAATTGATTTGGCAAATAAATCAGAGGGGTGAGAAAAAAAAAAGGGGGGGGGGGGGGAGGCGAGGCATCATGTGTGAGACCAGCAGTGGTACTCGGTGACATGCATCATTGCTTCTGTCTTCTCACTGTATCCCCCTAATGGGAGTAGAGCTGTGTGTGTTTATGTGCACGAGTGTGTGAGGAGAGATAGAGAGATGGGGGGTGTGAGTCTCACAGACAGAAAGACTCGTACTGTGTGTGTGTGTGTGTGTGTGTGTGTGTGTGTGTGTGTGTGTGTGTGTGTGTGTGTGTGTGTGTGTGTGTGTGTGTGAAATAAAGATAGGGACTAAATGAGCTCCTGGCGGGACTGACCCTCCTCACTTCTCACCGGTCCGTCAGAGAGACTGAGCGCTCCACTGGAGCATGGCCACAAGCACGCTGCTGAATACTGAAAATACACACACACACACACGCACAGAGGAAAAAAAGTTACACAAGCTCTCGGCACACTCTCTCACACAGGCAAACGCCATCTCAGAAATTACACAGAAAACCCTCTGAGGTCAACATGCATTTCAGTTCACATGATGTCATGGCGTGGACAGAAAAAGTGACAAACTGCATGTGTTTGTTTGTGTCACCGTGAGAGTCAAACCCTGCATTCTCCAAATGTGCAGTGCTGGGGTTCAGCAGCAGTCATAATTATGATTCATGTCTCTGTAAACAGTCGTACATGTAGGAGAATGTGTCTTCCAGCCCAAAGTGTGGGAAAGTGAAGCATTAAACACATTATACACGCATTTGTGTGTGTGTGTCTGCTGTTGCATATGCAGGTTTAGAGCTAAGTATAATTACTCTTGGTGACATACCCCACATGACTAATGAGCGAGAATCGGGCGCACGGCGTCAAGCTCATTTGTCACAGGATGGTAGGTAAAGCTTCAGTGCGCCTGCAGAACACCGCTAAGGTCGTGCTCAACACTCATGAAACTCTGCTGCTTGATCAATTTCACATGTTTGACACACCAACAATTAGCAAAGATTCTTCACATGATGCGTTCTTGTGTCCTTTTGTTATTGTTGTGGATTAACTGGTGTGTGGACTTTCTCTCTGTAAACAGCCGAAGAGCCACACTTGCAGCCCTCAGCAGTGTAAAGGCCACGATATGACATGTCGACCAATGAACACATCACTGCAGTCAATACGATTTAATAACCCATTACTGATAGAACACTGCTGTTTATAGCTCGGCACTGAGGCAATCTTAGGGAAATAATGGTGAGATTACACCTCGTAAAAATAAATCGACACAGGAATTTTTTTATTCATTAACTTTTAAGATGGAAAGTTACGACTTCACCTGAGTTTAACGGCTAAATATAAACCTTTAGAGATGAGGAATTATAAAACGTTACTGGTAGTAAAGATAATGTCAAGTTATAATCTAAAGTGTAAACCGCCTGATCAATGCAGCTGTTAAAGATGAAACTCTTACACATCGTTGATAAACTGGAGACATACTGGCTCAGTTTGATTCAGTTATCTAAAAAAATAACACTGCTGGTAGCTTCTTTATCTAAATGATTATGGCCAGTCTTCATTTGCAGGTTACCAATAGGGTTTGGATACAAAGTTTGTATTATAAATTATAAATTGTCTCTTCTGCCATGCAGCCAAATACAGACACACGATGTAGAGCTTGGTTAAAACTAGGAAAGCGCACATTTAGTCATTTTTATCAAATGTCATCATCCTTTACAGTGGTTGGCACCACTTTTAATTAGATAGGTTGTTAGTCTGTGCAGAGTTTGCATGTTCTCCCTGTGTGTGTGTGTTCTCACTGGGTACTTCAGCTTCCTCCCACAGTCTAAAAACATGCTCATTAGGTTAATTGGTCACTCTAAGTTGTCCGTAGGTGTGAGTGGGTGCGTGAAAGGTTGTCTGTCTCTACGTGTCAGCCCTGTGATTGACTGGTGACCAGTCCAGGTTGTACCCCACCTCCTGCTCTAAGGTAACTAGGACAGGCTCCAGCCACCCGCGACCCTGAACAGGATGATCCTTACAGATAAGGGATGGATATTCATGTGGGAATAGTCATAGGAGTGTGCCCATATCCCCACAGCCTGATGGTCCCACATTTCTAAGATGTTTTTCAAAATTAGACCCCATGTTCCCACAGTTCTCACATTTTATTTTTTATTTTTCCAAAATCTGGTTTAGTTTGTCTGGCTTTAGGAAATCAAGGGTTCAGTATCTGTAACCTCTGCTTCAGCTGAAACCCTGTTCACTCAGCATTTTATTTTTTCTTGTAATGATTGTGACTATTTCTGATGCTGCTGATCACAGCAAAATTACTCATTTGTTCATTTACCATAAAGTGCTTCCAAAAAAATCTAGAGGAAGGATAGGGCTTAAATTGAAAGGAAATGTAGGAATATATGGTCTATTTTTTATAAATGTCCTAGAAATGTGGGACCATCGCGCTGACCCCCATGGCACAATGAACTGTCGTACATGTGAAAAGAAAGACAAAAGGGGTTGAGATGAGTCTAAAAATAATTCTTCCTGCCATCCCTGCATAAGTCAAAGCCCCAGCTGGATCATCCCAGTCAAAAAAAGTTTGGTTACACGCCTTGTGACTTTCAGCCTGATGGATCTGATGGTATCTTTATTAAACTGGCTGATCTTCATAATAATTAAATTTAAGCTGTTAATCAGCTATGTTTTAATGAACCACTAATATATCACCATATATACACCATATCTGTGTATACTCTCTCTGTCTTTAGCAGTTGATGTACAGATGATAAACACATATGCATTGGCTCACTCCTCAAACTGAAACACCACTCTCTCTGCCTGCTTGCTACACCTGTGTCTACTTATAGGGTGTATTTTGAACTTACAGCAGAGGACAGACTGGGGTCAGAGCATGTTGACATGTTGGCTTCACTGAGTACAAATGTTTGATCAGTCAAGTAAACATCACATAATGTGGGTGTGGTCTGGCTCTTTAAGGAGGAGACGCAGTGCTTTTTTTTAGGCTTATACTGATTTACAGCCCTGTTCTCATGCTGCTATTTCAGCCTCTGTCTGAACAACTTTGCTTTAGCTGCTGTCTCTTTAAGGATGCCAGCTCCACAAAACTCCCCTCCTTCTGACTGGCCAGCACTTTGGTGGTCCGTCGGGGCAGAGCTGGAGGCTGATTTTGGTGTTTGAGGCCCGCCCCTCCTATGTGTCATTAACAGCTCATAGGTCCTTATGCGACAACTTTCTCCAATGAAGATCTTGTTTATTTTTAGCACTATTTTCAGCAATTTACAGATTCAGAGATTTCTACAACATATGATTACGTAAAGGTTTGAAAATTTTCAAATGTTTGGTATAGACACACAGCATTGTTATTTTTATACTCGTGATTAAAATATGGCAAAGCGCAATACTCCCCTTTAGTGTTGATAAACAGCAGTACAGTGTGATTTAATAGCCTAAAAAAGTATATCAGAGCTGTTAATTTTGAGGTTGGTTGTTTTTCTGACTACTTTTGATTTTCACAAATAGATTTTATTATTTACAAAAGTGACTCCTTTTTGGGTGTTTGCTGTCATTTTCTGACAGCAGCGTTCGGAAAGTGTCGTGTTTGTTCACGATTCAGTGACAGCTTCTTTGTTTGGAATGTTAACTGTCATGTTTTAGTTAGTGATTGCTGAAAACTGTGTTGTGTATTGCATGTTTCAAAGAGCTGCAGAGTTCTGCGACAACCAGAACAGCCTTCATTTTTGTTACTGAAAAAGAGGATGAAAAAGCTAAAGCTAGCGTTAACCAGCTAAATGGAACACTTGGGCTTCAGCTATGCTGTGTAGATTGCAATCTATTTTGATTGTTTTTTAAAGGTGATTCCTTAAACTTGGATTTGATCAACATAGAGTTAGTCGCTTATGGTAGGTATGTTAAGTGGCTTTTGACTTAATATTATGATGCAAAGGTCCACTTTAGTATGGAAGTACCGTCGGACCATAGAGATAAATTCAACCCAAGACACAAGTGAGATCACTCTTTGTATTGGAAACAGACACATTTTTCAAAAATGATTGCTGATTTGCCAAAAAAAAAAAAAAAATCATAAAACCAATATCTTTGCATCTTGCTTGCTTTGCTACAATGACAAAAATTGTGTCAATGTGTAGATTTTTGGGGGTCAAGGAATCTAATCACTTAGGTTTCAAGTTTAAAAAACCAACAGTATTTCCTTTACGATGACAACTGGAGGGTAGACATGCACATTTTGCATAGAAAATTGTATAATTGGAGTGACTTTTCTTATCTTTTCTTTGAAAAACTTAAAAAAATGTGTCTCAGCAGTGATGCTACTTCTGTACTTCACATTTGTTTAAAGTTTCGCATAAGATTTTGTCCAGCTGTGAGAAGTATTAGCAGATCAGTTGCCACATAATAAATCTGCGCCCGGGGCTGTGACAGCTGTTGTTGTCAGAGGTGACGTGCTAATACTTTGAGGTTCTTGTGACTTTCTCATAAAACAAAACAAATGTTTTAATGTTAAATAATTAACAACTAGCTATCTACTGACTAGTTACTAGCATTACTACTATTAAGGATGTCCCTATAGCTAACACGTGATATCTAGTAACAGATACAAATCAAGTTGTTTTTTCATTAATTTTTACTCAAAGAAAGACAGAAACTTGTCATAATATTTTCCTGAGAGTCTAATACATGAACCATGATGACAAAGAAAACCAAAATTGATACATTGTGCCAATGTTCTAGCTCTGTTGACCTTTTAGGTCCTAACAGGTGTCATGTGTGAAGGTTTCTTATGTTGCAGCATCTATTGTGCACATGTGAGTAACTCAAGTAACGGAGTGGGGGAGGTTTCTGGATGTTACAAGGCCAGATAATACTTATCATGAATGCTTATCATAATGGTTTCTTGGGTGTGTAGTCTAGAGGTCAGGGGGTCCTGGGAGAAATGAGGAAAAATAGCTGAAATTGACACTTAAATATGTGTCTTAAATTTCTGTCTCACATGTCGGCCACAGAACACAGAGCACAGATGAGCACTGAGATAAGACTCGTTTTTAAAAGAGTGGACCCAAAAGAAAAACATGTCAAACACTAAATAAAAGACATCATACGGCCCTTTGTGTATTTGGTATTTTATTTCGGCATTATAAAAGAGTCACACCCAAAAGCAACACATCAGTTGACTTTTAAAAAAAGAGTATTGCTTTTTATAGTTAAAGCACAGAGAAAGAAAAGGAATTTCAAACGTTAAAAAGGGAACATGGACTAGATAAAAGCCCTTGAATCTGCTGCTGACAAAGAATCTCTCCAACAGTTGAAGCACTTGGACTGAAATGGTTAATGGAAGGTCAGTCCTTGCTGATTCAGCAGCTGAACTGCACAAAGAGTTAAGCAGTGGAATAGAGGTGCTTTCATAAATCAGTATATTTCTTTCTATAGAGACATGTCACAACAAAACGTACATTTGACAAGAAGGAAAAATGATCAAGGTGTTCCTTAAGAGGAACATTCAAGCTCTCTTCCATTAAGTCATCACTCGTCTCTGTAATTTCCATCTAAATGAAAGAACAGGATCATATTTGTAATGCTAATCCTGGCTTCGTGCTGCATGTATGTGCTGCAGGTAGAATGTGTTGTTCTGTATTCTGCACACATGTTCAATCAGGGCGAGGGCTTTGTGGATTCTAATCTCACACTTTGTGATCTGCAGATATCCGCCAGGAGAGGTTTGTGCACTGGAATGTGAGGCAAGTGTTTGCCTGGATGTGACGAGAGGTTCAGAGAGAGATTTACATTTTTCTATTAGTGGAGACAACAGCGGGACGTGACACCGCCACCAATTTGGTTGTACTGAAGATGGCGTGAGGAGAGTTTTTCTCAAGATATAACAGGGAAAAGGCTCAGGTTCTTTGCAGAGGTGTTTTAGATTTTTCAGCAAAATGTTATTCCAAATGGCTCTATATTTTCCCGAACTTTAAACAAGACGTCACCAACATTTTTAGAGGCCTAGGGAATGTGCAACTGTTCAGCCACTTTAATGATTAAATGTCATCACCCTGTACGGTTGACAAAGCCGGTTAATATGTAGTGATTGAACTGTGCCCACTACTGTCAGTGTTTTTTTTTTTTTTTAACCTTTTAGACTTGTTGGTCAGACGAAACACGGCTTGTGTGACAGTGTGTTTGTGTTTATAGCATGATTCCTTGCATAAAATCAGATGTAATTTTACTGGTTCATGCATTAACCAGTGTTCTTACTAATGCCACCAACAGCATTTAACACTATACCAGAGGTGTTTCTTGATATTAGGATGAAAGCAACATCGTATCAAATAATATGGAAATATGATTGTAGGTTGAACAACTGGGTATGACAATAAATCATCAGGGTACATTAACTTCAGTAGATAATCATTTTGTCTTCCTAAGCAGAGAAGAAAAAAGTAGAGTTGATACAAAAATACATTTTTGACACAACATGACTCACTGTGTCAAAGAGCAAGAGGCAGATTATTGCCAGTGTCACAAAGTGTTTATATGAAAAGCCTGAAAGACTGATGACAGAGACCAAACAAAAGGTTTCAGTTCAGTTGGAGGCTTCAGTACTCATGACTTCTTTAATTCATTTTTGACCCTCCCCACCCCCCTCCCCCTCCCCCTCCATTCTTCATTCTTCAGCTTTGAAACCACTAGGGTGTAGGCATGATGTCAGTCCCCGTTAATCCACGTCCACATCCAGGTTGATCTCTGTGCTCAGGTTGAGGTAGAAGAAGGCGTAGACGCAGAGAACGAAGAAGAGGATTGCAGCGATGACCAGGAATGCATCCTGAGTGACAGATTAAAAAGGAGAAGAGGTTTTAAAAAAGTGTGTGTGTGTGTGTGTGTGTGTGTGTGTGTGTGTGTGTGTGTGTGTGTGTGTGTGTGTGTATGTACACGTCTCATCTTTGCTCCACTTTGTTTTATTATGTTTGAACAGTTCTGTAATTACTATTTATTAGTCTGTTACGTCTATATTTGAAATTCCCTTTTGTCTTTCTTTTCATCTGAATCTGCTGCAGTCCTTAAGGACTCTGCTTTAACTTTGTTTCTAAGAATACAAACTTTATTGGCCTGTTTCAAAGTAAACAAACCATATTTAATCAGTCATTTATGAGTTTGCTTTTAAAAATAAATGTAATTATACAAGTATCAATCATCACACTTTCATTTCAGCTGTTTTAAGAGCAAATATGCTCTTAAAACAACTGTGAAAAAAAAGAAGAAAAGGGTAAGGGCTACAGCCAGGGTAAATGTTAGGGTTTGGGTTAGATTTTGGGGTTAAATCCCCTGTGTGAGAAAAATAGGATTTTTTTCTTTAGCTGTAAATCATGTCAAAATACTATTGGAGAAATACAAAGCACAATATCCCAGTTCTAAAGGAACTAAATTTGTTTAACTTTGATGCACAACACTGATGTACCTGGTCCAAGAGATTATCTCCTTTCAAAGCATTATTTTAACACATTATTTATATTTAGTCCCTTCTATGTTTTGTTTTTAGTAAAATGCAGCCCAACTATAGATCTCCTATATTCAGTACATTTTTGCAAGTAACTGACCAGCAGACTGCAGACACTATAACTAACAATACAGGACACTTGTTAAGGTGGAGTACAAAACCCAGTTTTGATTCCTGTCCTTTGGTGTTTTTAAGTCCATTCGCACTGGTGACGATTCATTCAGTTCATTCAGTCATAAGCTTTGTGCTGCTGGAAAAACAAGACAGAAAATAAGTGAGTTTTGGAAAATTTCTGCATTTGGCTTTTAAGATAAATGAGTAACACTGGTGACACTCGTAAAATCAAAATGTACAGTATCATTTTTCAGAAAAAAAAAACAGTTCAGTTACCACAGTGCAACTGAGGTACAGTTCTCCTGAAGTTAAACTTTCTTAAACAAAGTGCCCTATTTTTTCTCCTTTTTTTTCCTTTTTGTTTTTTTGATTTTCTATTGGCTAATTGTCAAACAAATTGAGGCTTTCCAGAGGAGTGGCATTCAACTTGAAAATGGGAATTTGGAGCGCTCGTTCATTACGTGGTACTCGCTCGATTACAATCTTCATCAGCTGGAGTTTCATTAGGGCCACTCAGAGTATCTAACAATGCCAGTTATTCTTTATCAAGAGAACTCATTAGCAGCAAACTTTCTAATCAACACTGGAGAGCTTGGAGAGCTTTAAAAGAGTGTTGAGTGTGGGCTGATTGGGGGTTACTGAAAAAGTATTATTTGATTTGAACAGTCTTTGGGAGAAATAAGTTTTGGGATGCAAACTGGGCCACAAAGGTAAAATGACATGAACTGCAGAGAGTGTAGTGTGAAATCTGTGAAAATGATCTCAAATACAATCTAAAAGAGCATTTCTGACTGTATGTCTCACTATGTTGCACATACATGACTGGCAGGTTGAGGTGATACAAGGTTACGAAGTGAGAAAATGACAAACAGGAAAGCACTTTTGCACAGCAGCATGCACTCACTCACACACAGAGACTACACATTCAACCCAGTGGCCAAACTGTAGAGAGAGAAGACAGAATGAAAAACAAGAGCGACAACGACAGAGAAAACACGAGAGAGATAAGGCACAGCACAAACGAGGGGTGGCGGGGGGCTAATAATAATTCCTCTCTGGTGATGGGTGGGTGGGGGGGGCAATTAAAAGGCGTCGCAGCATTTGCAGCTATCTGTGTACAAGTTGTAGTGCCTAGTCATCAGCAGCATTGGTCTTCATTAGCCTCAGCCCACGTTTATCTGCATCCCGGCAGCCTCCAAACAGCTTAAAGTCCTGCTTAATTGGAAAACTTTTAAATTTCATGCACTTTAGTTTCATATATTAACCGCCAGGCTCCCACTGCTTGATTTACTTTTCTATTTTGCCAGAGCCTTGGAGAAAAGAGAAACTGTTATCAAATCACAGCGGCTTGATTGTTTTCTGCTTTTCCTTGTGCTTGCTCACAGCTTTGAAAAACATGACAAAGAGCAGCATTTGTAATTCTGCCAACGACACAAAAAAAGTGTGTGTTCCGTCACAGGTTGAGTCACAGCTGAAACAAAAGGGCCCACAACACTACGATCCATTTTTTTTTCATCCTTTTTCTTGGCTTCAGGTTTCTGAGAGGAAGACAACAGCTGGTTGCAGCGACTCGTCTCTGAAAACAGGCTGGAGGGGTTTTTGGTGAAAACACTCGAGTTTGTAGGAAGCACCTGCACTTGATTGAGATCATTGTTTTCGAGGAGAGAGGCCCACTGTGTTGACTCCTGCCTCGCCTCACAAATACATTTATATGCGCCCACACACACACATGTACACACACTCAGGCGTAAATGCACAGCCGCTCTGCCCACATTCTGATGGAGACCTCTGGATGGGGCCCAAAGCACATCATCATCTTCATCATGTGGCTCTCTCAGCGCCAGCGGCAGCTGCAGCACACTCGGCATGCTGGGAGCTCGGTCTCTGTCACCCTGGCGACGAGCCACAGCTCAGCAGACGTCCCCTCATCTGGTCTGCCTTTTATTCTCCTCCTGTGTTTGTTTGTCTGTGTGTATGCGTGTGTGTGAGAGAGTTGGTGTCAGTCTTCCTGTTCCGATGTGCTAAGCCACATTATTTCAGTGTTCGTGGCTGTATGTGGGCGGCACATACAAACAACTGTTGATATGCAGGTCTCACGTCTACATGAGTACAGGTCACAGTAAATAACCAGCTCGGCTTAGACCAGTTTTATGAACACTGGGGGTGATTGTCCTGAGGATTGTCCTAAGCTTGATAGCAGTTGGGGATGACTTTATGAATCATTTATGTACAAGATTAAGAACATTCACCTTGTTTTGACAGAACATTGACTGTACATAAGGAAACACCAAACTGCCAAATGAGGTGTAGATAAAATGAAACAGCTTCACCATGTTTCAGTCTAAAGTTTCAATAAATCAAGCACCAGAGGAGGTTTTACAGCTCTTAAACAGTCGGTTCTGGTGTGTTTCTCTTAAAATCCAAATGTGCTCATGCTCACTCCCTCTGTCAACCTAGTGTGCCAACATGAACAGAGCTTCGTGCTACCAGAGCAAGAAATGTGCCCAAAAACACAGCTGCAAAGGACGACACAGTCCATTCATAGAGTCAGGAAAAAACAGTCACCAAAGTGCATTTACCAAGACTGCAACTCCAGACTTTTCTGAATTTTATAGTTTTATTATACTTTAAAATAATAATAATTTTAACACTGTTTTTTAATCAACATAACATGTGCACTTCTCTTCTAATATATATATATATATATATATATATATATATATATATATATATATATATATATATATATATATATATATATATATATATATATTTAATACATGTCAAACAACAGCCCTCATGTCTTATGGACACTAAAATTGAAATACAAATTCAGTTTTGAACAACAGCTGGCGTGAGTATTCACACAACTTGTTCAGCAACAGTACCTGTTTGGAAGCCCAAAAAGGTACTTTAGACTGCAGTTTGCTTTCAAAGATTTAACATGTGCAAAAAAAATATGAGAGAAAATTCAAATGTCAACAGACATCTATCCATGGTGTATCCAGAAAAATAAGTTGGCCCACCATGGGCTTCATCATGGACTATATAAAATTTGTCATAGTCTCCAAGTCGTCACCCATCTGCTCCTGAAACGGGGAAATGAAGCCAGTCTGTGGACACAGCCACATTGAATATGACGTGCGCTTCCTTTCTAACAGCTGTAGGGCGCCAGTCAGTCACGTAAGCTGGGCTGTGTCCGATTGGACAATCACATGATCCTAATATCTTCTAAATGGCCAAGTTAGGAAATAATTCACTCCCGTACAGTGTGTGGCGATAGAGAAACCAGCGTTTTAGAACCAAGCTGTTTTTTGAACTAGGCTGTAAATATGCTTTTTAATGCCGTAAAAGTCTTTCTTTTTTTTTTTGTCTTGGTATGTACGTGATTTCTGTTTTTTCTGCGGCCAGCCTTAAGTGGATCCTCAATGAACAGCAACTTTTAGCACTTCTGCATAGGCTTCATTTTCTAAACCAGATGTTGCCCCTTGGTCTTAACATTAAGAGACTGCACTTTACTGACACTCAAATCTCCAGACATGCTGACTGGATCCCTCTGGTTCTAATATGTTTTCTGCAGTCAGTCCAGGTTTACACAGCCAAAATGTTTGGGTGAAACAGTTCTTATAATCAATAATTAATAGTCCTGATGATGATGACTTGGCTTGGGCTTCGACTCAGGTGATGGGGACTCTATTCAGAGTTGACTTAAGCCCCATTTCCACCGAGCAGTTCAGTTCAGATCAGTCTGGTTTGGTATTGGTTGGCTCGGTTAAGACTGATCCTGTTTACATTTACACAGCCAACCGTGTCCCCTCATGGTAGGTGGCGTGTAAGCCGGATGCTAGTGCTAGCCGGATAATAGTGTGACACCATAGCAGTGCGACACAGTATACCCCACTAATAAATGCAAAGAAGAATAAAAACACGACACAGTAAACAAAGAGCAACTATGTGAAACATCCAGCAACTTGTCTTTTTTGTGATTGCCATGTGGCTCTTTGTTACAAAGCATAATCAGGTTTCTTTTCAGAGAAGGCTGTGTGCCACCAGGAGAAATACATCAGCTGTCGCATGGTGAGTGACTATTCTATTGACCAATCAAAGGACAGCCATGTTGTAGCTTCATCTTTGGGGATCTGGTATCCCTACGGAAGGGTCCCAAAACATGGGACGGCTCCTCTATGTCCCAGATTTAGTCAGTGGAAACGTTGTAAAATGCGTGCTGTGCCGAGATGAACTGAACTGTACTGCTTGGTGGAAACAGGGCTTAAGACTTCAATTTGATGACCTGCTGAGGCTTTTATCCAAAACCAGATTTTTACCACAGCATCCCTCATGGTTTTTACACAGGCACTCAATAAAACTAATTACCGAAGATTATTGACTGCAAATAAGGATATCAAAAAGAAAAGGTGTCTGGGTTAGAAGTAACTTTTAGTCTTCCAACATGCACACTCCATACATTCAGAAATGACAGCTGGATGGTGCTGAAAATCATTGTCTGTTCTCTCCATCCTCTGCCAATTCTATAAGCGATTTACCCAACTTTCCTGGCTCAGCGGCTAAATAAGACCAAGGGAAAACAGTGCAAAAACTGAACAGAAGGCGACTGTGCCAATTAGAAAAGGCAGCAGGCTTGTTTCCTGTGCTACAGGCTAGTGTGCTGAAGCTACTTCCAAAAAGCTTCTTCTTCTTCTCTCTGGGCAAACTGAGGACAGACTTCCTGCCAGTTTCTTCATCTCTACTGCCGTGACCTCTGTGCCATCCAGAGTTTGTCTCAGTTGGACAGAAAATATGTCCACACTTGCATTCAAGCAGCAACAAGCTACCTCTGTTAACACACCCTGACTCCACATGTGTTTAAGGACACACACAGACAAAACAAGAAGCTGGTTCCTGACACTTCAGAGGTCAATATTTTGTGATCACTGCAGTGAGAACAGAAGTTCTCCCTCTCTCACTTTCTCTTTCTGCGTGTTTCCATCCTCTCCTCTGCCAAGTTGCCCAGACTGCCCTGATACTAGGACAGCCCCGAGACAGCCTGCTCCGGCAGCTGCCAGGTTCTCTGTTCCCGCAGTCTGCTGGCCCTTCTGAGATGCCAGCTGCATCTGAAAGCTGCATCTCAACCAGGGACATGGAGAAAGACAGAGCAGACGAGGGGGAAAGAGACGGAGGGAAACATGAAAAATGAGAAGGGGATGGAAAGAGGAAGAGTAAGGGAATATAAACTGGAACCAAACACTGCTGTTAACTTAAAGTTCAATGACAGCAGGGAGGTTTTCTTGTCACCACAAAACTGTGTAAAAACACAACTTCATAAATCCTCAAAATGACTCAGTGGGAACGCAAGTATGACCAAATATCCATTACATTTGGGCTGAATTTCAATCGAACTCTGGGCCAAAGGGTCTAAGTCAGTTTAATATACCAGTCCCAAAGGTATTTTTAATCCGACCTCTGAAAATTCCCCCTCGTCTTAGGCATGAAAACGTTGAATTATTCATAAGCAATATCAATATTTCAAGATATGGACTAATCTAATTGGATTAAAGACGTGCTTAATGAGGCCTTGCGTGTCTAGGAGATGCATATTTTAAAACCTGACCATTTCACCCAGTGTTTAATCCTCGCTATGATTCGTTCATCTCTGTGTACTATGAGCCAAGTGAAGCTAGAAGAAAAGGTGATGCTTTTTGCTTTTTGAATTTTATTAATTATAGATGCAATGGTGGAGAACTAACAAAATAAACAGCATTAAAAAAAAAAAACCCACGAAAAAAAAAAAAAAAAAACATTGCTCCTGGTTTTACTAACAGTATTTAGAATTAAAAAGTGGATTTCAGAATCTGTGATGGTATTTAAGGAGGGTTTTTTAATCAGCAAAGGCTTATTTATGAGGAGAAACCTTGAACTAGTAAGTGGTATGCTAACTGTGTGAGGAGAAGCATAAACAGCTGCACCACATTTACCAGTGTGATAACATGGAGCCATCTATCTCTGCCTTTACAACAGCCCCCAATCTCTGCAGTGTGACAAAGCAATGGAGAGAGATGCACTTTTCAATTCTAGCAACATCCTCACCTCCGTTTACTTCAACATTAAATTACAAAACTTTTTTTGACCCTGTATTTTCTATTTCTTCCTCACTTGTTCTATTTCTAACTTCAATCTCCTTGTCCCTGAGTCCCTGAGTGCCAGTGTCTGTTGAACCCCTCCAGGTGAAGAATGAGCTCTTGAATTTCTTGTCCATCCAGAAACAAATTACATGTCAAAATGTTGCACGTTCCTCTTTTTTGTATGTAAGATGGGATATACTAAACTTCAGAGAACTCTTTAGAATAAGTTTTAGACAAGGGTAGCACTTTGAGATCTTTGATGAAAAGGGCTTTATGAATAAAATGTATTATTATTATTATTATTATTATTATTATTATTATTATTAGTAGTAGTAGTAGTAGTAGTAGTAGTATTAGTATTAGTATTAGTATTATAAGAGGGGGGGGACCTCACATCATTTCAAGTAGAAATGATGTGAGGGTCTGCAGAAATTTTCCTTTACTTGTTAGTAAACACAACATTCAAACTGGGCTCTTCCTCCCTGAATCAGTGCTAGAGGCTTCGCACACCTAGCACACCTACATCCTCCAACCAAGACTACATGACCACATTCACTAGCCCAGCAGCCACAGTCTCAGGGGATATCTTTAAGGTCACAATTATGCAATCTTGTTTGTCACACTGCATACTCTGCTAACCTGAATTAAGTTGAGAGAATCGGAGGACTGAACCAAGTACTCGTTTGCTGTCTCCTTGCTTTCTCCCTTTGATCAAAGATTTGGGCTTGGCCCAACTGAGAAGCTTCTGTTTTACGTGGGCTATGTCCAACTTAAAAATTTCCATTATAACAGTTAGCACAAGCCAACATGTATTTGACACATACCTACTCAGCAGAAAGCTTATCCCTGTTCCTCCCACGCTACTTTCCGAGTACCCAAAAACGAGAGAAAGTCGAGCCAAGCCTTATTCTTGTTTAGTGAAAAGCTCAATCTGTTTGGCGTTTTGTTTGACTGTTTGTTTCTCTTGCGCCGTGCTACGTCCACTATCATAGATGCTCAAGATAACTTCTTCCACTTGCAAATATCAACACGCAAAGTCACTTGATCACTTGGAGCGCCATGATTGCCTGATGTAACCATGCTTACTCTCCGCCCAGAAACATCCAGATACAACCAAAGCATCAACATACAGGCAGAGGAAGGGGTTCGAGGCAGACACTGACACACTTGTATAGAGGCCCAGAAGTGATGATTGAGCAGGATTATTCCTGTAAAAATTGACATTTTAGTTTTCAGGAAAATCCTGCAGATTCTACCTTTAAAGACCTACAGTGTGATGTGACAGAGCTGAGAGTCTGGGATATGAAAAGTGATCTAATGAGACATCAAACAGGCAGACAAATGGACGGAAGATGGTTGGCAAACAGACAATAAGCACCAAAAATCACAGATGGGCTGAAATAGACAGGGGAGGTGAGGAATAGGGAAGACACTAAGATATAGACTTCAGTTGTTCTTAAAGAAAGTAAATTCAAGCCAGTCTCACCCTGAATCCGGAGGAACTCTTCTTTGCTTCAGCTTTAAGACGTGTAGCCTTTAAGACCGACTTTGTCTTCTTGTAGTCCTGTTTACCTGGGAGGAAGAAAATCAATAAAATGACTTAAAAGTATTTGTTCAGAATTTTATTTAAGTCTGCTGTGGCAGCAGAAGCTCCAAGAAGTTAAAGTGTGTAACAAAAAAACAGACCCTCAGGGAGCCTTTCTCAAACTTCTTCTTTTTAACACTTTTCTTTTTAAGTTGGACAACAAAAGTGGTCACATATTCGGTCAAAGTAAGCAACCAAATATAACGCAAAATATCTTTACCTAAAGAAAAGTGAGTTGGACTGTAAAATCAAATAACACAAGCTGCAGGTATTAAGACAACGAGGCTGAATCTATAGTATTAGACTTTCCCCAAAAGCCTCCATCTGCACATACACCTAAAATACAAAGCCTCATTTCTGGTCTAAACAGCACAAGGTTCACCTGTGCTGGCTCAACTTCCCATGGGCTCAACTCTCTGGGGTGAGTCTTACGGGCAAACTAGCCACCTGGCAAAGCATGTGTGTGTATGTGTTTGTGCGTGCTGCACATGAGGCTTAGCCGGCTGTCTTGGTCTAATTAGAAACAACACACTGCAGGAAAGGGAACTTTGCTAACAATAGGTTGGAAAGGCAACAGCTTGCTGAACAGTGTGTGTGTTGGTGTGTGTTAGAGTGTGTTCTTCTATCTTTGCGAGAACCAATTTGTGCACTTGGATTGTGGACAAACAAACCGTTCCTTGAAGATTATATTTCAGAAAAAAAGTTCTGTTTTAAATTCAGAATTAGGATTAGGTTATATCTTTGATTAGAGCTGCAGTGGGATATTTTCTTCAGATGGTAAATATTTAAGTCACTGGCAAGGAAAAAGACAGTACACCCCCATAAAGAGAGAAGAATATGCATAAGACTAAGTCCCAGGGTCAGCTCTGAGCTCATCTCAGTTGGAGATGTGACACCAAGTCTAAACTCCCAACCAATTAAGGCTTATTTACATCCAAAGAGGGAACCAGAGAAGGAGGAGGAGGACAGACTGAGCCTGCATCCATCTGGAAAAGTTTTAGGAGAGAAAAGATTAAAAATGGGCTGGTGAAAGAGGAGTGGTAGAAAAGGCTGTGTGTTGGGATTCAGAAAACAGACTCTGTTGCATGCAGCTGACTATTGTGTCTTTCTGAGAGCTCAGGTTATCTTGTGAGTGAAACCTTGGAGGAGAGCAGTCATCTGATCATACTGAGAGTGTTACCATTATTCTATTTTGTTTACACTTAAGGTGGGAACTTCATATCATCATCTTTCCTCTTTCATATTGATCAGCAAATGAGAAGAAATGTGGTGGTTCCGTTTTCAAATATGAAGGGTCAAGGTCCATGTTGTAAGGTAATTAATATCTTTGAGAACGCATCAGCTGTAAGCCACTGAAACTGGCATGATGACTACTTATTGTGGGCTGAGTAAACTTC
This sequence comes from Halichoeres trimaculatus, assembly GCF_033239565.1. Lineage (NCBI taxonomy): Eukaryota > Metazoa > Chordata > Actinopteri > Labriformes > Labridae > Halichoeres > Halichoeres trimaculatus. Next base: position 18,657,497 of record NW_027437192.1, read on the forward strand.
TGCTTGGTAAAATAGTGTCTTTAAATGGTACAGATAACGAAAGACAATCACTATATTCTTACAAGCATAAACAGCTAATGTTAGCATTCAGCTGTTTACAAACTTATGTTATTGTTGGCTGGGAGTCACTGAATGTTAATATTATCATATGACCGTTTCACAGTTGGAAAAGCGGTTTAACAACCTAGCAAACTGTAAATTGAGCTAGGAAGTGGTTAAATGCTAACATGATAACTAATGCTATTTTATTTTCAAATATGACCTAATGAGCCATCAGATTTGAAAGAACATATTCAGTTACTGATAAAGCTAACAGTCGCAAAATAATGGTACGTTATTATAAGATCAGATGAGCTTCCCAACCAGGGCTTGACATTAACTTTTTTGCTCACCAGCCACTGTGGCTAGTGGTATCCCTGAGTTACTAGCCACTCAGTATTTTCACTGGCCACAATTTGTTGTTGGATAATTATGTTCAATATGATTAAAGCCAATGATGAAGTTTACTTAAAAAAGATTTACAACCTCTTTAAATGTAAATGATCCACCAGCATTTGGCCGGTTGGCCGGTGTTAATGTCAAGCCCTGTTCCCAACCCAAACGTAACATCAGAAGAAAAAGATAACAAGCATGGGCTAACAAGATTCTCTGTCTTACAACAAATAGACAAGCATTTTCTCCTTTTTGACTCATTTTCCTCACAGTTCTCTCACTTATCTCACTTTCTCCTTCTCCCCTGCTCATAGGCTCTTCCTCCTCCACCTCCTCCTCCTCCTCCTCCTCCTCTTTCGTTCCTCTCTGACTCTGTTGAGGGCTAATAGAAATGGGGAGCATGTTGCCAGAAGCAGACAGTGAGCTTGTGGGAATTCATTAGAAGGGCCACTGGATGTCTCCTCCACTTGTCAGGGAGTGGAGAAGGGGGAGATTTGATTGGGCGGCGCCTCAAGTTGATCACCATTCATAGAAACTGTGCCTGAGCTTACAGCAGGAAAATAGCTTGTTGTAGACACTACATTAAATGTTAAGTGTCAGAACATATAGAGAAGTAAATACAATATATATATATCAGATATCCTTTATTGATCCCTAAGGGGAAATTACTTCTTTTTTTAGCCACTATGCTTTCAAAATAATACAGTTTCCTACATATGTTTTCCTACATATGAATTTTGGGGAAAAACTGACTCTCAGAGGCTCCTGGGATGAGCTTATTAATCATCTGTGGAGTAATTCAATGACTGCAAGATCCAGGTCATATGGGGGAATTTTCGAGTGTCTTTTTATTTGTAAACATGTGTTGTTACAGCCTAGAAAGCAGTTATGCGCCAGCCTTTAAACCAATTTAGCTAGCTGAGAAGAGCCAGCTCGTGTAGAGAAGATGCCAGCACTAGCCAGATACATAAGCTGATGAAAGGTAGTTCTGATTTCACTGTTCTCGTCTGTTAACTTCTACATTGTTGCAAATTTTGCCTTATTTACAAAAAATTAAAAACACCACAAACTAGCCGGCTAGTCAGCTAGTTTACAGGTTTATTGTAGTTAAGAATTTTTTCAAAATCCTCACAAGTTTAATTTAATATGCCCTAATATCACATAAGCTTCCCCTGTTAAAGTTAGTTATCTAACTAAAATCACTTCAATAAATTAAAGTTAGTATGAGGAACAGTTCCAATTGTTGCACCTACTGTGAATCTAGTGATGCTAACTGCATATAAACAGGTTTGACAGTCAAAAAGAAAAAAAAAGAAAAAAAAATATTGTTTGCTTTTTAATGTCCTTAAAAGGCACAATTTCATTCTGTTTCTTCACATTTTACAAATTTCCTTTAGGAGTTTAATAACAGGAATTCTACAGACATGTCTCTTTGCCTTCAAACTTCAGAAAAATTAACATTGCAAAATGCAGTAGAGCAGAACTTCATGAAATGAGTAAACTAGTTTGCTGAAGTGTGGCGTGTAAGAAGCCCTATTTTCCTGTCTGGTCTGCACAATTCAGGAAAATATTGTACACTTAGTTTAGAAGAGGAAGTCCACAGCTGAACAAGCAGCATGTTTTCCTTTTTCACTTCATCTGGCTCTGTGTCCTTAAGGTACCTCTTCTGCAGCAAAGCGCCCAAGGATACTCAAAGGCAGAATGACATCCTTACTTAAGCAGGCTAAGAGTTTAAAAATCAAAGGCAGACTTTTTTCAGTGTTAACACAAACCTATGCTGTTTTTTTCTTTTCCTGGGGGTTAAACTTAATTTAAGTCTACATGGAGAGAATTACGTCTGTACGGAAAAAGTCATCCCATCCCAATAAACCCAAAAAACATCTGGTAAAAATCAATTCTTAATTGGAGCGAAGTCAGAATAATTGTAACCAGTAAAAGCATGAAGAGTTGATACTGAGTAGAAATGCCAGAGGATTACATCAGCCTGTCCAAGGCATTGTGATGTTACTGTGTTACAGTGGGGCGCGTCTTAGAGCCTCGTGGTGCCTTTCCCCTGTGGTTTGTTTGTGTGGGTCTAGAATGCCCACACATCCTCAGAAACACACACACTCACACGTACACACACATCCTGATGATATTGCACTGGGCTTATGAGCTCTCCTATTTGTCATTTCTGTTCCCTCTGCTGCACCAGTGCTGTAGACACTTTCTGTCACCAATTATCTACCTGTGCTGGGCTACACTGCATCCTCCCATCCCTCCCTGCTGAAAAGACATCACTGTCCTCCTGTTAGCTACCCACAATGCAGTGCCTCAGATGAACATTAGCACTTGTAAGGCGGCCCAGAGAGTCTGCAGAGTCTTTTTTAATGTTCATTGAAGTCATTACTACATTTATGTTTGGAGGACTAGAGAAGAGTTAGTGGCTTCTTTCGCCTCACATCACTCTCCTTAAATTCCCTTAGATGTTTTTTTTCCTTTGACTTCGATTATGAAGAGGTCATTTTTTAACAGCCATTATTCTGCTTAGTATATCCACAAAGGTAAGTGGTACTAGCTAAAATTAGCCATGTGAGCTAGTGTTTGTTGTACAAATTGCTTTCAATAAAGTAAAAAGAAAGTAACACTGCAGAGATTGTCTGAATTAACAGATGCATCAAGGTTGGCATACTTGTGTTTTACAATAATATCAATGTGTGCTTCTAAATAAATCTCTGTGGATGACATCCTGTGCATGGCCACAACTCGAGTGTTGGTTTGCTTCAGAAGTATAATCAGACAAGAGTGTAATAATCCCGAGTGGTTTAGAGGGAAAAACCAACAGAGACTGTTCCAGAAATAAGCAGAAAAGTTTAATCTAGTGAAACTCTCAAAGATAGAACCGACAGATGAAAGCGGTAGTAGTTAAAAGTTTCCTTGTTAACTCTTGACATTGAACAAGTACTTCAGCACTTCCTGTTAGTGGAAGAGGAACAGCTGCTGGGAGCAAGACGAAAACACTGAGACGCTCTCATGAAGTGCTTTTTGTTGCTGCATCCAGCAGACACTTAAAAAAAACTCACTTTGAGTGTAACTTTTCAAAAAAGTAAGAAAAGTCACATTAACATTAGCTTTATATTAATGTCCAGTTCTGAATGAGCAGATTAAACACAAAAGATGAGAATTACTAACAGACTTAGTGATGTATGATGCGCTGTAAATTTCCCATATCATGCTTCAAAACATCAATACATGAAGTTAAATCACATTAAACTGCTTCAGCACACCTAACTGTGTTTGTCTAAATGCAGCAGTCTCATTCTACTTTATGTCGAGCACTTGATACAGCTTTTCTCTGAAATATCAAAGCAATTAACTCGAACAACTGAGCTATTCATTGGCTTTTATTTATCTACAGCTTTTTGTCAAGAAGGGAAAATGCTGTCTGTGTTGCATGCGGCTGTGCTGACTCTATGCCAGAGAATAGGTATGAAAGAATCTACAGATCTATTGGATTATACTAAACACGTATAGATGCTACACTGCTAGTGCAATGTGTAAATAATACTGTATTGTTTTCACAGTAAAGTCACAGAAAACAAGCTTTTGAGCTTATAAAAAAGAGAAACAAAAATTCTGGAGGAATTTGGTGTGTTTGTGTGTGTTAAAATCTGTCCGGAGTATTCGCACTGCACACAGAAAAAGATAGGATGATTTGGACAGCCAGACTACTGTCCAGCTCATTCTCTCTGTGTCTCTCTGAGAGCCCTGGGAAAACTCGGCCAACAGGCTGGCAATGTGTCTGACAGTTCCTCATCTTTGCTTTGCTTCTTAGTCTATGCAGCATGCGGGCCAAATAGTCAGCGGCCACATGGTGCGCATCGCTGGAATCTGCCAGGATGCATAAAAGTGGAACTGGAGATGCCAGACACATGGGATATATTTATGACTGGGTCTTTGCATTGTGAGAGAGAAGCAAAATCTTGCAAACCACCTGAGATTTACTGTAAAAGCATTTGAAAAACTAATGTGAAGAGCTTCTTCAAAAAGAAAGCGAAACTTCCTTTGAAAGCCTTCAAATAGTTACTAATTTTCTTTTTTTGTCTTTGAAATTCGGCTGTCTAGATCAAAGTAGTGGGAGTAGTTATTATCCCAACAGAGTGACCACTTGCTTTTCGTAGCTCTACCTCTTCTGTAGGCAGCTTTTCACAGTCAATTATAAGTGGCATAATAATGGTATTTACAAGGAGAGTGTCAACAGTGGTCTCTTGATGGCCATCTGACATGACAAAAGCACTCCAGCAGAGATGATGGCACTGCTCAACAACCAGCTCGGACCACTGCCGGTGCTCGTTGAATGATCCACCCTATTACGATTTCAAATTACCACATGTAGCCTGTTCCAGCTCTCCAAAGACCCAGCCCCATGCTATCTGAGAAGATTTCATTTTTCTCTTCGGTATCTTTTTCACCCCCCTTCTTTTTCCCCCACCTTTTCTGTTAAACAGAGGTTCACTGAAATTGCCTGATAGCATTTATTTTCAGAAAAGCAAAATAAACTGTTGAAATTGAGGGGTTGGAAGGCAGAGTGGGTAAAAAAAAGAAGAGGACAAAAGAGTTTTTGAATTGACGAGCTGGGCACAGACAGAAAAGGCATAATGGAAAAGAAGAAATAAGTAAAAAAAAAGTGACTCTCAGCTGTGACGGGCACTGGAAAATGAACTTGGGATGTTATGACTGTCTCTAATTTGTTTACACTGCTGGGCTTAACACAAAAGCAGGGAAAACCAAAGGGCTGAATAATTGTATTCTTCATTTCCAATGCAGAAATATATACAACCACTTCTCACTACACTGAACGGTGTATTAAAAATCTTAACCAGCTTTCACGCGCCTGAAACAGACAACCAGTAATTTTTTTAAAGCTAGGGTCAGGAGAATTCTTCTTTAAAATATAAAATTTCATCTTTTACAAGAATAATCTGGCTCAGTCGTCATTTCTGGGCTTTTATACATATGTTAGTGTCTGTGTTTGCCTCAACCCTCTCCTCAGCCTGTATGTTGATGTTTTGGTTGTATCGGGACATTTTTTGGGCTGAAGAGTAGGTGTGGTTACTATAGCCAATCACAGTACGTCCATTGAGCAAGTGACTTTGCGTGTTGGCGGCTGTGAGTGGAAGTAGCTAATCAGAGTGGCTACAATAGTGGGTGTAGCACAGAGGAAGAACGGCACAACCAAAGTGAAACAAAATGCTAAACAGGTAAAGCTTTTTTTTTCTTAACCAGGGTGGAGCTTGGCTCAATGTTCACTCTCTTTCAGGCACTTGGAGAGCAGTACAGGACGAAGAGCGACACAAGTTGGCTTTTATGCAAACCAGGTATGTGTCAAACAAGTATGATTAATATGTGCTAACATGCCAAGTCAGGTGCATGGCTCTTGAGTCTCTCCTGCGTAGAAACGCGATGCTGCAGGTGGCTGCTGGGCTAGTGAGTGTGTTTACGCAGTCATGGTGGGAGGCAGTGGGTGTGTGCTGCCGCTGACACTGATCCAAGGAGGAGCAACCCAAATGAATGTTGTGTTAACTAACAAGTGACGAAAATTCCTGCAGACCCTACCTCTAACAACAAAGTAAAATTAGGTACCATTAGAAACAGAAAGACACAAAAGGGTTCAATTATTTAAGAAATAGAATATGAGAAAGAAAAATGTATATCTTGTGCCACATTTATAGAAAATCAGTTTCGGTTCAGCCTATGGAGCACTACTGTTCACATTACTACAATTGCTCAAAGGCAAAAGGCACTTTGTTCAACTGCTAAAAGAAAAGGCAAAAACAGGCCTCCTGATAACTGAGTGTTTTGTTGATGACTTCGTAAATATAATAACACTGATCGAAAGTTAAAAAAAGGATTTAACGCTTTAACATTCTGCTCAACCATTTGGCAGAGCAAATTTTTGAGTCACTTTATCTCACTGGAAATCCTGTAAATTGAACTGGATTAAACCTGATTAGGTCATCTCTACAGCAAGAATTTACCGAATAAAAAAGGATACATTGTTTTTTTTTTTTTTTCCTTTGAGTGAAAGTTAAATTAAGAAACTTTTGAAAAAAGTAGGCAAGTACAGACTAGAGTAGAGTGCATTTGATGGGACTGACTAATTACTGGCCTTGGCCAATTACCAGAGCTAATACCACCATCTCATTTGACCAAAGATTGTATAGTTTGGGGATCTTTGTTCAATAATGTCATCCATTTGGTTCTGGTACCTTATTGGGAAAGCTAAACTCAACCTGGCTTGGGTTAGTTTGGATGAGGTGAAAAGGCATTTGTCTTTCCAGGCCGCTGCACAGTGTCCACTCATCAGTCAAGTCAGCTGTGCACTTGAATGGGCAGAACTTGTATGTTAAATGACTTACCCCTATGAGGTGTATGCCGATAAAAAAAAATAAGCTCTTCCAGGCTTATTACAGTCGACCTGGACCTTGCAACTTCTATTATTCTGATTAACAATACAAATCAAATCCATTACAAATTAAATCCATTAAAAGGTATGCTACTTTGCTTTATGTTTTCCCCTGGGTCTGTTTTACCCATCACTCCGTCCAACCCAAATTGATAAGTTTTTGATTTATACCATTTATGCAGCGGCTTCAATCATAAGTTACCAGTCTTATAAACTACTTGATATTGGAAACAGTATCTACAATGACCCTTAATTGGTTGGTAAAAGGTATTTGTTACAGAATCAAAATGTGGGCAGCAAGAGCAGCAAAACTATTCAGCCATATTTCATAAACGCAGTCTGACATTCCTGGGACCTAAAGTAAAAACTCTATACCCATAAAACAATTTGAGCTCCCTCTGTGTTTTTGTCAGCTATGGCTTCTTACCGTGATCCAGCTTTGCCATTGGCAACCTTTCAGTTTTTCACCACAAGAGGAAAACAAAAACAAAAAGACGTGATCTGTGCTGTGATCTTCAGAATCACAGCTGCCATGCTAAAGGGAACCAAACTTTTGATTGATATCCACCATATTGCCTTAGTTAGGCCTTTGTGTATTGAGGGGAAGATGGGGAAACAACATGTCACAGTATCTGAGTGATATCAAAGCTTCTGACATGATTTCAAAGAAATGTTTTTTTTTAAGCATGGTATTCACTTTCCACCAGTAATGGGACTTTAGATGCTGCTGTCAATCTCAAAGTGCAATAACTTCCACAGCTTGTATTTTAGTTCTAGTCCAGTGAGCTTTGTTTAAATTTCCATTCAAGCCTATACAAATTGGAAAACTTTTCCAAAACAGTGCAGAAAGATTATGCTAATTTCCCCACAGCCAAATTGTTGAAGGTATAAAAGACAGTTGGGCTGTCGAGGGTGTTGGAGATAATTGAGGAACTACCACAGAAATCTGACTAAGACAGAATGACTGTGTGATTTATGGAGTGTGACTTTTTCTCTTTTCCATGACAGAACAGAGTTAATCACAGTTGTGTTAACACTCCCGACATAAAGCAGTGACTCATGTCAAAATGGAGTTGCAAAACAAGTAAATAAGTGGTCAAAGAACATCACTTAATAATTTAGTGAATGTTTTCCCTCAACAGCTGGTTTGTGTATTGATTATGTTTTTAATTGAACTATCAATCATTACTACACAAGAGCTGAAGAAATGAATATTATGTGGTGAAACAAACAGACTTTTTCTTTGGTCTCTTACTAATTCACAAACATTCAATCAATTTTAGATTATTTGTTGAGACAACAATTTGATTTTGGTTTGATTACTATGGGACATTGTAGACTTGTTAAATGATACCAGATCTGTCTAAACTGAGAGTACAGTTTAGAAAAGCAAGTTAAATGATAGCAGCTGGTTCCCCTAGGGGCTAATGTAAAAAAGGGTACAGGAGTAAGATGGAGGTTTCCCCAGTATGGCTTTATAAATGCAGACACACCGGTGTCCTTGTCTGACAGATGCTAACAGAGACCAACCCACTAAATCATGAAGAATGTGACAGTGATTGAGAGATGTTATAATATGCAGAGATGCATGATATAGGGTCTGTAAAGTGGATGAAGACCACAAAGATTACCTATGTCATTAATGGTAAAAACGGGGAGCAAATGGGCCCTAGAATAGAGCCCTGGGGGACACCTCAAAATGATGATAAAATAACCGGACATGTGACACTTGGTATGACTGCACTGAGTATAACCTAATTATTTTTTTATAAACTGATTAACTGTGTCGAGAGTAGAGGTCGACCGATATGGGTTTTTTGGGGGCCGATGCCGATGTTTTCCAAATTTGGGCAGCCGATGCCGATATGCATAGCCGATTTTTCCAATTTGATATTCAGGCCGATTGTTAAATAAATATATATTTATCACATTTTTGTGAAACGCAGCAATTTCTGAGCAACTAAAAGAAATCTATTACAACAAGTCGTGTCCAGTCCTCTGAACATTTATTCAGCTTTCAAAACAATAATATATTTTGTCTGAGTAAACACACAATGTAACAAGTAGTAGTTAACATTCACACTCTTCTTAAAATGTCAAAAAAGAAATTTAAACTTATTAATATAATTTGAACAAAAGTATGTAATGTATCCAAGTGGTTTCACAAGTTTAAGGTGCTCATCTTTTTTATGCCTAATCAAAAATTGCGTCATTTTATACAACAGATCAAAAATCAGCTTTTTAAAAGAAAATACGGCCGATAGAGACAAATGTCCAAATATCGGCCCGATATATCGGCCGGCCGATATATCAATCTACCTCTAGTTGAGAGTGAAGACAGCATTTCTAGGTTTGATGAGCATAGTGCTGCACGATTTGGGGAAAAGGTGCGATTTGCGATTAGGTGGACAATATTGCGATTGCGATTGTGCTTGCGATTTAATAAAAAAGGTTGTGTCATGATGAGTCTACAGACTTGCTTGGTTATCATGGAGAAAAATCTGAATTGCATGTGCTGACATTGCGATTGCAATTGCGATATCCTCTTTTGCGATTACGTAATTGCATGTGCTGACATTGCGATTGCAATTGCGATAATCGTGCAGCCCTAGATGAGCAGCAGTTCATCGTCAACTGAGAATGCCATGGAGAGATCCATGGACAGGGCAGTAGACTTGTGTTTAAATCTAGTAGTGGTCATGATAGCTATGGCAGAAAGGGATGATGTTTCTATATTTTTGGCACCCATGACCATGCCGGAGCCCATGTCTTCACTTATTTGACATGAGAAATTATTTGTATCATCTAAAACGAGTGCTCTTTACCCCCACGTACTGTTAGCATGTTGAAGCGTGTAGCTACACAAAGTTGCCTGTGCAGGTAGTAAAAGAAGGGTAGTACACCCTCCAATGTGTGCAGTTTACTGGCAAAAACCACAAGCATCTGATGGTACGTCTTGAATTAATCATCGCGGAAATTATCTGCCATTGTCAAAAAATAAGTAACCAATTTATCACTCATAGCAGGATAAATGTGGACTTACCAATCTGTTTTCGATACTGATCGACTGGTAACTTCGTCCCACTGGCATCCTTCTTCCCCATTTTCTTTCCCGAGCCTGACAAGAAATGGGTGAAACAAGAACTTTAGGTGAAAGAATTCCATAGTGTTACACCTGATCATTTTGTTTAATTAAATGCAGATATTGCCCCACTCCCGTTGACTGCTTACTGAGATAAACTGTGAAATCTGCAAGAAGGAGCCAAGTTAACACACAATCACATATAGAAAGGAGTAGTCAGTTTTGATCAGGCAGATGGTTTATCTTTCACATACATCTGCCAGACATAATTTAATTAATTCGCACCATCTTCCATGTGTTACGCTTGCACTTCCTCTCCATCTCATTTAGTCTAACACTGTTTCCCCTCACACCAGGAGATCTCTTTGATTACCCAGACAGCTCACAGCGAATAAAGAGAAAGTGCATGGAATAATACAAACGGTATCCTTAGGCTTAACATGTAATTATGCCACTGTGTGACTGACGGTGCTTGTGGAACAGAGATGTGACAGTCTATGAGGCTGTGTATTATTTCTCAGTAAAAACATGTACACCAGAAATAACCCTGCCTGTATAATACTCCACTTTACAAAGTGCTGAAACTCAATGTGTGTGTTTCTAGCATCCAACATGCTTGTTTTCAGCAAAGAGTCTGCTCAAAATTCCAGACAGGTGCTCTCACAACACACTGCGTCAATCAATATTGTAGCCTTTTGTTTAAAATAGTGGAAAAAGCAGGTATGAGTCAAGGGGAAGGTCTGCACACATTTCAAACCCATGATATGCTTTGACAAATAAAAACATGCCAAGGCTCAATCAACTTCTTCTAATCTAAGAGTAATTTATTATCAGACATTTAAAGAGGAGTCTTCGCATGTGACAGGAAGAGAAATGTGAAAATGAATGTGTGAATGAGGGGGTGCAAAGGGGCAAAAACTTAAGGTAAAAGGCATCCGAGTGCAGCTGAAGAGAACTGGATTGGTGAAGAGTCTGGGGGTGCAGCCGGGGAATAAAGCAAAGAGACAGAATTAGCATGTTCAAGAAGCATGGCTGGCTGAGTGTTCAGACCGATACCTTCTCTTGGGAGACACGAGTCTTACCTTTCAGTGAGAAAACATAGTTTTCAGCTACATTTGAAATGTCTTCAGCAATGGCACCAAAGGAGGATATATGCACAGCTATCATTGTACAGTGGTTTGAAACCAGAGTCAGCAAATTAGAGGAAGTGAGAAATAAAACAGGAAGAGGGGGAATTTCAAAGTATAAGTATATCTTAGGACACTGTAGACTGTTTGGTTGATTAGTTTTGTTTTGATGTAAAGTCATATCGAAATAATCTGATTAAACAAAAAGCAGCATATTTCAAAACTTTAACAGATTTAAGAGTGGAATGACCCCAAATTGTGACAATTATTGTATTGACCAAATTTTTTTTCTTCGACAAGAGAAAAAAACAGGTATTAAAAAAAAAAAAAACTATAGAATGCGTAAAGATGAAACCTATGTCGAGGACTGTTTGTCACATTTTATCACATGGCTGGGTTAAACACTTGTGTTTGATCAGTCAATATGCCAGGACACCACCCTGCTCGCAGACCTTTGATTTAAAGTAATCATGTCAATGAATCAACTGATGTAGACTTTACTCTGTTTTTTATCCAATAGATTTTATTTTTTATTTTTTTATTTTTTTTTTAACACAGTGCCTCTTTTCAGAGGAGACTGAATATTGTTTATGCCACCTTTAATACCGCTATTGGTACAGAAGTGTGGCTTTAGTTATAGTCAGGTTATCTGATGTTTACAATTAAAACAGAGTTATAATATAAGCTATCCAGGCATGTTTTTCTCTCTGCAGCCCCAAACATAGAGGAGAAAGTCGCATCAGTTGGAGACATAACATTTAGTTCACGGAGCCTCTATTCTAGCCTTTTAACAAATCGAAAACCTTTACGATAGGAAGACATCACAGGATGCAATCATCAAACAGCCTTCATTCATTACATTCACGACGATACTTACACTGACGACAGAGAGAGAATGTCGCTTAGTAGAGGTGTTTCTGCATAACGGTATTTCTGGCTGCTGGACGTGAACTCACAGAATGACTGAACAGATAGATTTACTGTACTTTGCTCCAAATTTCTCCAGAATGCCAACACATCACTGTTTCCACTCCAAGTTCCTGGTTCTTTCGTCAACACCGAGAAAAGGCAGCATTTTGTCCAATCACCTGAGGATTCCTCTCGTGTGGACCAATAGCACAAGCAGGAGGCGGGACTTTGAGGCAAAAACACTGGAGGAGCGCGTGACGAGTAGCCCGTAACACGCCCACTCGTGTCAATACTGAAGCATCCTGGATTAACCTGGATCAAACAGATATATTGGGAAACTATACAACACTACAACTTTATAACTTTCATTAGGGCTAAAAACGACTTTAAATAAAGAAATAAAAACATAGATTGATTTTAAAATGGTGATAGGATCTATTCTGTCACTCATTACGCATAGGTCATTGCACAACATTTTAGTGCTTTGTTGATGCACACAGACATACACATACACACAGTTTTTTTTAAAAAAAATATGATGGTCTAATTTTATTTTGTTTTTATTTATTTTCTCATTTATTAGTTATTCTTATTTTTTAAACTTAATCTTTATTTAACCAGATAAAACCCACTGAGATCTAGATCTCTTTTGCATGGGTGACTTGGCCAAGAGGTCAGCAACACACCTCATAATAAATAAATGAGTACAATGCAGTCAATACAAGAACGATTAAATCAATACTTAAAAATTTTAAAATAAATTACAGCTAGAGAGTGAATGGTGAGAATGTGAGTGATACTGTGTTGTTGGATGTGCTGGAAGTTGCAAAACAAATTTCCTAGTCCTAGTGCGCATATTAGAAAAAAATGGTTTGAAAAAATAAAGAATTTGCACTTCAATTTTGGGTTTATTTGTAACTGTAACTTTTACTTTGCTTAATACTGTGGAAACATATTTAACTATTGTAGAGAATCACTTACAAGACATTTTTTGGCACAAAAATGTTGTTTGCAGTACAGTCATGCTTATATGTTTCTACTATCTGAAAAAATATTTATCTTTATATATTATACCCAATTAAAGAGCACACATTCTGTTAATTAAAAGATATATTAGTTTGACATTTTGGCCTTAGTCCTTTCTTGCCTTGTCGAATCACAATAAATTGCACACTTATCCTTGTTAAAAACAGTAACATTATGCTGGGACAATTAAAGGAATCAACAGCAGACTTCATCAAAGACGAGGCAATCTCGCTCTGCAATGTTCCCTCTCTTTCATCACTCTTTTTTACATTTTTTCTTTGTTTACTGTGTAGAATTTTATTACCCCCCTAATTGCATCCAGCACCACTGCTGCCTGGGGCACTGAGCAGATTATGGGTAGCCTTGCCACCGCTTGTAACTTATTGAAGTCTACAATGATTTTCTGCTCTCCCATGGGCATGTAATTTGCATGCAGCACAGCAGTAACTAATAGATCTAATCTGGGTATAATGTGCCTGCATTATGCTTCACTTTATATGAAGCTGCCATTGAAAGTGAGTACTTTAACACAGCTCCGTGTTGGTGGAACAAGTAGTCTAAATTACATTTGTGCACAATGAAACGTTATCTCAGGACATATTGCCCAGGAAACAAATATGCTGCACATGTTGAAGCCTTTTATAAAGGTGGATTAAAAAATACACACAGGCATAAATAAAGCCTTTACTTTTAGATTCTATAATAAAAGTCAAATAATCCACATATATGGGATCCAAAAAGCTGCTGCCACAGCACAGATTAAACCATTAACAAATAGCCTCCATAAGAAACTTGAAAAGGTTATCTCGGCCATCAAAAACCAGCATGCATGTTGTTAATGCAGGGCTCAAATGTTCTCTTGTTACACTAAATGCGTGTGATTAATTTCTCCCGTTGAGTGAAACAAACCAACATGCTGTGCTTGTGACATTGATAGATATAGAAAGCATTAGCATCAGCTTGTAGTATGAAGGAAACTAGGCAGATGGATTTTTCTGATGAAGAGCTGGAGTGTGTTGACTGAGCACATTGTTATATAAGGATAATGTTTTGGAGGAGTGTGAAGTGGTCAGTAAAGGCTTTACAGATGCATTTGACCAAAGACCCAGTCTCCTCCTTACTTAAATAGAGTAACAGTATGAGGCAAGGCAAGTTTATTTATATGGCACATTTTAGCAGCAAGGCAATTTAAAATTCTTTACAGAGAAACAAATACACATTGAAAGGTAAGAAAAAAAGGATTAAAAGAATACAATTAAAAATCAATGAATAAAAAAAGAAGGATGTGCTGTTTGAAGTGACCACTCTATAGAGGCAGTGTCAAAAAGACTTCAGCTTACACAGTCTCTCAAACATGATCACTTTGTATCTGAGATCCTTTTGTTTGTGTGCGTGCGTGTTCTTGTCTCAGTGTGCTTCTTTTGTTTTTCTGTCTCTCCCACTCAGTCTCTGTCTTTGAACTTCACACTCCTGCTCCCCCTCTCCTCTTTCTCTCAGGCAGTTAGTCGGCCTTTAATTGCCAGACATTAAAAAGAAAGCTAGAGAAGAAGAATCCCCTGGGGCCATTGGCGAGCTAAATGGCATCTCTGCTGCCATCGCCCCCTCCTACATGCGGCAATGAAGACGTGTCAACATAATCTTGGGCAATTTGCAGTCATCATCAGGGGGACTGATTAATTTTCTGACTTAGTGTGAGTTGTAAACAGCTGGACTGTCTTTCTACATTTCCATGTCTTTGTGAGCAATGATCAGCAATTCACCTTTGGTGTTAATTATAGATTATGGACAGATTTTGAGCTGGGCTTAAGGCCTCTACATGCTGGTTAGATATCTGGCTTCTATTGAATGGGAAAATGTTTGGAACAGAATAATTGTCATAATGTGAGACTTCTTACATACTTATCTGACAGTGCCATTATTATGATGCAGATTAAAAGAACACAATTCAAACCACAGTTCCCTAGACTGAAACTTTTACTTTGAAAATCCCAGAATTAAATTGTTCTTTTTTTCAAGACTTGCCAATCTTCAGGTCTTAGCCATACCAATTTTCTAGTTTCAGTTTTAACAGATTACACTATTAGATTAACTATCAATGGAGTTCCATAAATTGAAATGGCTCTGAACAAATTACATTTCAGTTTATGTTTCACGATTCACTGTCCTACTACACACTTGCTCAGAATTACACAGAAACATTCACTAAGAGAAATAACTTGAGTGTTCTCTTTTTATTTCCATCCCCACTCATGTTATTGGTTCAGAAGAGAAGACACAATTCTTCCTCCTGTTTAATATTCTTATCTCAGTTTTCCTGCTATGCCTGCAGTGTGCGGTGAATTCTCTCCCCCTCTCTATCTCTGAGTCCCAGAGTTCCCTCTCATTGACGGGGAAACTGTATCAGCACAGATACAGAGTGAAATGAATTTTGTGGATTTATGAAATGCAAGGCCTCATATATGAGAAGAAAAAGTCCAACAGACTTTGAGAGATAAGTTATCACACAATGGATTTAGTCTTGTTTTGCTCCAGTCATTATCCTGTATCGAAGCGTAGCGACTGATGGCTGGGAGTCGTCCTCCAGTGTGTGTGTCGGGTGATCGAGGCAGACTTTCTTTGTCATATACAGCACTTGGGAAAGACTTGAAAAGAGTAGTGTACAGTTATGCTCCATAAAGCTAATGCAGCAGGGCAGGTCCAGGCTACTTTAGGCTAACTAAGTTTACATTGTCTAGTTTCAATTACAACACAAAATAAACCTATCCTTTTTTCAACAATTTAGTTTTGTATGAGGAAGTAAAAATAGCATATTTATACCATTTACATTTTTAACGTTAAAACTTAAAAAACCTGACTTGACAAAGAAATTTTGAATAAACCATCAACTCAGTTTGCTAGCTTGCTAAGTCAAACTGCTAACCCTGGCTACACATAAACAGTCAGCAGATAAGAACAAGAAATCAGCATGTATTTTTGTCTGGATTTAACTTTTGTATTTCTTTTTTTTTTTTTTTTTTTTTTTTTAATGTTCCTGGGGAAACATTTTAGACTAAATGTTAAAATATCCTTTGCTAACTTGTGTACCTAGCTATTATTGGTTTACCATTCCAAAGACATTATCTAGGAACACAGTGGGGCTACCTTCCTCTGGAAAGCCTTTTTTGTTTCAGAAATTAATTCATTTTTTTATTTTATGTTATTTTTTTGTAGGGCTGCTCTTTATGGTAGCAAACTGTTCATCATCTCAGAACAGGATGCTATATCATAGTAACTGCAGATAATTGTGTCAGGGCAAAGAAGAGATACAAACCTTTATCCCAGGGGCCCAAAAATCACATGTACTACATTTTACACAGCCTTTTTTATTTTGAGGAAAAGCGTTAGAAACATACAAAATACAGCTCTATTGTTTATTTTCTACTTAGCCACAGTATGGTGGCTAATCCACCAGGACTCCACAGATGCCACTAAACCCTGATCTGATCATATGTTGTCTTGCTATTCCTGTCTCTGTTATCCACTGTTAGTTTGATGACAATATGTGGCCTTTTGGATACTGATGGTGCATCAGCTTTCTGCACCAAACTCCAATCTGAGAGCAGTTTCAACCTCATTCTCCTGACACAGTGCCTGCCTGTGTCCCCAGCTGTGTGTGGTGGCTGCCCACACTGAGTTTCAGTGTTTATGCAGGTGCTGCAGCTGGATCCCCCCATGGACACACTGCAGACTGGCTGGCTGGGCTCGAGTATTTCTCTTTCACTGTTTACTCTGGCGAGACAAGCCTTGGCCCTGCTGAGAGCTATTTTTGAGGTAGTTAATTTTTGTCACTTTGACTCACGCGGTGATCCACCCCAGGACATGCACATAAACACCCATTCTTTTTCACCAAACACAATCATGCACAG
This sequence comes from Halichoeres trimaculatus, assembly GCF_033239565.1. NCBI lineage: Eukaryota > Metazoa > Chordata > Actinopteri > Labriformes > Labridae > Halichoeres > Halichoeres trimaculatus. Next base: position 18,674,423 of record NW_027437192.1, read on the forward strand.
ACACACACACATGCACACACATACACTATGACCGAGTGACTCGCTAAGTAAAATAGCTATTATACTTCACACTACATCCACACACTCAACCACCAAAACAATCCCACACCACTATGCCAACAGAATTTGGTCCACCCCAACACTAGCTCGCCTGGTTGTCACGAGCCAGCTGCAGAGTTTTGACATGTTAATTTCAGCCCTGAGTTGACCCCCAGCTAATTATCCTTCAACTCTGTAAACACTAGTAGCACCAGTTAACACCAATTAATGGCCACTAATCATTGCCAGATGCTGCACCTTGAGTAATTTGCCTCACTTCCTACACTTGCTCATATAATTTTCCACCATAGGGTGGCTTTCTATGGTTTGCTGAACCCCTACATAGACTTTTATCCAAGGACATTTGTGCCCTAGTGAACTCTAGCACTTAGGCAGTTGCCATAACAATTACAGTAACACCTAAACATATTTTGTTTGTTTTGTTTTTATGCGTTATTTTCATCAAAAAATGGCCTAAAGATCCTCCTCTACAGCAAAGGATTGGGGAAAATGGACTAATTCATCATATCACAAAAGCTAATTAGTAATTCTATGGAAAAAAAATGTAAGATAGAAAAGTCTTTTAAGCAAAAAAAAAAAAAATACCTCAAGCAATGACAAACTTGTGAAAATTAATTTTGTGTTCAGCCCACGTTTATCAGCAGCTTTTAATACCAGCCCCATCAGCTGACAGCTCAGCTAATCACATCTATCTTTGCATCATCCACGTAACTGACTAATGGAAAAATGTTTATTGTCTACATTTCCCACCTCCACCCCTGCACCTCTCCCAGCCTTGGTTTTCTCATGTATGCACATGAAAGATAGGGGAAGTGTGCTCTCCCCACCATGGGCTTTGACCATGTGGGTATGTAAAAGGGTGGGGGGTCCCAGAACAGACATATCGTCAGATTTAACCTAATGCAAATACCCATTTCTTTTGACGAGAGTGGACATGACTGGCTGAGGAATAATTGCTTAATTCTTAAACATTTTAACTATAACTTTTTTCCCACAATATCATGACTTGATTTTTTTTTGTTTTTTATATTGCCCTTAATCTTTGTTTTATTCTTCAACCTGAAAGTGGTCAAAACATGTCTACAATACATTTACTGTAAAACTAAATAAAAATATGAAGTATGGGGGTGTTGTGATTGAATTATACATATTACCATAAAATGAATGATGGTGTTTGATTGTTTTCATGAAAGGTGTTCTTTGGGGAATAATTATCTTTTTATTTAATAAATACCTGTAAGCCTTAAAAAAAAAAAAAAAAAAAAAAAAAAAACACTGGTAACTGAGGGCAATATGCATAAACACACAGTAAAAAAAAAATACAGTTTTAAAATAATGTGTTTTGGAATTGTCAAAAAATGAATGAGGAAATAGATGTCATCATACACCCACAAATGAGCGATATTAGACAAACATGTGACAACCACATAAACATTACTCACTATTCATTCTTTGTGCCACTCTAAACATACCGTAAAAGACTAACACTAAGAGCAGTTAAGCATTATGAAAACACATTTTAACAGAGTCCAAAACAAAATCATTTCTGAGCAGCACACAATCAAAAGCTTTATTTTCTCCCCCCCTCTGTCTGCTCCAACATTATTCTTCATTTGCTGCCTCATTGTTTGTATTGATTAGTGGAGTGCGCACTGCTTGCTGCCTTGCCTGCCAACTGTACTGTTGCCAAGGGAAAGCGTGAACAAACCTCTGCCAGCACCAGCCTCCGCTCAACAGCAGCTGTGCCACATATGCTGCTGATCAATATAAACAAACATGGACTCCCTGCACTAGGGAGAAGGATTGACAGGTATGATTCATCTTCTGCGCCACTGGTGGGAGGTGGAAGTAATAATAAGCAGAGACAGATCTTTTCCCATTGAGGTACAACCACTGGGGTTAGTAGGGGTGGGCTGGGGAGATCATTCGCCCCCCAAGGTAACTGGCAGGGTTCCCCATATAACCCCTTGCAGTTTTGCTGAGGATTAGAGCAGCGTGAATCCACCAAGGCTGTAATTTGTGGTGTTGCGTACACAGAGAGAGTGGCAAAAGATGAATGGGAAGCGGGCATGGATCATTGGTGCCAGTGCTAGTCGCTGTGAAACTGAGAATATTTAACACAGACAGAAGATCACAAATGATTCTCTGACACTCTGCTTTTAAATAAGTACTTTGTACGCGAGACCATTCCAGCATATGAACATCTCATCAAGGGAATAGTGTTTGATGCATTTCACTCTCAAAATAATGATGAAATTTCTATGCAAGAGCCATTTAAAGAGTCTGATCATTGAGCTGTGATCCTTTGTGCGCAGACAACAGAAGTCGAACAGCTTGTACGTCACGTAAGCTATTGTCTCAGGGGCACAGCTGAAGACACGGGGCCATGGAGGACAATAGCTGCTTAGGGTGGCGATGACGTCCCCTTGATGAAGAGTAATGGCTCGAAACAATATTACCCCAAGGAGTAGGATTGAAATCAAAACACTGTGATATGGTTTCATCGCTGTGCAGTTTGGAGATGTCAGATCAGGTTTGCTGTGGGGGCTGGCTTTGTATCAAAAAGTAGGACACAACCAAAAGAGCGGTGGACATGTACGGAGAGCAGTGTTTTGATCCAAGCCTAGGAAATATCATGGTGAAGAGTTCATTGATATAAATCCTATTGAATTAAAAAAAATAATGAAATAAAATAAAAAAACAGATTATATAGCTTATGCTCCATCGGAGGCACATTCATACAGCAGAAGCCTTTGGTTTGACTCTAGTTTCTTTTCCTTTTGGTGTTAGCATCCTCACTGTCTCTTTTACAAATTTCCCAGCTATCTTTAAATGCTGTTTCAAATAAAATAAAGGCCATTGTTTTGTTTTTTTTGTTTGTTTTTTAAATAAGACATAAAAACAAGTTTGAAGTAAAAAGTCCAATCACAGGTGGTAGAAAACAAACTTTTAATACCTTAAAGTCATCGTACAAGCAAGGCAAGCTATACACACTGATGCGGCCAAACAGTGCACTTTTTTAAACACACTGAAAGCCTCTACATCCAAAGCCTTTTCCATCTGTAATAAATTACACAGGCGATTCCCAATCTTTTTGTCTTGTGTGGGCCTTTTAGTCATGCCATGAGCACTTCCTCACATATAGGTGTTGTTGATTCTTTAAAAGTAGACATGACACAAATGCTATGAATGAAAATCATTATATCTCCTTAATTTGAAAATTGAGTTCTCTAGCATTTCCTTTCTTTTTAACTCAAATTAAACATTAAAATAAATGAAATATTGCCTTGAAAATAAAGTGATATACATAAATAAATTAACACAAAATCAAAACAATAAACCTGCCTTTGTAATATAAAACTCTAACATTTACCACAAAAAAATGGACCGTTGACCAAGTCATCCTTAAACAGGTATTTAAACTTTAAAAATCAGGAACAAAACACTTAACAAAATACTATTCAGACTCACTAGCAGTTTTAATTTCTTTTCATCAGTCATCTGAGCTTTAATGAGACACTTGAGCTTGACAGTCTTTCATATTAGCCTGACTGCAGGTAAGCATCTGTTTTGATTTTGGAGCAGCTTTGCCACAGGTTATTGTCTCCCTATGAAAACTAGTTGTTGCGCACCTGTACCATTTTATTGACAGGCTTATATGAGTACTTTCAAGATGGAAATGAATAATTAAATGTATCCATATACCTCCTGTAATGTGTTTGCGTACACATACGTCTGGTTGGGAATCACTGCCCTATGTAAACAACTTGTACATTAAAGTAACTTATATTACAGATTTTACGGCAATTTCTGTTGCTTTTTTCAGGGCTTTCGTTGTAGCCAGAGATTCTCCCTGTTTAAGACTTCTCTTTCTCTCTTGTGGGGCTATCATGTTTGAAACCCGACAATACATTTATAATATCCTCTGGAGGATTACTGCGTTTGCATACAGGCATCTGATAATAGATAAAAAAAATGAAATGCTAAAAGTTGTGCTCCCTTTTGCAAGTCCACATACAAATGTTTTTCCTGTGCATAGAAAAAGTGCATAGAAATGTCTATGGAGACTTGCAACAATAACCAGGACTCATCCAACAACAGAACAGAAACCATATCACATGTTGCAGCTCTGCATTCATAAACAGGATCTGTTAGTGAAAAGATTCTTAAAGTCCAAACAGCTGTTTTTTAAAGTGACATTTGTCAAAGATGAAGATGCTACTTTTAACCCTTTTCCCATCTGCTTATCAACTAAACAATTGGACTCAATTCAGTGACTCTTAAATCCAGCTTTTTAAAAAACACAATGCCTGTGTGAGCTTACTGGAATAATTATGACCAAAATATCCTTAATTAACTGCTACAGACATGCAGCTACTTAATAATCAGGGTTGATATTTAGATAAGGGTTGATTGGTGCATTTAAATCAGTCCTATTGTGCCGTGCTGTCATCATCAGGATCACTAACTCTGTTGGAAGCCTTTGTGAGGATTACTGTCAAAAGTCGAGACTGACAGTTTCCTCTGGCAGCCCATCTGATTCTCACTCTGACATCCACACTTGTAAAAGTTGAAGTGGATGGAGTATTGGGAATTTAAAGTAATGCTGTTTTTTTTTATTAAGTGATATTGGCAAACACTCATATTAATGGGCATTAAAGAAAAGTACAGAAATCATTTAAATGTTAACACAAAGAAAAAGTATACAGCTGAATCAAAAAATGAGCATCAAAATCAAGCTAATGCATCTGCGGTCAAGGCCATGGCAGCTGTCTTTTTCACACAAATTCTCTCATTGCAGCTTCACAGCTGTGGAGATAATTTATTTGTTTACTTTTTTTTACCAGTCAATTACGTTTTAATGTGACTCGCCTAATGTCCACATTCTGTCTTCAGATGTGGCCCCGTGTAATGACTGTGATAGATAAAAGTTGCTTTAATTACACGAGATCTTAATTGTTCTCAATGCAAAGCCATCATTACAGCTGCCTCAGATCTATACCATCATGGGGAGGGAACGAGGGTAATTTCAAGTCTTCATCTGATGGCAGATATTATAGCTGTCTGAAAATGGGAGGTAAATGACGCCTGTGGGGGCAACAAGCAGAAACAGTCATCATAGGTAGGAACTCAGATACCAAAGATGGAATTTGGTAGGAGAGATGGCATATCGAAGCTTCCAAAGGAATATAATCAAGTACGATGAAGATGTAGTGTTTCACGTCAACATCTGCAGCACCTTTTTCTGTTTCCTGCACAGCAACAACCTGCACAGTTCTTATTCTGTCCAGCACACCATCACCAGCGAGGAGTTGTTAAGAAGAAATAGAATATTCTGGTCATTCCTCGCAGTCGCTGGGTGTATTTTAGTCCCAGTGTGATGCCATTCATTACTGCCCTGTCAGAGCTCTCACGACTCAGGGCTCAACAACTAATTGAGATGACATTTCCAAATACACACATGCTGCCCACGCCAGGCTGCTGCTATGAGCAATGAGCAGTTGCTGCCATACACACGCACACACACACCAAGCCCTATACTCTCAAACAATGACATGAAACCTTTACTAGAGGTTATGTCAACAGAGTAGACACCTGGTGTGGAGAAGACTGAATAATTTCCCACAATTTTCCACCAACACTAGAAGCATGGAATGGCTCTGATTTTTAAACTTTAGCATCTGTCTCTGAAGCTCTCGTGTTCCTTTGTTATTTCTTATTTCAGTAAAATCGCAGCTCAGACAAAAGAGTAAAAAGAGAAACAGATAAACAATACATGTGTTTCCACACATATATAAGCCATCAGTCCAGAAGTACATAAAACATTTGCTATTTATTTCACGAGTTCAGACACTACAACCACTCTTTTAAAACCTCAACTGTTATAGCTTCATTGACAAATTACCACTTTCATATCACATGTTAAACATGCATTCCCTAAGCATTAAGTTTATTACACTGAATGATTTGTTTTAAAACTTTCAATCAAGTTCATGTTAATGATAATTTTATCAACAAGATGTTTATTGGATAATTTTGCTTTAAGTTGCTGAACTGACAATAAACTTCAAATAATAATATAAAAAAAAATAAGGCAATATAATAAGAAGATAAAAATAAGACCCGACTCCTTGAAGGAGTCACATGCTACTCCTTACTAAAAGGATTCTAAAGTAGCCAAATCTGCAAACTTAATGAAACAAGATTTGTTTCCTCAGGATAACAAGAAACAATAGGTCAAGATCTCAAGAAAGAAAAAACAAGCAAACAAAAAGGACCATAAATAAATAAGATTAATAAATAAAAAGACATCAAATAGATAAAAGAAGTGAACTCATCTTGCAAAAACAGTCAAAATATTTTTTCTTTTTTTCAAGGTTTTGGACTTTTCATGCTCATGATGTGATAAGACAGGACAGTGGATAGAGAAGAACAGAAGGTGAGAGTGGGATATGATATGCGGGAAACAGGCCACAGGCTGGATTCGAACCCAGCCACCTACCCAGGGGTGAACCTTATGTGGCACAACCTAGACCTTTGTGCCATCTGCAATGCAGAACAAACAAAATTTATTTAATTGTGACATTGACGGGCTTCTGTACCTACTTTTTGCATTCAAGGGTTAAATTTTGAATGATACACACAGTTTGAGTGCAGAGACATTTTCAGACGTTATTTCCAAACAGAAAAGCATTCTAGTAGCTTCGCTCTCTGTTTTAGGATACTCCATAGTACAACAGTTTGCATTTTAAATCCTTTTTTCTTTTTGGTTATTACTTTCCTTTGCTCTTTTCAGCTCTTGGTTTTGATGCATTATGACGGCCTGTCTACGTAAGAAAGTGAAAAGTAGCTGATGCTATTCATGGTGTGGTGTGCAGCATCAGTTTACATGCGCTATAGTTGTCCATGCACACATAGACTTGAATACTCCTGGTTCTTAATAAGTGACAAAGATAAGCAGCTACATTTAATCAATAGTCATGCTTTGAGTTGCTTCACCACATTTAACTCTCTCACATTTAACATCTCAGATATTTTCTTTACTATGCGGCATAAATGCTCTTAAGCAAGCACCTCACAGTGAAACATCATCACTGTGAACTGTGTTTTTCTGTTTCCATTCAATGAACTTCAATCATTTCAGAGCAGTTAAAGCATTCAAAAGAGAAGCCCAGCTTGACTAAGTGAGTCTGAAATACAGTCTGTTGTCAAACATTTCCTGCAAGTCCTGTTGGGTATTTTGAAGCAGTGTTTTTGAATGGACTAAGTGTCAGCAGGTTGGTTTTGAAACACAAAATAAAGCAGGGGACTGAGGCTAAGATTGCTGGTCTGGGCGAATTATTAAGCTGCCATAAAGTGCAAAAGCTCTTTAGTATGTCTGAATCAAATTGATCTTCAGTGGAAACAGTCTTGAAAAGAAGATTTCACACACACCTGGTCATGTGCACACACAGACTGTAAATTATACGCCCACTGAAATGCATCATTTGTTCCATTCGTCAGCGATGTCAAGACCCGATGGTCTTCCCATCTGTGCTGCAGTCTGATGTCTTTTTCTGTTCCAGCAATCTCAGAAAAGATCCAAACAAAAAGCTGCTCCAACTCTGATCAGCCAGAAAATTACATCACAATCCTCTGGCTCTGTGACCAGAGCTAGCATGATAGCTTGCACTAAGAAACCTGATCCAGAGCAGTTTGAGGGATGGGGAGGCTAGCTCAAGGTTGATCCAAATCAGTGCTGATACAGAATTTGTACCAACTATATCAAAAAGTATTTTGTGTAAACTTATTTATTTCTTTAATTGGAAGCAAAGGGATAAGCTGGCTGATGTATAGTGAATGGGTGGTGAGACAAGAAACATCTGAGTCACATTACAGCCCTGCTCACACTGTCACTCTTGACCATCCATTACACATTTCCCTTATGTCTCAAATACACCAGATACATCTGCAGTCTGACTCGCTCCGTTGCGCGTTGACTGCGTTTGTCAACTCACACCAGTTGCATGTTCAGTCCGGCAAGCTGCATGACTGACAGAAAGCTAAAGTTGCAATAGCGAGAAGTTCCCACGCTTCCCAAGCCTCACTACATTCATGTTAGGCTGTAACACCTTAAACCTGTTGACTCCTTGTCTGGCTCCGCTCATTATGTCTGTTTTTCATTGTAGTCAAGCTAAATAAGAACTGATTTTGACACAGCTTGTTTTATTTTGAAAGTCACTGGGTGTTTTTCGGTAGTTACCGGTCACAACTTCCCGTACCACTTGATCTTCTCAATGCTGAATTTATGAGTCACAGCTCCACATCTGGCAAAAATAGGATGGCTGTGTATTACATGTGACATGACGGACCAGCCACGCAGACGGACTGCAACGGAGCAGATCCAGTGTAAATTGACAGATTGACTTGAATTAAGTCTATTTCATCCATTGCTGTGTCCTGAGAGGGGCTGCAGACACATCTTGTCTATTTCAGCCTTTACTCCAGAGCTTGCTGTGGAGACCTAAAATTGCCTGTGTTCACAATTGTCAAAATACTTGCTGGCAAAAAGCTTGTCGGTTATATTTGTATAACTGAGTGGCAACAGTAATTGTCTTTATTCAAATACTCTCATGAAAGGGTTCATTTTAATTTTTCATATTGAAAAAACAATGGGTATCCTTATTAAAACAAAACATAATTGTTTTCAGATCATTAAATAGAACCGACCTCAGGTCAAATCTTTTAGTTTAGTTTCCAATAGCGGCAGTGGGGAAAACATTTTCATTTGTTCTTCACTGAGGGTGCTGAATAATGATTTGATTAAAACACACACACACACACACACACACACACACACACACACACACACACACACACACACACACACACACACACACACACACACACACACACACACACACACACACACACACACACACTGTGTCCTCAAAACCTGGGAGACATGGCACATGAAAGGTGCTCAACATCAGAGGGAGTCAAATTGGCCTTGGCTGGGAGGATTGGTCCAATCAACCTCCAACCGTATAATTAGTAATTAGATTGGGATTAGAGTCAACTCTGAGTGGAGGAGCGTGGCCAATTCAAATCAGCATATGAAATGTGATTAAATTAATAAGAGAAAAATTGAAATATTAATGTCCTTTTTTTCCACTGGGTCTCAGTTTGATTTGTTTGAACTTTGGTTAATTATGGACTCACATAGAGTCAAAGACTGGGGGCTATTTTCAATCATTCTTCAACTTCATTGTTCACTGCAACAGGGCAATTTATTCATGACAACACAAAACTTTATAATCGATAGTGGATGAGTCATCTTTTATGTTAATACAAGACAAACAATGTCATTGTAAAGAATAAAATAGAAATGATCATTATTTCCTATCTGCCGGCTGATGTTGAGGCCTTGTCTGTAGAAGTATAACCATCAACTTTCATGTATCTTCATTTTTATTTTATATGCATGCATCATAAACCTCATAACTTCTCTTGGTCTTGATACATTTATATACACATACCAATACAATAGAATCCTAAGGAATTTACTATTGTACTTTGTATGTTGACTTTTGTGGCCCCTGTGGCCGAAGCAAAGGCTCTGTGCCTTTTGATGGTTTCCATGTCGATGTCTGAGTAGTCTTTTCTCACAACATTTCTTATCTATCTTCCTATTGATAAAACAAACAGTTAAACTTTGCCACCCAAATTGTTTCTAGAAGTTGTTAAGGCAGTGTGCCTTGTCTGATATACCCTGTGGTAGCATTTACAAGTACTAAAGTAACAACCAGCCTTGTGATAGGCTGGATCCTTACCCATCGCCTGCCCAGTGACAGCTAGGAAAACCATAGGAGAAGTGGCATTTATAGAAAGTTGATGGATGGATAAGAGGATGATAATAAAAAAAAATGGGTACACACAGATTTGTGCCTAAATTGTGCATACGAATGTTTGATGCACAAATCTGTTATTCATCAATATCTTCTCTTTTGAACCTCCTCAGACCATGCCCATACACACATGATGACGACCAACTCTCTCAGACAATGTAATCACATACTTTTTTAGATAAATGCATAACATTTAAATGACTTCCAGTAAAAAAAAGTCTTTCATGCAACTCAACACTAAAAACGTGAATTGACTAAATGTATTAAAAAACTTGAAATTGACGCATATCCACCCTCATTACACTTATAATATTGAATCTGAAATTAAAAACTTAATTTTGTGATTAAAGATATCCCAATGTCTATTTTAAAATGTCACAGTTTTGATGTTAATTAAATCACTGGGTATGGTAAATGCAGTGTCTCTAATGGAGATCAGTGATATAGCACGTTTCTAGAAGTAAACTGAGTGAAGACATGAAATAACTTGTTTCTTTTCATAACTTGCACACAGCTTCACTGTTCACTCATATTTATTTGTTTCTTCACTAAAAAGCCAGCAACTGTTTTAATATTGATTGTTCAGTGGCAGCTGCTGGTCAGTCAAGGAGGGGAAGCTCATTTTTTTCCAGCCTACATCATAAATTTGTTTATTTATTTAAACCTAAATTCTACCCTCAGTGCCAGCTTGCTATTAGCTGGTGCTGCTACGTGAGACTACGACAGGCTGTAAATGTGAGTGACAGGGGGGGAAGCTCCGCAGCTGTGGCTGTAGCTGCTTATTGGTGAAAAGAGAGGGAATCTTTAAACATAACGCGCATTGTTTTTAAGAAAGGTAAACTTGCTGGGGATCGATAAAGGATCAGTCCAGAACAAGTAATTGTTGAACTCAGAAGAAACTCTAGTGGAGGGTTATACTTCAAGATCGCTGACTGGCTCATTTCACTGTCAATCAAAAAGGGATTTGGCCTCAGACAGATCATCCAATCATTATGCAGAGGCCCAGCGTCCAGGCCAGCCCACTGCCTCATAGACCCCCAGAGACGCTGAGCGTCCGTCGGGCGGGACAAAGCCCAGCGTTTATCCAATGACCGTCCAGTTTCCACAGTGGAACAACCCACTCTACGCTTCCCTGCTGAAGTCAGAAGACGCTCAGCGTCCAACTGTGTTAAAGCGCTGAGATGCTGCGTGGATGAATGAGAAGGAGGTTGAGCCAGTTACCTGTGATAGGTAGCTGATTCTGAACAAAAGATGAAGGAATTCTAGCGCACGTTTTGTCAATGAAATGTACACACAGCGGTACATATCACCACTTTTTTGTGGAAAATTTTAGGGGAAGCTGAGCTTCCCTTGCAGTCTTAGAGCAATCGCCACTGGTATTGTTTATGTTTGGATACCTCTTGGGATCCCCAGCACAGCACCCAGAAGAGCCTGCTGATTGTTGATCAACTCGTAACAACTCCTGATGAGGGGAAGTGGGCTGTGTGGCCTGACACTGATGACACAAATGTCAAAGTTGATGGCGCCTCCCCCTGATGCACCAAACAGATATCCTTATATAGATGAAGTAGGGTATGGTAGTATGTTGAGTGCAGGTTGCGGCCATTCAGTGGTGATTTTACGTACACACAAAACTTGTGTGCAGAGTAATAACATTTATACGCACTATAAATGAATGAGGCCCAATATCCTTGTCGCTGATGGTACCGTTAGCTTCTGTATGTGCAATAAACGCATCTTGGTCTCAGTTTGTTTCATAACCAGTTAAAAAGTCCTCACGGTAGCTTTAAAGACAAAGAAAAATAATTTACTCAACCCATTTTGCTGAAGAGTGTAGAAAAATGTCGCTCCAGTTGATTATTTGGAGGAACAAGCAGAGTAAAACTTCTGCCTTCAGCCCTCGTGAGCCCACCCATCTCTGAGATTTATTAAACTCCACTGACATGCCGCAGAAAAACTTAGAAAACACCTTGAATCTCCTCAAGTTTCCTGAAGTTTCTGCAGAGTGGAAAGGGTCAGCCAGAGCAAATTTCTTGGACTAATGGCCGTGAACAGAAGCAAGAGTCAGTTCTTTCTGCACAAAAAGTCCAGTGATTGAGCTCCTTTTGATTCAAGCCATGGGAGTCGCAGATAATTTACAATCAGCCTTTCCTTTCAGTTCTCCAGTAACCATTTGTGTCAAAAGTTTCCTACATGATTAGTGCTTAGGTATTAAAAGGATTAATTCTTAACAATATACCTGTCGTTGAGATCTGGATTTTAAAAAGAGATTTAATAAGGGTAGTGATCAAAGGGGCTCTTATGTGGAGCTGACAACCTCTCATTTAGAAAGGGCAGGTATTTTTCCTTACCTATTAAGACCTAATTTAAAATTTGTCTAAATTCTATTATTTAAAATAACACTGTTCACTTTCGGTCCTGCAAAGAAAAATCTACACCTGCTTTGGAAAGCACTTTCCCCCCTCCTAACTGATAATTTTTTGCTTTTTTTCTGGTCTTTAAAGGTTTGAAATATTAATCTCGTGACGCACAATTCTGCTTTATTTGCATTCAAACCTGTGTCAGACACTGCTACACTTCTGAGCGCATATGAAAAATTCAGCTGCAACAAGCCATGTTTGAGGGGGAGAAGTTAAATATTGAAGAAGTAGATGTGTGCTGTGTTCCAACAACAAGGAGAAGAAGAATTTCACCAGCAGCCAGGTGTGTTTTACAAAAAAGAAAAACAAGAAGTGATAATTCCTGTGATGGTTGGATTGACAAACAGGGACACAGTGACAGAAGGGAGTAACGGAGAGGTATGTCAAAGAGGAATATAACTCATGCATGTGCAAATGTGTAAATTAGTATCTACCCAGTTTGAGTCCTCCAGCTATGCCCCAAGCCAACTGCCGCACCCTCAGGTAACTTCTGGTCCTGCCAATAATGTGATGCGGTTTCTTTTCTGATGTGGAGAGATCAAGAAAGACAACGGGTTCAGACAGAAAGTATGAATTTTTCAACAGCTTACCAAGCTTGACTTTCCATGAGATGCTGCAGCTGACAGCTAACCTGAGAGAGTAACTAAGTGGATAATCAATGTATTTATATTACCAGTAATTTGAAGGTCTCATATAGTGTAAAAAGGATTTTGAACCAACACAGACTCTTAAAGCTGTTGTGTGAAGTGGAGTATATCTTGTGAAACTTTCACTTCAGTCATCAAGGCCATTTTCAGTTATTTTTAGTCTGTTTGCAACAGACTAGCACCTGGCTGAATGCAACCATACAATGTTAGCTGCTAGCTAGTAAATATATACTCTTGGTAAATAACAGAAGGGATATGCATGCACCATTTTGCCTTAAGTTTTTTATTTCTTATAATGAAAAGAAAATGATATGCTCCAAATTTTTGGGGACTTGTTTATTTCTACTGCCTCAAAGTGAAAACACCAAAAAAAGCAAACAAGCAAACAACTCTTGACAGTGGATTTATTGATGAAGTTTGGGAGGCATATTATAGAGGATAAATCTAGTAGTGCCTGGAAAAGAAAGAAAAAGTGGTAAATTTATCAAAATAAAGTTGTAAACTGTACAAGAACTGAGTCATAAATGTTAGCAAACAAGACGTTTGGGTCACAGTTAGCCTGTGAGCCATTTCTATAGAAGCAGACCAGAAGACTGCCAACTGACTTCACAAAAATAAGGGAAAAGGAACACCCTGTGAAATTACACATCAGTACAGGTTTTTATACACAACTGACACTGAAAGTACAAGGATGTGTTATCTTACATGTAGGTTAATCAAAGCCTGTATTTGCTCTGTCTTGGTTTTTAAGATTACAAATTTATTCTTGAAGATGTAAAATCAAATTCTTGTTCTTTGACATTGTTTTTCTCTCCATGAATTTAAATCAAACCTTAAATTTTTTTCAGTTTTACTTAATTCTTATATGACTTAATACTTAAAAAAAAAACTTACTGTATCCTTATGATAAAATACATTCATCCCCCAAAATGTATCTCATATGTTTTTCCTAGCAGTGCTCTTATCCTCTGTTGTAACTGACTTCAGTAAACTTATTAATACTTTTGATAAAACAAGAAAAAAAATCAAACAACAAACTTTACATAACCATCAACAACTAAGTAATGTTACTTTTTTATTCCAGCTAAAATTTCAATTGGAATACAGTACAGCAAAATGACCTTGATATTTATCTTAAAATTACCTTTTGCAACTCTATGGCGTTCAGTGGCTTTAAATGTTTGTCAGCTACCAAAGAATTTAAATTCTGCTTCACACATCTATTTATTGAAATCAATTTTGGACCTGCTTAATATAATTAGGCATTTAAAAGAGCAAACAACACAATTTTGTACAGACCTGTTTTTCTTTTTGTATTCCTTCAAGTATGAAATTACAATTTTGATGGTTTGATCTTTCATTTAAATGGATCAGAGCTTTTATTCACCGTATTTGCTGAAAGGGAGTGACTCTTGGCAGAAGAATATGATGTTTTATTTATGAAGATGCTTGTACAAGAAAGGGAAGGGGCAAAGAAACTCACACACACCGCTTGCGGGACGGGATCGCTCAGTGCATTAAAATGTATGATACGAGGGAGTTAGTGAGACGGTTATCTACGTGCAGACAGAAAAAAAAGAATAAATATTGAAACATTCTTATGAAATATTAAAACCAACACAAACAATGAAAGTAACTAAGGGATTCAGGAGTGGCCAAAAAGCCCACAGGGGATTCTTTTTCAAAGGCAGCAAAGCAGTGTACAGTCTTTTAGACATCTTTCACTAAGGGGGGAATGGGAGCAATTTTCTGAAGCATCTCAGATGAGCTGCTTCACAGCATGAGAAAATAAATATTTCTTTGAGATCACAGGTTTCCCCTCAGAGAATCCTCTGTTTTTAATGCATCACTTGGAGACATGAGCGGAAAAAAAAGCACTGTGTATTAGATATGATGACTCCTGAAATGTTTGATGTGTGCTGCGTGTTTCTTTTGATGCAATATTTACATAAAAGAGAGCTTGGAAGTGGGGAGGCCTTCTTGCCTGACAGACAGGTTTGTCATGCAGCACTGTTGTTGATGTATTCACACTGAACTGGTAAAAGTTTCCATCTGTTCCTTTGATTTGCATGTCATCCTGTCACTCTTTAGATTATGCTGCGTTAGTTTTAATGATGTGCATCTCATCTCTGTGTTTAATGTTAATGATAATGCAAATGAAGATTCAGCTCCTAAGTGTGCGCTGCACTTGTTCATATCAACAGGTTTGTGCAGATTATCTTTGTTAGCTGTGTTCGAGCAAAGTACAAGAATTCTTTCAGCTTTCTTGTCTTGACGAAAAAAAAAAAAGCTCTCCTTTCTCTTCTTCCAAACTCACAAGGTTTTGTAACTTGAAGATTGACTTCTCAACACTTTTGTATCGATCATGCTGGCAAAAACATCTGGAATACCAAGATCCTCCTGGGATTAGAACAACGTGAGACAAGTATAACCTCCTCAGACACCCTCTCACAGCAGGAGCAAGGAGACGAGACGACGCCAGAATGCTGATTGATACGCTTTTGATCTCTGTACAATGTTCTAGGTGCAGAGCTATCAACTGTGGTGAGATTGTAGAGACAGAGACTTTTAGGAGAAAGACGAGTGAAGGACACAATGAGCTATACATTTGAAACTGAAGCACGTCATACACTGCACAGGTTTGAGGAAGAGGCCAGCAGAATGAGAAGCAAATTTTAGGCATGTGAATGTTTCCAAACAATGCAATACAATTTAATTAATTTTTGAAAAAGATAGAACTCTTCTTTTTGCCCCTGCCCTTCAAAAAGTCTGTGCACACCACTGCACCAAGGTGTTCTTTGTTTTGAGATTTGTTTTCAGACTTTAGCGTGCTGTATTGCATGCACACAAGTTTACTGGGCCTTATACATAAAGACACGCAAAATGAAATAGATGACTTCAAAATCAAAATTAGCTGCACTAAGTTCAATGGACTTAATAAGCTCCAGAAATATTATAGCTATTTTTTTTTTTTACTATTTATACTATTCATGACACAACAAAAAGTGCAAAGCTTCCTCTTAACCTCTTCAATAAAGGTTATCTCTGCAAACCCTGGTTTTGGATTAGGACTCTGTATAAATATTGAATATCAAAAGACTGGACTGGTATTGGGGGCAAAAATACTGGTAAAAAAATCCCTACTCAAAATATCCTTTGACTGACAAACCATCAACATGGGACTTTCTCTCCACTGTCAGAGACATCGGTAAAGTAAGTATTTTGAAGCCAAATTTTTGAAACTTGCAGCCCATATTTTGATGTTTACTTTAGCTGACTTATTTAATCTTTCTTTGTCTACCTATTGTTTTCTCTCCATATGGAAATGTGCAAGAGTAGTTCCACTGTTCAAAGGTGGAAATTCAATTGATGTAAACAAATACAGACCAATTTCCATCATTTCTATTAATGCAAAAATCTTTGAAGAACTTATTTTCCAGCAACTGTTTTCCTTTGTTCGCAAGCCAATATTTAATCTCTCTTTCAGTCTGGATTTAGACCTAATTTTTCTACAACTACAACGCTCTTCAAATTCACAAGTGACCTCTTTTCTGAACTTGATATCTGCCAGCTTACCGGTGCTATTTTTAATCGACCTTACAAAAGCTTTTGACCTGGTTGACCACTATCTTCTTCTTCATAAACTGTTTCATATTGGACTGAGTCAGAATGCTGTTCTTTGGTTTTACTCATATCTTCGACATTGCAGACATCAGTATGTTTATGTTAACGGTTGTCAGTCAATCCAACTGGTGGTCCAATCAGGGGTCCCACAAGGCTCTATACTTGGGCCACTTCTTTTTTCTATTTTTATAAATGACCTACCTCAACTATGTTCAACCAGCCAAGCTCTCCTGTACGCCAATGACACAGTCATTTATTACTCCAACTCTAATATACAAAAAAATCAGTAACGTCCTTCAATAGTTTCAGATCACAATTATTCTCCCATCTACAAACTAGCTGTTCCTGTTTTTGATGGGGGGATTTATTTGATTTATTTATTCTATTTTCTATTAACTCTGTTAATTTTTGTGTTCTTTTGATGTATTTGTTGATTGATTGATTGATTGATTGATTGATTGATTGATTGATTGATTGATTGATTGATTGATTGATTGATTGATTTATTGATTTATTTGTCCATTCTTGCAATTCTATGTCTATGCTGAAATAAATTCAATTAAAAGTTCAGATTTCTCACACACTTTCACATAAATCCCTGAAATGTAATGGAACTGTCCATTATTTTCATTCCCTTTTTTTATGTGTTCAAGGTTAAGACCCTTCATGTAAATGGATGAAAATACCTCCACATACAAAAAGACCCTGTGGCAAAGAAGCTAGAGTGTGAAGTACCTCTACTCACACCTGTAAGTGCTGTAGCTAGCATAATGTGAGGTCCAGGTGAGGTGAGGAGCAGTCAGGGGAATAAAGCAGTGTTCTTGTTCAGTCTTTTCTGAGAGTTGAACAAAGAGCACTCTGCCACTGCAGCAAAACAATTAAAACAAATTGTTAGGAAAGTTTGAAGAAATGAAAATTGGCAGCAAAGTAAAAGATTGTAACTTCCCTCCTCTTCTTGGCTCTGAATTTAATTTAAGTTTCTGACAGCATCCATCATTTTAATTGGTTTGTGTAAGGTAAGACCACGGTGTCTTATTAGGGAACAGAATGCTGTTTTTTGGCAGTATATCTTCACACAAACATGCACATACATTAAGGAAAATCCTGCAGTTAGGTATTATAGACACATGGCAGACAGGGTAAAGAACAAATTACAAGGATGAGAAAGAATGTGAGACAACACACCTCAGTTATACTCCTCCTCTCCTCTTCCTTCCTGTATCTACCCTGCCCACCTCTGCCTCCACCTCTGCCTCCACCTCAGCCTCCACCTCTGCCATTTAAGTAGCAGGCCCCTCAGGTGGGAGCCGGAGGGAAGGGAAGAAAAAGTGTGTGTCTGATGCGTAGGAGTCCACAGCTGCATGGTGCGTCTGCTTCCCCTGCCTGTAGACATGCTGCCATTCATCGCCTCATTACCATGGAGGAGAGGAGCAGAGGATGGCGAAGGTAGGCTGCACACGCTGCAATCAGCTCCCTGTTGCTGTTTTTTAGTGCACTGCGTGTCATATTTCAGTGTCTGCATGCTCTATAGCCTCCAGTAGCAAAAGTTACCACAAGCTGACAACAAAAATACGATAAAAAAACACTTCTGAGTGCAAATCACGACTCTCAACCTGCAGTCTAATGACTTTCATACTAAAGCCTTCAGTTATTGAAAGCATGAGTTGTTTTTTTGTTTGGCTTTTCAGTCTATTTTTATTATATTAACATGTCTGAAATATAGAAACGAAGGTCATTGTCATTCCCCATTATATGCTAGATTTAACACTGTTTACCACCGTTTGCTAATTTTATAGCCCAGAAATCACTGACTTTGTGGCCTTTGACTCACGCAAGTAGAGTGTGAATCTGCTCTTTTGCATCTTTTATGGATGTTGAGTATTTAACACATAAGTTTTGACATTGGGTACATGTAAAAGTGAGCATGAAATGGTCTAAAACTAACAAACTATCACTTATCAGTTACTTAAACGAGACACAAATGATGTTAAGTTATTCTACCTTAACGTGTTGGGATGTTGTTTAAATAATCTGCTGAGACAGCTCACCATATAAGCATATAGTGTAACAGGATGATTTTTCATACATTGGCACCTCTCGTGTTTCAGTGCTATTTAAAGTTTGGCCATAAATTAAAGGTTAATGAATTATTCATGCCACTCTTACACTCTCCCGGGGGGTTATGCAAAGTGGGAATCTCTCTCTGTCTTTATCTATTTCTCTGTCTGTCTCTTTCCTCAGCAGCTGTCATTATCTCGTTAATGGTCTGAGTCAATGAGTCACTAATGTTGGCGTCACGGGATCGCACAGGTTGTTGAGACAAAGTAAGCAGCAGATGTTGTCATTTTAGAACAAGGGTCTGCAACCTTTACTTTCATAGGAGCCATTTTGCCTCATCTCAACTGGATTAAAGTTATTTAGGAGACACGAAACTTCTGTTTCTTCACAAAAAAGATTTTATAGTAAGAAAAATTTCATATGTAGTTAAAATCAAGTGAATATTCATCCATATGAAAACTTTTCTTATATTATTCTTATAATTATACACGTGATGTCTTAGTTTTTTTATTTTTAATTAATTTGCAAAAAAAAAACAAAAAATGTTGAGATCTCAAAACTATGCAAATTTTTCATTTTTCAAATAGCAAAAAATGCAAAAAAAAAAAAATCGAAAAGATTCGAAATTTTATTTTATTTATTTATTTTTTAATCTGAAAAATTTCAAAAACAAGTGAAATTTAATGAATTGCAAAAATTTCATTTTTTTTTTTAGAAAGAATACTTTAATTTGATATCATATATTGATAATATCGCTCAAATTATCTTTTTTTGGAGTTGTTTGCTAATGTCTTGCCACATATCAATCATGTGTAGTAAACCAGCACATCGGCAGTTAAATGAATTCATCCATCCATCCATCCTCCAATCAATCCATCCATTTAAAATGTGTATTTTTTTTCCAGATTTGTCATTTGTAGATTTAGTTATCTCACGAGGGCTGTAAAACTTCAGGTTAGCCACAGGTGCATGGAGAATTGGTGGGCTGTTGATGTTGTAGGAGAGTGGTGGCAGACTTTATTGACAAATGTGATGGATATTTAGTTCAACAAAATGTTAACACATTATTTTATTTAGTGTCAGTGTCTTTCAATCAATCAAAACGTTATGTAAGAAAAAAATAAAAATTCTGTATTTCCATTAATTTTTTTTTAAGCTACAAGGAGCCACTGCAAAAGAGACAAAGAGCCGCATGAGGCTCCAGAGCCGCAGGTTGAAGACTCTTGTTTTAGAATAAATGCTGCATTGTGATCATGAAAATGTAACATTCTGTGGCCAAACTGGTGAGGATAGATGTAATTGCTATTTTTCTTTCCACAGACAGAAACCAAGAAGTAATATTTAATGTTGAAAAGTCAAACTGTCAAACTCTCCTATGCTACAGCAAACAGGAAAAACAATTTGCCGGAACCACATCTAACCAAGTGTGAGTGATAAACAGAAAAATAAAAGCTACAGAAAGAATTGTACATCATACAGAAACAAAAACCTTTTTTTTTTTTTCAGATGCCGTGTCAAACAACCAAAGGTATTAAATGTGGAGTTGTGACTGTGGCATAGTGTTCCTCTCAGTGGGGGAGGGGGTTGATAGTGGACAGAGCAAGGCTGCTTACCAGAGCCCTACCAATGCTGAAAGGAGGGGAAAAGTGTTGACAGCAATTTCACCGCAGGGTGGGAGCACACACACAGAGAGCCCCAGGTGCCCCGGCCCATACACAGTGTCTGATTGCAGAAAATTGTGGTGCTGTTTTTAGTACACAAACAAACCTGGCTGTGTCTGGCGGCTCTGTTCACTGAGCGGGGATGGAGGAGAGGTGGAGGAGCGTGGAAATTAGAGGTTTAATACAAAGTATACTGCATATAACAGTTGTTTCAGTGTTTTTTCTTTTTAATTTAGGGCAATAGACAGCACACACAGCATGACATTTCTATGAAGTTGTTGGTTAATACTGCGGTGTATCTGAACTGTTTGTAAATCTAATCAAGGGTAAAAGAAAGATTCAGAAAATACATTATTCATGCATACGTAATTACACCAATATTCAAATACATGGGAAATGTAATTTTGCAGTGAAAGAGGGGGCTGCACACTGCTCTGCTTTGTCCCTGAACAATCCATTATGAAACAAAACGTACCCTCCTAACTTACATTTACAACCAGCCTCTGCCTTTTTATCAGTGAAAGCTTTTTATCAAGAGCCCCACACATTTAAAAGTTATTACAGCGGTACGTTGTATGAAAAAATTATGAAGCATGGCTGCTCTAATAAGCTGCGACACCTCATCTGAGATTCTCGCTCCGTCTACAACAATGCACTTATTTTTCAGAGAGCAAAGTATTTTCATCCTATCTCATCCGTCTCGCTTATGCAAATGAGTGTCTTAATTTGGTTAGGGGCAGAGCCATGGGAGACAGGAGAAAGTACAATCTTGTTTACCTTTAATGGGGAATGTTTTCAGCCCTGTTAACCAATGCAAAGGCTAATTTAGTCAGGCTAGAAGGGAATGAAGGGGCTAATGGAACATAAATTTGACCCCTACCAGGGCCTCATATCTGAAAATGAAGTACTAGTGTATGAACCATACTGATATATGACTTCTAAACATTTTGTTCTAATGATTTAAACCCTTTCTTTCTTTCTTTCTTTCTTTCTTTCTTTCTTTCTTTCTTTCTTTTTTCTTTCTTTCTTTCTCTTGTTGTACAGATTTACACTTTAGCTCTCATCTGTTGAGTTGAAGATATTCTAGAAATGGTTACGTGCTTTACCACGGATAATTCTATACACACTCATTTGTTATTAAAGAGTTTTGATGAAATTAATACCAAATGAGTACTTTTGCAGGTATTCATGATATTTATAACTGTTTCGGTCACTTTGTGCTAAAACTGTGCAAAGACAGCCGTGTTTCCCCTGTTTCTGCCTGTATCATGTGACTGTGGTGGCCAATCAAACAACGAAAACTCAATTCTAAGGAAGTATTTATGTCTTATTTTTAATTACAACTTTCTAATAATACTCAAGAGGATCCAAATTCTAAAAGTCTAAAAAGCCCCAAAACGGTTATTTTCCAAGGCATAAGCGGAAAGCGCTGAAAAAGTTAACTTGTTTATTTTCTTGTAATAAGAAATTATTTGTATTACATAAACTTGACAATGTACAGGTTACTTAATTTTTTTTTACTCTTTACAAGCAACTCAGACACCATTTTTGCCTTTTAATATCTTGGAAAAAGACTTTTTTTTCTGGACTTGTCAGATGAATGTGGCTCATATTAAGTATTGTAAAAAAAATTTCATTATTTTATTAATAAATATGATAAAAACTTGCTGAGCTTTCAGTTTCAGTTGTGCACACCTTTTCAGACTGTGAACAAATCAGAGCAGAAGTGCAGCATCATGTAGTGACATTTTTTAAAGAGGAAAAAAACCTTTTTGTGTCATTTTTCTTTCAAGCAAATTCCTTTTTTTTTATAAATAAAAACTTTTTTGTCATTAATTCTGGGTATTGGCATCAATATTGATAAAAAAAGACTGTGTCAAAGGACTAGCCCTTTGAAGAGGACTGCTGCAACACCTCTGACCAGAATCATGCACACTGTCGTGATGACATGACTCTTCACGAGGTGTGTGTTTGCTTTGGAGATGAATGGAGATCGGATCTTCTTTTAACACTACTTTTCTTTGTTCAAGACAACTTTTTACTCAATACAACTCAATACTAGTTTAGTAAGCTATATTTACATACTCAAAGCCTGGTGCTCTGAAACATTTTTGTAATGTGAAACTTCAGTGAATCCAAATTTTGTCATCTACCAAGCAGAGCTAACGTAACTTCACTCTTCATTTTATTGATCGACTCTTAAGTTTGAACAGACCACTGCAGAATAACTGCTGCATGAAAATGATCACAAACAGTTTAGCCTGTGTTTTAGCCTTTAGCTCGTGCTCTGCTCCTCTCCTGTTTATCTTTCTTCTGCTCTTCTGTCCTTTTTCTGTCTGACAGTTAGGCTCCTGTGTCCACCATCGCTACAAAATTAATCACAAAAATTGTTTTCAGCAGAGAAAAACAAAGATCTCTCCTCTCACTACTAAACTGTGTTGGCTGGCGTGGTGTTGTTATGGTGACCTTGACATGCCATGAATAAATCCAGTCCTGTCTGATGATGAAGGAAGATGAGGAAGCTGAGAAATGAGACACTGATAGTTGCATTTTAAAGTGTGGATTACAATCAGGCATATATACAGAAGGGAGACTTTTTCAAGGTTACTTAGAAACTCCTCACAGCCCCCTGAAACTGTGTCAAAAAGTGTTGTCACTTATTTATGAACCACCACCTTAAATCCTATTCTCACCTGCCATTAAACAACGATTTCCAGGAAGTCACAATTATCTGCAAGAAACCATGGGTTCTGAGACTGGATGAGTTGAGAGCTGTTGGATTAAGCCACATTAGGTCTATCAAAGTTTAAACCATTAAGTCACTAACACAAAACATAGTCTGATAACTCACTGTCCTCACTGTTTATTCAGTCTGTGTTTTTATATATCAATACTCAAATGCAATGCAACATGTAATCTTATGTGGCCCGACTGTGCAGATAACCATTAAGATGTGAACTATTCCTCCACACAGAGTAAGAATAAGGATCTGAAATGCTGCTGAGAACAAAGAGCTAAGGTATAATAATTACAGCTGCCACTGACCCTTCTGTGATAGCCACTCACAGCAGGAAGTCACGGGAGAATAATTACAGTCGACTCATTTCAAAGCAATTCACTGTGAATGTCCACTCACTGTGTGGTACGTTCTTTCCACCGTGTGCTTTGGCAAAGACGAAAGATGAATGACTTCCTTTTTTCTGTTACCCTGACATCTCATGTAGCGGGGGGTGTTTTTCAGCAGTTTCACAGTTTGGAGTCATAAAAAAAAAAGAGTGAAAATACTGGTTCTTCAATTTAACTGGAAATGCTACTTTTATAATCAGATCCCTTTACTTCCTCTTTCTCTGTGAGTCTGGAGTTTTGTTGTCGTGAATCTTTGCAACTCCTTCCCTTGTCTCTTTAACCATATCAAATATAAATCACATTTTTTATTGCCAGAAAATCTGATCAAAGTATTTTCATTCCTTTGTGAAAAAAACTTGTAAATAAATCAAAGCTGTAGACATTTTGTGCAGAGGAAAAGCCAGACTGGACATGGATAAGGATCTCCTAATGAGGCCATGTCATCATACTTTCGTATCATAATATCAAGAGACAGGATAATTGAGGTGTACTCATACTTTTCAAATCTTTTCTGATAGTCATGATATAATAGATACATATAAAGTGCTGAAATTCAACATGGTTTCACCTCTTACTTTTGTAGTTTTTATCATTTTAGACTGAGGGAATAAAAAGTAAGTCATGGGCTCCAAATACTTCAGTTTTTCTTCTTACAGGAAAACAGAGTGATAAAAATATACAGGCTGCAATGCTACTCCTAAATAAAAGTATGTCTAACTAAACACAAATGCCGATGGGCAATTTTCCTCCCAGTGCTTATGCATGTGCACCTCTAACCTTTAACACCAACACCGCCCACTACCGCTCTATCTCTGCAGCAGTTTCCTCTGTCAATACACCCCGAGAGTGGAGTCGCACCAGCACGCTCCACTGGACCCTGTGAAAAGATGCCAGGTTGGTGTGAAAGGCAGCCCAAGGGGACCAAGTATGTGTGTGTGTGTGTGTGTGTGTGTGTGTGTGTGTGTGTGTGTGTGTGTGTGTGTGTGTGTGTGTTCTCGTGCCCGTGTTGTTAGAGGTTGACTGACCACAGTAGAGTGTGAGGTCAATGTCACGCCCATCAAAGTGCACAGGTAGTGATGTGCTGTAGCTGCCATTGCTGCAAGGCGATAACCTGGATGCCCACTTACCTGCCCCCACCCCACACACACACACACATACACACACACACATACATTCTCGTTTTAAGCTCAATCAGAGGACAAGTGAAAATGCACTTCCAGGACATTGGCTTCTGAGTGGTATAAAACCATAGACTGTATAAAACGTGGATGTAGCCTCACCGATGTCACCCGTCTGTTTCTGAAATCTGATAATGAAGCACATCGGCTATAGCGGCCATATTGGTAGTAGCAAGGGCTTTGCCTACAGCCATAGGGCGCCTGTCGGTCACGTGACCCTCAGCTGCGCTTCTTATTGGGGGAGCTCGCGATCTTAATATCCTCTGAACCGCAGAGTTTGAAAAAAATTCACCCCCCCGTACAGTGTGTGCCGGTAGTAAAATTAACGACTTAGACAGGAGACGTTTTCTGAACCAGGCTGTAAATAGGTTAATTTCTGCTTTGAAAACAGCTTTTTTTGGCTTGGTGTGTATGTGACTTCTGGTACTTCCAGAGCCAGCCTCAAGCGAACACTTGAGAAACAGCAGATTTTAGCACTTCCTCATTGTCTCATATTCTTAGACTGGAGGTTGCCACTTGGATAAAATACAGAAAGCGCAACAGTGAACACACAGTGAAAAACAATCCTATAATTTACATGAATTTACATACAACTATATTTTGTTCTCTGAGTGTATGATTACTTTTTGATTACTTGAAATCAAACATTGTTGGGGTAATATGGTACATGATGTCAGAAGACACCCATGTGTTGGCAAATTACAGGAGTGTCTTTGAAATCTCTTTAAGCCTCCATCAGATAAACGACCCAAATGGATTGATGGATGGATGCCCTAATATTATGCCACAGTCATACAAATAAAGCATAAAAATTAAGTGGACATCAGAGAACACAGGAGCAACTTGTTGACTGTTGTCCAAAAAAACCCAAAATAAAACTGACAAGAAGGGGAGATCGGTAGAAATGGTTACCCCAGTGGATGTGCAAGGTAGCTAAGCAGCTAGCATCATTTGGCCTGACAACAATCCCATGAACTGCCCTATTTGTTTACCCTTAAATCATATTTGACAACAAGAGATTTTTATGACATTTCCAGCTGACATTTGAAAGTCAAGACTGTGGTTGTTGGTGATTGGTCTATTTTCTGGGTGAAAGGATATAGGTCTCTCTTCAAAAATAATTTTAAAACTACAGCAATATTTTGACAATATTTCAATATAATTGAACACTGACACTTACTACATGCTGTTTGGTTGGGCTACTTGTTAAGTCATGTATTATTTAGCTAAACTTCAAATAATGAAAATATCTTTGGAGTTTATTTACTTTTACAACTTTCAATCAACTGTATTTCAATTCAAAATGTGGCATTTAAAAAAAAGCTAACTAGAAATACACTGATGGGAACATGAAAGAGCAAATATTTATGAATTAAAGTTGCTTTTGTGTGAGAGGCAACAAACACAGCCCTTGACCAAGCTATTTCAACATATTTTTTTTCACCATTATAATTTCATTAGTCTATTTTACATTCATTCACACCAGTTGGTTTGGGACTCAGTGCACATCTTTGTGTGTGATCAGCCCACGCAGTCTCTCATAGCCTCACAGTTCCTCAGTGTGAGCATGGGAGCCATCTGTTGGGGTAAACGCGTTGTCAGAAACAGTGAAAGTGAGATGGCAGCAAAGAGACGCTCGCCCTGAGGCACTTCCTCTGTCATCACTCCTAGAACCCTGCTGCGTAGACCGTGAACATTAACTTCCGAAAGCACTCCGCATAATCACTTGCCGCCTCGCACTAGCCAAAACAAAGATTGCAGGGGATTTTCTGATGCACACAGTTGGCACACGGCGGTGGGATTGACAGTAAATGAACACTTCATTCAAGAATGTTTCATATAAACAGTGGGTGTTGAAAATCAAGACGGCATGAATAAAAAGGGTGTCTCAATTTGGGGGAGAGATCAGCTAAGTAGATCTTTTGTAGTTGTCATGCTTGTGAAGCTTATCATACACCACCCAGATATCTTTTGTGTCCCTCAGGGTTTGGCATCAGATGACAACTCATAGCACAATGCTAAGGTGGCAAGCTCTTAATTTTTTTTTTCTGCTGCACTTTCTTATGCAAAGACCTGCAGATTTAAACATCTGCTACCTTCCAAAAGCAGACAGGCTGATGTATGAGGAAGCAGAGAGGCAGCTGTTGAGTAGAGGAACAGGGATGGTTGAAAGGCAGACAAACAGACAAGCGTGTATCCTGTCTGTGCAACATTAGACCCTAGTTTCTTTTCTTTGAACTCCATCTGGACATGAGACAAACAGAGTCATCTGCCGGCCAGCGAG
Source organism: Halichoeres trimaculatus (assembly GCF_033239565.1). Classification (NCBI taxonomy): domain Eukaryota; kingdom Metazoa; phylum Chordata; class Actinopteri; order Labriformes; family Labridae; genus Halichoeres; species Halichoeres trimaculatus. The sequence goes on from NW_027437192.1 coordinate 18,701,368, forward strand.
GTGACTATAATTTGTTTGCTTGCATGGCTTTAATATTTAGTTTCTCTCCAGGTTAAAACACAATTACTTCCTAGCAAACATGACCGGACTAAACCAGCCACAGTCCTGCCATCTGTCGCTTGCTTGCAGCAGGATGTGAGCATGGCTGAAAATCGGCTCCTGATTACCCGTTCTTGGAAAATATCTTGGGCTTTTTATGGGATACATGCATGTAGATTTTGACTTGAGAGAGCATCTATAGTGATACCCAAAAGCATGCAAATAGAAATGGAAGAAACTAAAAGACAGACAGATGTGTCGTGCACACACACCAGTACGCAGATGCAAAGTTGAGGCTGAATAAGGATAGAGTCTGTAATTTGGCACAAAAAGATGCTGCTGAGAGTTGCTTTTCACTATACAACTCAATACATATGGAATGTGTTTTCACCCAAACTCAGCTGGATGCCCAATCACCTCAAAGTATCTCCTCTTTATTCTGCAGAACTGTCAACTTCAGCTAGAAAGATAACTTTTAAGGAAAAGATGCACCATATCAAAGGGGAAATGTTCCATCTTCTGATACTATTTTGAATTCATGTGCTCACAAAGAGTCACTGTTGAAATAGTGTGGAGGAAAAAAACTTTCACAGTTTTTGGAATTAATATAGACAACACAAAGCGGATCACTTTCAGGATAACCTGTTCATTATTGGTGATATTGTGTCGTTGCCAGGACACAGCAACTCACCAGAGGGATTTTGTCTAGTTTTGTCTTACATTTGGCGTGCAAAGAAAGAGTTGTTGTCGTAACAGCATCGGGCCCAGCACTTCGAGCCCTTTGTGTGTCTAAAGCACAGTGAGGAACAGCCCCTCTCTCATCCCAAATTACACCTTCTTCTGGTGCGTCGCATGATGAAATTAAATAAATACAATATGCAAAACCATGCCTAAGCTAATTAGCAGCGGGCCGCCACACAATGAATGCAGAATACTATTAATCAGTGTGTGTGGTGTGTGGATTTGTGTGTGTGTGTTCATCATTTAGAGGGTTGTGGATGAACACATATGCTCCGTTTTTACTGGGGCTCCTTTTGTTTTGCCACCGCTAATCTCCATCCTTGTGTTTTTGTATGACAACATTGTTCTATGAAATCAGTTATTTGCAAGCTTACAGTTTTGCATATGGATAAACGAGTGCAATGTCAGTTAATTTTGAATACTATTCTCACAGAAGATAATGCATTAGGAAGAATCTGTAATTCTTAATGACATATCCATCCCCTGGTAGGTAATGTACCAGAGCTATACCAGATAATGCTGTTAGCGTTTCACTTTGAGCTTAGTTCAGTGGAAATGTGTCCATAGTTGGACCCTTTCCAGATGCAAATCACAATGTAATGATGTAGGCCTATTAATAGATTAGAGACGGTCTTGTCTGCTGCAATTTATTAAACGTAATTAAACATCTTGGCAGCAGTTCCAACTCTGCTCACCAAGCCCGGAATAAAATTCCCTCAACTTCCCGTAGCTCTAATCAATCAAGTCATCTCCTTGATTGTGTTTTTGTTTATTATAGCCTTTTAAAGTCTTTGTTGACTTGTTGTGAGTCCCACTGTAATGTTGTATCTTCCTCATTTAAGTGTGTAACTCAGCAGAGCTGCTTTAGTACCATTCTTCTTCTACATACTCTCACTAAACAAAGGTTGCAAATGAGGAAGTAGGGGAGCGTACAGTCTAAAGTGGTGCAGGTGAATCTTGATCTAAGCAAGTCTTTCTTCCTGGCTCTGGCATCTCTAAACTCTTAAAAAACATTTCACTTCAAGTTTTACTCATGTTTTTTTTTCTTTCTACTGTAATCCAATGGGTTGTTCCAGTTATCTGGAGCTAAACGCCACATGCTGCCCATCTCTTCCCATCTTTCTTTGTGTTTGAGTGCCTAGGAACAATAAAGGCAACATGGTGTTGTGTGTAACACCTTCATCTGGAAGTCAAGTTCAAAGGCCTGAGAAGTGGGGCTGTTATGATTTCCCATATTTTAAATGTGGATGTTAAAGCCGCGTTACCACCAAGAAGACCAGTTCGGTTCGTCTTGATACAGCGCGCATTTTGTGGCATTTCCACGCACTTATCCCAGGACAGATCCACAAAAACTGAGACGAGCCAGCCTACTTTTTGGGATCCTTTTGTATGGGTGCCAGACTGAACCGATCTGCTCTCGGAAGGTGGAGCAACACACTGCAGACTGTTGATTGGTCAAAGGAATCATCACTTACCCCGACAACAGCTGCATTTCTCCTGGCAGCACACAGACTTAAACAAAGCTTGATTGCACTTCTTATCAAAGAGCTACATGCCAATAACAGAGAGGATGAAATGCTGCATGTCTTCTATCTATGCTCTTTGTTTACTGTGTTGCGTTTTTCTTCTTCATTGGATTTATTAGTGGGGTAAACTATGTCTCGCAGCAACAGCGTCACGCTATTGTTTAATAGCTGTGGCTTTCGGCATCCAGCTTACTTATCCGCCTTCCACGAGTTGGCACAGTTTGCTGTGGAAACGCATATGGGATCAGGCTTAACTGTACCAAACTGTCCCAAACCATACTGAACTGACCCGGATTGCTTGGTGGAAACACAGCTTAAGTAACAGTAAGATAGTAAAGTGTGACCAGATGTTTAAACTGCAACACATCGACATTTTGCAGAAATCCCCAAATCTGTCTGTAAACGGCTCAAAGCGGTATAAAATAAATAAGCACAAGATCTTCACAAGACCTTCCATGACTTGCTGAAATGACTGACCTCACTAGTTCATGACATATTGGAGGTGCAGGCCACGAAAGCCAAGGTTTGCTAATAAATCTGACACTGACAGACCTTCAGAGGTTGCCAATCAGAAGGAAGGGGGTTTGTGGAGTAGGGAGCCTTAAAGAGACTGCAGCTAAGATGAAGCAATTCAGAAACTGAAATTATTGTTATTTTCAAATACTGCTGTAATTAATTTTTTGTTTTGTTTTTTTGAGCTTCAAATCATGTAGAGCATCTACAGGGATACCAGAAGAACAGTATAACCCTGCCCTCTAAACTCTAAATGGGTCACATGTTGTGGTTTATTTCTCTTTGAATACCCACCACCACCAACAACACCACCACCCACTAATGATTACCCCAGCTTTCCTAATTGAAAGTTATTATTCTTGATCATGAAGTTACCAAATTGTGCTTTTTGATATTTGTTCAGGTTTGTGAAACATCAGTGACAGTGGATGTGGGTTGCATCAAAGTCCTCTGCCGTGGCAAAGTGCTTTCTGTAACAAAGAGAGCCTTATGGCCTGGCCTGACAGTCTAACATGGACCACACACAAACACGAAGACACACACACTCACACACCCATCACTACAGCCATCAGCACATCACAGCAGAGACAGACAGCAGAGGAAAGGCTGGACCTCATCTCACCTCTCAAAGAGCTTCATGACCTTGTTGCTCCCAGCTGCATTCACGCCGCCTGACACCAAGTTCAAAGTAATTTCTTCTCAGTGTGTGTGTGTGAGTGTGTGCTGGAGTGTGTGTGTGTGGGTTGGGGAAAGGGAGTAAATTACGGGGTTTGTTCAGGGTGTAGAGTGTGTGTTTTTGTGTGCGTGTGGTGTCTGCCTTCAGCATGCCAGGTATGCTTTGACACACTTGTGTATAAAATGTGTCCATACAATATGTGTCTCTGAAAGTGTGTGTTATTACAGGCCCTGTTTAGTTGAGCTGAACATCTGTCACAACAGCCTGCTCTCAGGTCGTTCTGTCTCTAGTGTGAAGAAAATAAAAATATTCCTTTTGGCTGCTTCATTGCAGTGGGCTGATATTTTTACACATATAATATACAGATGCAAAAGCTAAAATTTACCTTATGTCTTAATGTGTAATGTCATATTCATGTGACATCAAATGAGAGTCGATGTCACATGAAGAAGAGAGAAAAAACAGCCATAGCTACTAAAGAAGCTATAAATAGTCTTTATATGATGAAGTAAGAAAACAAGGATCAAAATACCCTCTGATGCTGCTTTTAAAGAAGATGGAGAGGAGAGGAGGAAAAAGAAAGGGAGGTGGAACAGATGTAGGTTGATGCACCTCAGAGGAGTCGTCTTAACCCCATTCTCTCCCCTCCATTTATTTCAGCACAAAAGTGTTCTCCTCTGTCTACAAGAGCCATTTAACACATGAGTGGCAGCGAGCTCGGGAAGGGGGTGAGGGGGTATAAAAGTGATGTACCTCGACATCAGCTGACCTCTGTCAGATAGCTCTGTCTGCTGAGGTGCTCGCTGTCACATGTGACAAGCATCCTGCTCCAGCTGTACTCGGGATATATTTTTTGTCATTATTTTTTAATCAATGCAAAATTCATATGAGGTCTAAAAGTGTGTTGCACTTTGAAACGGTTTTGTGCATTTGAACGCTGTTTTTTAAAATAATCTGTCATATGTATGACAGGACCTAGGCGATAATATCATTCCAGGAATATTTGAATGGTGTCCTGTAATGGTGAAAGAATTTCACAGTGTCGACAAAGACAAAGAGACAGACTCAAAGGGGCCATTTACACAACAACTGTTTTAGGATAAAAAGCAAAAGTAATTTTGGGTTTCGGTCACTTGTTTTCATGGAAACGGCGTTCTAGCCTACCAAAAATGTAAACTTTTGAAAACAGCCTGTAAACAGAAAGCTGGAGTTTTCAGTGGAAACACAGACATCACACTCCACTTTACGCATACAACATCGCTGGCTACCATGTTGTGCTGTACAGCTGAATCTGCTGTCTGTCAACAAAATGGACATCATATCTGTAATTAGCATTGGCCAATACACCAGATGACTACTTTAACTCTTCTTCAGTGGAGATCTGCGAAAAGCTGCTTCTGGACAAGACAGTTATAGTGCCATCTACAGGCCTGGCATGCATACCACAGCATTTTAGTCCCTCAGAGTTCCCATGTAAACACAGATTTTTTTCACTGCATTTTAGCGTTTATGGGTGGTTGTTGTGTAAACAGGGTCTAAAACACTCTGGGGAACATTTCAAACAGAATACAGAGATTAATTAACTCTTGTCTGTATTAAAAAAAACAAAATCATGATATGTATCATTAACCAGGCTGAAAAAAAAAAAAAAAAAAAACTTTTCAGAGATAAGACTTGTTCCCTGTAAACCTTAAGTCCCCCCATTGGAGGAACTTGAGCCCTGCTTCCACCAAGTGGTTCAGTTTGGTTTGTCTTGGTACAGCACTCATTTTGTGGCGTGTCCTTTGACTAAAACCTGGGGTGCCAGACATACCTATCAGACCCTGGAAAGGTGGAGCTACAAACACTGCAGCTGATTGTTCAAAAGAATCATGCCACAGCTGTAGCTGTATTTTTTCATAGTGATACACAGCATTTTCTGAAACAAAGGATCAAAAAACTTGTGGTACTACTATAGTTAGTGACATTAATACCAATATTGACACGTGAACAAAGTTGACAAGAGTTCCCTTTATTATGACAACAGAATGGTTCACATAGACCTTGTAGATGCAGTCAATGTCAATGTCAGCTTTATTTATATAGCACATTTGAACAGCCAGCAGCCTACCAAAGTGCTTTACAGTAGAAAAGACAGACATGATAAAAACAATTAACCAATAAAAGTAATAAAAACAAATAAAAGCAATAAGAAAAGGGACAGTACAGTTCAATTATGCATACTGCTCAGTAAAACCAACAAAAGTCCCAAATAAAAGTGTACACACAATACTACACCAAAGGCCAAGGTGAACAAGTATGTCTTTAGCTGTGTTTTAAAGGTAGATATACTCGTTTAAATTTGGGTGTGTCATTTTTTAGCGGCGACCCCCCAAAAAAAGAGGCTAGGGCTTAAAGGGCTAAGCTTGAGCATGTAAATCAGAAACATAAACTAAGGAAATATTATGACAGTTTCCCAAATTACTGATTTGCATGTGAAATGGTGAAACTTGGCAAATTCACTCATTATTTGACGTCACATTTCATTTTGCAGAGAGCACAATTGTTTAAAGCGTTTTATTATTTCCCTTTTGCTTCAATTATTCTCCTTGGATTCTGCTTTTGTAAACATGTAACTGCATTTATATTGTACCCTGAATGACTTTAAATTGTCTTATTTGTCAGAACAGCTGACTGGAGATATTTTGTTTTGCATTTATAGGTACCTTGGGTTGCATCTATTTACCTTTCATTGTTGTTCGTTAAAGATGTTTTCTTTCCGCGGGCTGAGTTCATACAAAAACCTTGTCTGGATAAAAACTCAATAGATGTTTTAATGCATTGAAACAAAAACAGAGGCAGCAAATCGAGGTCGAGCTATCAGTGCTTGGCATTCTTTCAAAGGCAGCAGTAAGCGCGAGACCTTCCATGTCATTGCCATGAAACCAAAGCTTTAATTTGTTATTGTGTGCAGTGTCAGCACAGCACGCTGGCAGGGGGAATAAATAAGACACAAATGAGTTCCTCTAAAAAGAACCACAACATATAGAAATGAGCAGAAGTAATTGATGAAGCGCTTCTGTAATAGGCTTTTCATCGCGGCTGACTGAAATGGCGAGTGAATATCTGCAACCACGTCAATTAGTAAAACTTTTAACTTTCCTTTCTACAGCTCTCTTTCAGCTCTGAAAAGACTATGAAATTGCCACCGCCAAGCACAAAGAAGAAAGCCTTTTATTCCGCTTGCCTTTCAAACAGACTGTCGACAAAACAAGTTTTCCGCTTGCAGAAGTGAGAAGTGATTTGGGACCTGTGAGGGAGGAAGATGGAGTAGTCACAGCATCGTTTCAAAAACACTTGAATTTGGTGTGACAGAATTTGCATCAGACTTTCTTCCTATTTGGTGCAATGATGATAATCTATGCTCCTTTTATATAAATCAGACTGAAAGAAAGCTCAGGGGAAGTAGAAAAACAAAAAAAGGATTAGCCAACTGCTTTTTCATTCATTCTGTTCTCAGACTTTGCTCTGTGAATGAGGCTGAAGCATCACCGTAGACTGCTCAGGTGAAAGCAGTTGCCACCATTCAGTGTGTTTGTGTGTGTGTGTGTGTGTGTGTGTGCTTACGTTCACGTGTGTCAGACAGATCCTGCACCCCTGGGTCTCCATACGCCTAGCAGCTTAAACCAGGCGGAGACTGCTTATGGCATTAGGCTGCACAGGGGCCAGAGAACCAGCTGGCCACCAGCTCCCAGCAGCCCCTGCAGCCCCAGGACAGGCATGAAAGGGCCCCTCAGACCTCTGGGGAGTGCTTAGTGTCTTGTCGGCCATTGTCAGCCCTAATGGTCCCCCGCAGTCACACTCAGCATTCATAGCTGGCCATTATACTGGACCGAAACCAATTGCTTAGCCACGCCTGTTGGAGTCAAGAGGGGACGTAGCCTCCTGTTGAAACTCTGACAGCGGGTAGAGCCTGCCTTGACTCGGACGTGGCACCCTCTGGACTCAGCTCTCTCCAGCGTCATCACTCCCTTAAACTTGCACTCTGTTTTCTGATCTCTTTTGTCTGCCCGTCGCTCGCCTCCCCCTCTCTTTTGCTCTGGTCAGCTGCTGGACTGTATGGGGTTGACAGGACCCTCCAGGCCCACCAGAAGCCGCCACCTGTCCACCTTCCAGAGAATGAAGGGTCAAACAAAAACACAGCAGCCATCCATAAGTCTGGAGGGCAAAATGAACCCAAAGAGGGAGCTCTTAGCGTCAAGCTAAATTGATTTTCCACACTTTTTCATAAAGCTACCGTTCATTATGTTTGATTCAGGTCTGTTTTCAAATTACACTTTGAATAACTTATTTAAAAGAAGTTGTTTACAAAGAGAAAAACAACTCAGCAAGAGAAAATAATTTACTACAACAGAGCTGAACCTTACAAATTGATGCTTTGGGACTTATCTAGTTTAGATTCTTATACAGGGTGCATTTCTCTGAGTCTTGACTATTTAAACTGTAAACGTAAGTGGAAGACAACAGTGATAAATGCCCTAGCTCTCCTTGTAATATGTTTTTTCTTTGTCCTGATCTGAAAGGTTTCTGGGTGGATTATTTTACTATTATGTCCACTATTCTTGGGCTAAATCTCCAGCATTGTCCTATGATTGCTACATATGGGATTCCTGACGCGTAATATGCACTTAACTCTACACTACAGCTTTCACACACTATCAAGATGTTCCTTACACTGCAAAAAAATGAAATCTTATCAAGATTTGTAGTCTTATTATAAGAAAAAAATGTCTTATTATACTATATATAAGCCTCATTCAACTAATCAGTCCAAGAAAATGTTTTATTTTAAGTTATTTAAAGACAAAAATGAGGTCTGAATTGCTTGTAGCAAGTAAAAAAAATCAACTAATGGAATAAGAAAATTTTGCCCAAAAATTTGCTTGAAACTGAAAAAAAAGTCTAAATATAAGTAACTCTTCTCTAGTTCCATTGGCCTTTTTTTTTTTTTAAAGTTTTCTACTGAAAATCAGACAAAATCACTTGATACGTTTTTTTTTGTTTTTTGTTTTGTTTTTGTTTTTTTGTTTTTTTTTTTTTTGCAGTGTAATCTTCTATCTTCCAGTGGCTGGTGGTAGGGTTAAGGGTTAAGGTTAGAGTTTGCTAGGTTATTTTTTTAATTGATTAATTAATCTATTTTGTTAGGGTTAAAGTTAAGGCTAGGGTTAGAGTTAGGGTTGGGAATTTTAGGGTTAGGGTTGTGATCCTGGTTGTCTCAGTACGGTTAGGGTTTAGGGTTATAGTTAAGGATTAGGGTTAGCGTTACGGTTAGAGTAAGGATTACGGTTGGGGTTTTTTTAGGGTTAGGGTTTTATAGGGCTAGGGTTAGGATGTTTCTGTACAGTTAGGGTTGGGATTAGAGTCAGTTAAGGTTAGGGTAAGGGTTTCAGGATTTGAAATGTCTGCATTTTTTTCCCAATAAAATATATGGATTGATCAGTTTGGTAAACTTCAGCCTTACAATAATCCACAACAGTTTTTATTTCTTCCATCCTTCTGTCTCACTGTTAACTTTCAATTAAAGCTGGTGACAAAACTCACAACAGGATTCCTGGTCATAGCATTTGTTACAGTTTTAGAGAGTGCAGAGAGAATTACATGCTAGACGAACAGCAAAATAATCAAGGTGAAGCTAACAGCTAATGTGAAGCAGCTTTAAGTGCACAAAACACAACTCTGCAGTCTGAAAGTCACCCCATCAAAGCTTTTAACTGCTGGGTGGTGAAGCACTTTGATGTCCCAAACGTCTCTCAGGTGCACGTGGGCCAATTAGTGCCAGTTCTCTTTGTACAGAGGTTGTGTACAAATGACCTGATGCTTGATGGCACAGTGAGTTCAAAGGGCTGACGGTGTCAAAGAAAGTCCCTGTGGGAGCAACATGAGTGAGAGTACAGCCTCTGCTATGCAAAGACACACACATACACACACAGATAGACCACAAAGCCCCCGAGCTGCAGGCAGGGAACATTATCACGTCGAGCTGCTGAATCTCTAATGTGGAGAGGAGGAGATGTGCACACACTGAACTCCTAAATGTGAACAGATACGCACACGCACACACAAACAGAGGTGAGGCTAAAACTTTGGAGATTAATTCAGGTGTGTGTGTGTGTGTGTGTGTGTGTGTGTGTGTGTGTGTGTGTGTGTGTGTGTGTGTGTGTGTGTGTGTGTGTGTGTGTGTGTGTGTGTGTGTGTGTGTGTGTGTGTGTGTGTGTTTGCTGGGGAGGAAGGTAAAGTGTGGACTGAAAGCCAGGGAGAGGGGAGAGATTTTGTCTTTGGGGAGGAATGATGGGTGAGATAGAAACACAGTTTGAAAAGTCAGGTAACTCATATCGATTGAACACATGGCTTCAATTCAGCGGTGCAGAAAGAGAAAACTTTTTATTATCTTTCTCTGTGGTGTTCCTTGTACAACACTGGGGCAATAAACGCCACTTGAAACAGGATATGTCCTAAATATCCTGATAGGACTCAATAAAACTGGGGTGCTTATACTTAAATGATCTGGGATTAAAGGTTCAAGTGAAATACCAGTACTCGTGCTGCATGGGGAACCACTGACAAGGCTTATTTTGGATCAGACCATTATCTCCAAAATACACAGCAATTGTGCTACTTCTGATAGACCCTCTTGCTGCCTCTGTTGATTTTATTTTTCAAAAGATACCTCAGCAAAAAAAAAAAGTTTTATGTGGAGATTGTGATCATGTGGGAATGCAGGTAATAAAACTACAAAAGTGTGTTTGGATTCCTCCAAACAATAGTAGTCTGGGGTGAGATTCAAAGCTAAAATATGGATTAAAGTTTTCTTGCAGCTCACAATGTTTGCAGTGTTTTCAGCCAACAGGGAGAGGCTGAGATGGTGTGTACGGGTGAGTTAGAGATTGAGCACACAGATAGGAGTCCAACACAAAAAGGCTGACTTTTTTATTGATCTAGTGAAAAAACTCCTAACATTTAAGTACTCATAATTCACAGCAAGGATGTGGTTTATTTGGTAAATGTGGTTTTAAGTTGGTGCCTTGTCTCTGTTCTTTAACATTTGAAGTTTTTGTTAAAAGGTCTAAAGATAAAATGAGATGGAGAAATAGCATGCAACCTGTGGACATAGTTTGTAGAAGGTGAAACATTAAAGAGGGCTTTTTTGGCTTTAAGTCATCTCTATGGTACCCTGTAGTAGCTTAACATAAGTTAATTAAATCTAAAAGAAAAAAAAGGTCCCATTTTCCCTCAAACTGTGGTTTAAAAATAAATAAATATCTCCATCTTCATTTTGGCTACTCTCTTTAAGACTCCATCTACACAAACCTCCTTTCCCCTGATTGGCCAGCCCACTAGAGGCTTGTCATGAGCAGAGATATGGGCAGGCCTTGGTGTTTGAGGCCCACCCCTGTCATGAACATGTTAGGAGATCCTCATACAATGTCTTCATCATTTCAGAAAGTTTTGTGAAGATCTTGTGCTATTTTTGGAACAGACCATTTTAAGCGGTGTATAGACATATTTTGGTATTTCTCAAACATATGAATATGTTGTGTTTTGAAATCTGCACACGTCAGTGTGGATATCCAGCTCTCTACCTTTATCATCACATTGGGAAAGAACAATACCCATCCTTAACATTAAATGTACGTAATGTCACAGGAAGGATTTTTGGTATTAACATTCTTGTTTACTCAGCCTTAATGTGAGTACCAAACCTTCATAGGTGCGCATGTTACTTGTTTGACTGCTCTTTGTTCCCTAGAGATTACAGTTTTAAAGCATCTAACACATTTTATCCTTCAGAAATGTTAGCTGCCTTGTCTGGTCTGAAGTCTCATTTACATCTCTTGCACTGAAAACAGTATTTACAGAGTGTGAATATGTGCACGCTCCAGCGAGCTCATCACTGAGAAAACTTAAACCTGAGTGCAGAACATGCCCTGGAACAGGCACGCAAAGATTAGTTCAAGCTTGTCATGCAGTGATAGAAAAACACACACACACTGACAGGCACACACTCCATGTTCCTTCTCAGCAGTGTGGATAGGATGCTGGACCCCTGCAGCCTTACCTGCAGACAAGTCAGAGGGCACCATTAAATTTCAACATGCTTTCGCCAACCCCCCCCCCCCCCCCCCCCCCCCCCATCAACCAGGAAGTGTTTAGCATTCTGCTCAGACACCAAGCACTGACAACAGCCATCCAATCCACAGAGAATTCTCACCAATGTGTATTTGTATAGTATGAAAAGAGATATTTTGCTGTTAGGAAAGGACATTTGTGTTGTGCAAAAAAAAAAAAAGTATCTGTCTTTTGTTTCTCTCTTTCTGGGTTTTCTTTCGAGGTTCAAGGACACGGCACTCCATGACAGCGCTGAGAGAAGCTGCCGCACCATATTTTTTTAATCCCGTTATTAAGAGTCCCATTTTACAAAATCCGCCTCTACCTTCAGCAATGAAGTGGAAAATAAATAAATAAAAAGGAAGAGAGAAGCCTGCGGCGGGAGTGACACACCAAGGTTCACGCCAGTTCTTGTCATTCCCTGGAGACTGAAGGAGGAGGAAGAAGAAAAATGAAACAAAGGAAGGCAGGAAGTAAAGAAGCTGTGTAGAGTTGTGGGATTGAGAGATAGTGTACAAATAAGCATTAAAAAAAATGATTACCGTTCAAAAGGTAGCTACAAAAATGACGTCATTGAGAGAAATGAAGAAAAGCTACAATCAGTTCCTCTTTTTTTATTAATCTACCATCTAAATTTGTGTTGTGTTTGTTCACCAGACAGAAACCAAGTTCATTCACTATGACTATTTTGTGTCCCCACATAATTCACACCCACTAAACTGTGGAAATCAGACAAAGTATTAAGACCTAATAATAGTAAATCTCAGATAAAGTACCCTATTACCAGCCTGCTCATTACATCCCAAGCCCTACGTTCCAAATCTGAGAAAAAAAGAGAGCAGATTATTTTTATAGAAAAATTCATTATAGTAATTGATCAATAATTTGATAAGTATTCAAGGAAGTTCAAAGAATATGTTCATGAAAATGAAAACTGGGAAGAAGGAAGTGTGTTAGCGCATGTTAGCATTCATACATGAAGAATTTGGAGAAGATTGAACGATAGATGAAGAGACAACACATCTGTTGACTGATGCTGCAGATAACTGAAACAGCTGATGTAAACTGTGACATATTTTAACCACAGATTCAAAATTTCACCTTTTTAATTTACAAAATAAATTGTACTTTGAATAGTCAGACAGAGCATTAATTAACAGGAACAAACATTTCAACATAAAATTTTCTCTGTATTTCTTTGACTTCTGATTATCATTCTCTCCATCTTTCGATCACATGATTCTACAATTTAAATTCCTTGTCTGCATGTCTGCTGCAACAGTTGTCCTCGGTGTCTCTGTGGGCGCTGTTCAACAGACAGAATGTCTGCTCTGAATAATACACCTGTGTATGCAGGAGTGACTTTCACTGCATTCATTTATGCTCATTCTTAAAAATTGCATTTCATTCTTCAGGTGCACTCTCTCATATTTCTGTGCCGGTATTTATTTGCAGAGCTGATGCAGGCTTGCAAAGAATCCGTATTTTCCAGCAGAGAGAGAAAGAGAGAAAAAAAAAACAGTGCGAGGAGGCACTCATGAAGATTTCAGCAGACCTCAGTACCTTTGAAATAGTTCTTTTCAAAAGCACCATGGCGTGTATCCATACATATTTCAGTGTGCATGCTCACAGAGGCAATGGGAATTATTTATGTGGTCAGAGAAGAGGGTGAGATAAAGGAAAAGAGAGATAAAGAAAGGGAGAAAGAAGCAAAGAGAGGGACAGGTCTGACGCCTTTTAGAAACTTCCTCACAGATTACAGGGCAGAAGCCAGCGAGATACGTGCTTGACTAATTAAACGACTAAATTAAGTCATTAAGTCTCTGGCCTTTTTTTTTTATCCTACAGCCTCTGGTTAAAAATAATTAAATCTCCCTGAAGTTTCACCCTCATGCTCCGTCTCTTTCTCTCTCCTTCATTCTTTCTTTCTCAGCACACCTCCCTGCAGCTTTGTTTCATAATACAACCAAAAAGATGTTGGCAAAGGGCCAGAGCTGAGGCTACCACTCCACTTTTTCTTCTGATTGTGTGCAATGCTTGCATATGCGCAAACAATCACAGTGTGATTCTGCACGGTCTTTGCTCAGCTCGAGGTGAGAGTGAACAGGCCGGTTCTCACAACGTGTCATTATAACAGTGGCTGCAAAGGTGGGTGTAGGAAAATGGAAAAGGGGCATACTTAATGTGTGTGAGTGTGTTTTTAAATGTGTGAGTGTGTCAGCGTGTGGAGTGAGCGGTGAGAGCAAGAGGTTGAGCATCTTAACATTGAGACACTCTGCATGTGTTGGAACAGGGACAGGGTACAGTACAGTGGATTGTTCAGTGAACTCAACACATTCTCAGTAGGGCTGCACGACTAATCGTTAAAATATCGTGGTCCTGATTCATTGGTGTGAGTGATCTCATTTCTAAACATGGACAATTCTTAAGCATTTTATTTCATGGGCTGCATTGTAAACAAGTGTCACAACTGTAGCTATTAACAAAAAAGAAAAAGAAGACAGAAAAGGAAAAACTAGAAAAGCACTCAGAGAGCGCAGACCTCCACCAAGCATCACAACACTTTAGTCTTACTTTAATGTTATACTCCCTTTCAGCAGACTGTCTGCTACAATTTGGTGTTAGTTGCAGGTTTGTATGATAATTTGTTACCTGACAGTATTGAAAATTATAAAGAACCAGTACATATTTTATATTCTGGCTCTTAGTATCTAGAATATTGCCAGGTTCTGGATCGTACTTTTACATCTGTCAGAAATTATCGTGACCTTGTCTTGTATTGTTTTGCAAAGCAATCCGACCATTTATCGTGGAGTTATAAACACATGTGGTGAAAATGTCCCTATCTCACAATGATAAAGAATCTTTTTAAAAGGTTGAGGTATTCTGGATCACTTCAAAATTTTAATCAGTTCTTCCTTATCCCATTTTGAACATTTCCTGAAAATTTCATTCAGATCGCTTTGTCACTTTTTGAGTTATGATGTTCACAGACAAACAGACAAACTCTCCCAAAAACATGACCTCCTTGTTAGAGGTAACAAACGCCTCCTAAACCCACCACTGCAGCTGCCTTCTCAACCAATGGCAAAGGATCTTCACAACACATGGCCCTGCTGCTGCCAGCTGCTCACTTTTCTTGAATGACTTGGGAGCAGCAAAACCTTACATCATCTATTCTTCCCCGGCTACCTTAGCTTAGCAGATATAAAACGGTTTCCTAAGAAAACTCTGATTCAGGATTTCCAAATTAAGTTTTACTCAAAAAGTACTGAAACATTCACATTTACAGCGCTTTTTTATAAAATTCCTAATGTGCCAAAACAATAGAGAAAACCTGGTGCTAGCTCAGTGCAAGCATATATATGGGAAATTGAATCAATATGCTAGCGGTTAGCATACATTGATAAAACTTTGGTTTTAAAGCAGAATTTCGGCTTCCATCACAGACACATATTATAGTCGGTCTTTGAAACAATACTGATAACTCCAAATGGCACAATACCAACAGGTTTCCACACAGAAAAAAAAAAAAAAAAAAAAAAAAAAACAGAAGAAAAGTTACTGCAGGCTCGTGGCTGAGAGAATAACTATAAGTTAAAGCAGGCACTAGATGGCCTACTTAGGTCAATAACGTATGACACAACAATACATTGATGTGATTTTTACTTATTTTGATTTATTCATGTCCAGAGATATCTAGATTTATTGGTAAATTTTATTTACCTATACACTGTAAAATATTGACACATAAACCGGTAAATCTACTTTTTGTACACAGAAAATCCATAGGAGGAACCGATAAGGGAATTGACAGAGAATCAGATTAATAAGGGCACTGCTGTCAATAAAATCCTATCAATACCATCCGATGATGGTTTTTTTTGTTTTCTTGAAGTTCATCAGTGCAATAAACATTTTGTGAAAAAACCATGCCAGAGAATCATCATTCACATTTTTGCCAGAATCATGCAGCCCTAACCCGCAGTATGTTTTACATGTTTGGGATCAGCACATTTTCTCCTGTCTCCTTTTATCTCTTCAATCACATTCCATCAGGCCTGAGAGCGCGCTTTGACAGACACCAACTTGTTCTAGGGGTTGTAGATAAAAATCAGCTGATTGATTGTTCGACAAACCAGCTGACTGTGACACTGGAAGAAACATACATAATAATGACAGTTTTGTCAGCGCTGTTAAAGAGCCAGATCCCTTTGCATGAGACACACTTTCTTGACGTTTATTTGCTGAATGGTCGGCAGGGAGACAAAAGGAAAAGGACATGTGCATGCGAAAGGGAAAGAGGGGGGGATATATTTGTCATTTAGTATGCAAATTCATGCGGGTGCCTCCCTCAGATATCCAATCAGGCTGTCACCACAGCAGGGGGTGTGATTATGAAGTCCCTATGAAGTGTGGCTGCTATGCAAAATACAGGAGGGGGAGGCTAAGGAAGGGACACGACAACACACTGTTTGGTTGACCGTTCATTGTTTGAAGATTCAGATCAGAGATGTACATGTTCATCTTATCATTTGACAACTGATGCCTTTGTACAAGGTGACAGTGGATAAAAGGCAGGATTGGTGCGCAAACTTGAACAGTTTTTGTCAATAAGGCTTTCGTAAAAATGGCATTTTCTCATAAATCAAGAAACTTGAGTATAAACAGAGGGAGAAAAGGGCATTTTTGGTGTTTCAGGATGAAAATTTCTCCTTCGTATACAAAAAATATCTCCACTTGTGTCTTCCTCTGCTGCCACTTTCTCTCTATTACTTCCTCCTCTCTATTTCTTTCCTTCGCAGTATGTGTCACTTTGCCTTGAGTCAGTCATGGGCATACCTGTATCAGAAAAACACACCTGATGTGAGTGTGTCTGTTTCTGTGTGTCTGTGTGTGTGTGAGGGGGGAAGTGAGTGTCATGGCCGTCACTGCTCACTCAGCCTGTCACAAGGGGAAATGGCTCGTGAGAGATTAAAGCTTTGTCTTGTCATAATGAAAGGTTAGAGCGATGAAGAGATCTGAGTCCAATGAAACGAGAGGGACAAGCCAGACACAGAGAAAGAAAGAGAGAGCAGGAGAAAGAAAGAAAGAGACAGAGAGAAAAGAAAAAATAACAGGGGCGGTGGAAAATGAAGATCAGAGGCACTCAAGCATCGCCCCAGTGGAGTCTCGCCGTTTTTCTCCATGAATTCAATCAGGCGAGCGACAGACTGCCAGTGACAAATGTTACCTCTGAGTTCTCTTTCTCTATCTTTTCCCTCTCCTATTGTTAAGCCCATGGATCAAGGGGTAAACACTGGTCTATCTCTGCTGGATGGCTGTACAGAAATTGCAATTACAGAAAACAAAACAGAGGCTCCACACAGTGCACATTTATCTAGACTTTAAAATGACTTCCTTTATATCCGATGCATATTTCAAACCTTTATCTTGGTTAACTTTGGAACTAAATCTTGCATACTTACAGCGATCCATGCGTATTATTTTAAATGTTGTGTTATGTTGTCTTGTTATGATTGATTCCAAAATCCTCTGGCCTTTCTAACTACACTGCCAGTCTAAAAGTGAGACCTCTAATAATATACCACAGCTCCCCCTAGTGGACAAGGGGAAATGAAATGGATCAAGGGGTTGTTGGCTCTTTCACAAAGTCCTACTGAATGTCAATGACAGCTGGTTTTAGCGCACAAAATTAGGTTTGCAACAAGACTGCATCAGCTGTGTTTTACAAGCAATAAAACATTTTGATCCAACTTTGAATATTTGCAAAAGTTGTAGCAAGAGCAATTGAAAGAAGTAATAGAGCACTTCATTGGGTCTATAAGAGTCTGTGGTTTGAAAGTAGTAACATCTGCACTGAAATAATTTATACTCTTGAACAAACCAGTTAAATTCGCCATCCTCTCCTTTTACAAGAAGAGTTGTGTAACAGCAGTGACAGAAGGTCTCGATGAACAGGCACCAGCTGTGACTGTGTGGTGACAAAAACTGCCACAGAGATTACCACCACCTCCTTTCATCACATAAAGTAGAGATTCAAGCTTTTTGATTTGGAAAGAAAGTGCAAAAAGGCGCAGCTCTTCACTTTTGCCCTGAGAGGAGAAAACCAGAGTACCACTTGAGCTAAACTCTGGAACATTTGGGACAAACCAGAATGGCACTCGGTCTGATCAGAGCGAGACACTTGGAGTGACAAGAGAGACTCTTGGGTGGAGTGTCACATGGACACTTGGGTGTGCTCTATTACCCCTTCATGGAGGCATTGGGGGCAGAAAATAATCAAGGATGGAAAATTCCTATAATGGCACAAACACGCAGGGGTTAAATATGTCTCTATACTTTACTTTCAGATGGTTACTAAAAGAAAGTCGGTGACCCCCGCCCCCACAAACACACACATACACACATTTTTCACATTGCTGTAAAAGCAAATTATATTTCTAAGTGCAAGGGCTAAAGGACACGTCTTTGCAGCCACGCTTCTTTATGCTCAGAGAAAGAAATATAAACCTGAGATGAGTTTGAAATTCAGTATGTTAATGATCAGGGAAAAAGATGACACTCTGACATGATAGCAGCCTTGAAAGTCCATCAACCCTCGCACTTTCCTAATCATTTTTCTGTCACCTATAGACATATATATGGAAGGAATGCTAAGGTCACTGTATTTAAGCCTTTGACTCTGCACTGCATGTGTTATACAGCACCTCTGAATGACAACTGCTCTCTCCTTCACAACCTGATAGAAAGGTAATTTACAATTCAAGAACAGTTGAAGGGCAGAACGTCATTCATCATCTTCTCTGAGCACCCCGAGGATAAAAATCCCTGCTGTGTCCGAGACTGAAACATATACACACACATGCTTATGTATGCACACACAGACACTAACACACAACTACAGTTCTTTAGGGGAACAGGAGGAGGGGAATACTGTGTCCTGGAACAGAGAGAGATAGAGCAATACCTCATATCCTAATATGCCTTCGGCTCTGTTCCATGGAAGGGAGTACATCCAGACCCCCTGCTACATCCAGGATCAAGCAGCTTTCACCAAAGTCACAAGGAAAAGGCAATATTTCTTCTCCTTCTAGATTTGACTGTACATCAGTTTGATAGAAGGAGTTTTAAAGTATTATCTATTACTGATAAAGTTTATATGATATAAAAAAAAGCAATTGAAAAAAGTTGCTTTTATTTATGTGTTAACAAGCCTTCACATTCCAAAATCGGCGTAGGTCGAGGTTTGTGGTCCTTCATTGAACGCAAAGAACAAAACCCAACACAATAACTGGGTCAATATGGCATCACCCAAGTGAATGTTTTTCCCTTTTTTTTTTTTTTTTTTTTTTGATGAGCATGCTTTCTAAGTGGAGGGTACGAGCCCTCAAGCTGCAATGCAACAAATCTAATAAGTAGCATAAAAAAAAGTTGTTGCACTTATGTTGTGTCAGTGGGATATTAAGCAGAGGCTGTCACAGCTTGCATTAGCACTAAATACACAGGTTGTGCATGGCAAAGATTCAACAGGTAATTGAAAACTGCAGGAATTTATCAAAAGGCAGCTCAAAGGCCAAAGTAATTAATTGAAAACACAAAAGAAGTAACAGGATCAGATGAATGACCACTCTTTATAGTGGAAAAGCAATGTTTTCTAGTACAACATTTCCCGGGCAAAGAGGATGGACTCTTAGAACAAGATTGAGATTATAATTAGGTATTTGTCCAAACATTTAACACAACTTCTTGGGCAAAAATGGTTGATTAAAGACAAAGTGTGTTGTTCAAAAGTTTGCAAATACACTGTGCTGTTGTAACATACTTTTTTATCTTTTCAGATTGTAGATTTGAATAGACAGACAATTGTAAAGTGACTGAACTTTCCTTTCGGTGTCTGTGTGCGAACAATAGGGCTGTCAGGCAGAACTGACAAGCTCAGAAAATCACAAGATTACTGTCATTGCTCCCAAAATCTTAGCCTTTTCTGCCTAAAAGTTTGCATCGACTACACATTATGACAAATGAAGGACTATTAAAATATGAAATGTGGAAATGAAATCAGTTATCTATATCAGCTGTTGGCCTTTAAGGCAGATTATGTATTGTAGAATTTTACAGAGCGGGTGTTATAGTATTTTAAACATGAATGTAAAGTAACAATGCTGGAAGTTCAAATGGAACATGCAGATTTTCAAAATGCTGCAGACTGTAAAAACCCCTGAATCTTTCTGTCTGTAACACTTACATGTGAATTATTTTGCAAAATAGGTGATGAGCATTCAGGCCTGATTGCCTATCCTGTCCTGGGTAGCCTCTATGTTGGGATTTGAACCTTTTAACTTCAGTTTTTGGATCTGAATTTTATGAGTTCAATTTGACTGCTATTTTATTTTGAAATTTTCAGTGTCGTACTTTAGAAATTGAATTTGACAAATCAAATTTCTTTTTATTGTTGAATAATGAAACTGGGATTCTTGGATCTGAATTTTAAAAGGGGGAATTCAGTATATCAAAATTCAGATGCATGGTTTCAAACTAAAATAATTCAATTTTTTGAATCCAGGGGTGTTATTTCATTACAGTATTTAGAGGCTGTATAAACTCAAATAATTATGTCTCCACACTGACAGGCCTCAGAGGACTGGCCAATGAGAGGGAAGGGGGTTTACGAAGAGGGAGCCTTAAAGAGACAGCAGCTGAAAACAAAGTGTTCCAGAGGATAAAATAAGTGATTTTATTCAATACCAGTCTGAGAAAAATAAAGATCTTTTATTTTTAGCTGTAAATCATGTAAAGCTAGCGACAGTATAAAGCCCTCAAAAAGTATAAAATGCCTCTTTTTGATTTCTGTCCTTCTACAACATTTCTGTTTGGTTTGAATGGATCATCCTGGTGTAATAAGAGGTTCTACAGCATACATGGAAAATGTCAGCTTGTACAATTCACTGATGATAGTAGGTTTACCTTCTCTGTGCATGCAACACAGCTGTGAGTCAGTTTAGGACAATATTCCAATCTCTAGGTGATCTGCTTGTTTTATGGGAAAACTCTACTGTCCAACTTCCTCCTGTGTCTCTTATTTTCTTTAATTCCCTCTCTTGACTGCCACAAATTATCCCTCCCAGCATCAGCTCAGCGACATGCTCACCTTGTATGATGTATTGGGCACTGCTGGCAGCGTGGCTAGCCGTAAGCAGCTAAAAAGCAAAGAAAAAAGCTGGCTGTTGTCTCTTCTGCTCTGCTCTGCACAGCACTGCACTGGCATTACTATTTTACAAGCAAGCAGGCTCATTACAGAACCATATGCTTGGTAACGATGAAAGCTGTGGGTACATCCCTTGTATGAGCTGGGATGCTTAAATTATTAAACACACCGCCGAGGCTTGATTCAGATGTGGCAGGCAGCCCAGTTTCTCACACACACACACTCATAAACACACTCAGAGAAATGAATAAAGGCGTGGGGAAAAACTTCAAACACCTTTCCTGTGCATTTAGTGTAATGAACAATGCCTTAATTGAGATTGGCTAATTACCCAATTTCAACATAATTAATATGATCCTAATTAGCATATGTAAATGGGACGTTGCATAATTGAGAAACCCTGTTTTGAATTAGGTGGCTCTAAAGTGAACCCGCACGTGAAAAGGTACAAAGCAGCTATTAGGAGTTTGATTCTGCATTAAAACAGGGCCATCATTCAATGTGCACTGATCAAATGCTCAGGAAGGCGCAGATGTTCAGAAACATTATAGAATGTACTTGATTACTGCTGATATGTTTTTGGGACAGCTCTAATTAGAAGTCATTACCTACTTATCACTTTTGTGCCACTACTTAAGCAGCAATGAAAACAATCTTGGTGCTCATGTTGCCGTTCATGTACAAAAAAGAAAAAAGGCGAGCAATGGTGATGTGCACATTCAGCATTCAGCTCATCTACGTCCTTGGAGCTTTGTCAGCAAACGTGCTTCTGCAACCAAGATGCGCTCGATAAGACGCTATGGTTATTATTATGGAAAATGTATATTTGGCTGCGGATCAATTGATGCAAATACCGCTGTCAGTATCTGCAAATGTACAGGACATTGTACGGTTGCCCGTGTTTTGCCAGCTAAGAGATGAACAGACATAAAACAGAAGAAAATAAAATAAAGTTGAGTCCTTTAACATTTAAAGCAAATATTTTAAAGCAGACTCTAAAATGTAGTTAATATGTTTTAATATCTCAAGGATATGAGGATCTGAGTTTTTGAAGGACTGTCTTTTTAATCCCACACAGAGAGCTTTTCTGCTTCAAAATGGCAAAAGCAAAAATCACATCTAAAGCCATCCATCCTGGGACCTTTGCCTTGCTACTCTCTAGTCTTATCCCACCACAAAAGAAAACACAATCAGGACATCCAGACCAGACCCAATCCAAACTCAGTTCAACCTAATCCAGACATCCAGTTCGAACCCAATCTGGACCTAATCCGTGAAGCATCTGCAGGGGGTAGCAGACGATGTTGCCTCCTGACTCCGCCTCATTTGACTTGAAGTTGACTTGATTTTCATGCAGTGCAGGTGTTGGGCGTAAGAATGATTACTGTGTTTGAGGAAAAACAACAATGATTCCCTGCTCATCCACTTTGCCCTGGGTGTAAGGTAGGACAACGAGTGTTTGTATCTTTCATTGTAGATGTACTGAGCAAAGTCAGAAATAAACATGATGGTTCAAAGACACTAGAAATCACCTGCTGGGTGTAACTTTAGAGTGCTTGTCCAAACTTTCTGTAAGATCTCTTTTCCTGTATTAAGAGGCCACTGTCCTTGCTATGACTAGGACTTTCAGCCCTTCAGTCCATGCCCCTCTTCTGATCTCTTTTTTTCTTTTTCACTGTCATTATATTAGCATTTTGAAAAAAGAGGTATTTCCAAATAAGTATTGGGGCTTTTATTTTGTTACAGCTTTAAGAAAAATTGCTCTTTAAATGGATTTATCAACAGCATGGAAAATCTTGTGATAACAACTTTTTGAATATCGACTAAAGTGATATCAGAAAGATTGGTTGTTGGTTGATTTTTAACATAATCCCCAGTGCTGTGGTAGGGGCACCCAAGTCTGAAAAGTGTGGACACGCCCCTGCTCGTCAGTGCATACCCTATGGTGCATACCTTGCCTACTTAATGCTCTGCTTACCATTGGATGGATTTGAACTAAACAGAGGGTTCAGCTCATGGAATAGAGGAAGTTACAATGACAGACAGGGCTCAACTTTCCTACAGGTAAAAGCCAAACACCTTCTCAAACATTTAAGGCGTATGTGTGTATATGTATTACAAGGGAGTTTCATGCTGAAAACGTGACTTATCTCATACGTGACTTTGGTTACACTACGAAATGCAAGAAAGGAGAAAATATATCTTTTTGTAATGAGAAAAAGAAAAAAATATTAACGCACAGTGACAAGGATAAGTAATTGGTTTGGAGATAGTAACACATTAGATTACTTGCTACTGAAAAAAATGGTCGTATTAGAGTAACGAGTTACCAGCATCACTGATTATTACACAGTAATTTATGAGTTAATCCTGATTTTGGATGTTGGCAGGGCAGAGGTGTAAAATAGGGCAGATATCCATGCAAACCAAGAGACTTGACAGCTATGATTTGTAGTGTTTGTGGAGAGTATTGTTCCTAAAGAGTATGGTGCATGTCTGACATTTTCACAACTCACTGCCAAATTTATCAGCATTAAATGACTTGTCTCATGAGCAGAAGGGCATTTTTTCTACATTCCGATACAGTATAGTACCTGATGCAGCCAGACAATGGGTTGTCTGACCCCACAGTGGTGGAATGACATGTCGTCCTCCATGTGAGCTAATATTGATCTGGTAGCAAGTGGCAGTTGACTGAGCGAGCCTGGAGGGCAGCAGTAATGGGAGTGCCAGGGGGCACGAGGGGGCAACCGAGCACCTGGCTTACCCAGCTGGTAGAGACGCTCCTCAGGCACACAGAGGAGGCTGGCTGGCTGACACCCACGCTGGGCCACACACACACAGAAAAATATCCTCACACACACACTCAGAATCAGAAACGCAGATAACACACACATAATCTTGTCTTGCATCTCTGTCGTTGGCCTTCAGTCACTCATACACTCCAGGCTCTGTCCAGACTTGTGGCATCAGTGCTGTCAAGACACAGGCCTCCATGTTGGATTCAATCAGCAGCATTGTCAGTCAACTGCACACACATTAACACACACACACTCACACACAGGTCGCTGCTGTTTTCCGCCCCAGCAGAAGGGGAGCATGTTGTCCTTCCAGTGTGATTTCCTCTTCCCTCCCGCCTGCCATCTCTGTTCCCTCAGCCCTGTCAGCTTTGCCCCTCTCCTTGTCAGCAGCCATATGGCAACCCCCCCTCTCACACACACTCCCCATGTCATCCCCTAGACTCCTACCCCATGCCTTGTCCTCACGTCGGAGCCTCACTGACAGCTCTAAATGCACCACGCGGCCCGAGGATCCCTGCATGTAAAATAAGTCCAGCTCCTTCTAAAACCATATGATTGATTCCATTTTAGAGATGACACATGCTGCTGCCATGCTGCTATGTTTATACACAACTTGTTGAAGGAATCCTGGTATGACCAATGTTCACAGGAGAAGTTTTGTCTTTGCCAGATATCTTCAAAACAACCACACACGTCTGAAGAACAAAAAAAATCCTACTGTACTGATGTTGAAACATTTTGCCTGAGATGCTCCCAAACAAATTGGACAGGTGCTTGTTTGGATGAAGTAGTTTCATTTGGATTCCTTCCCAGTATAAGACAATCTCCCCTCCTAGACAATCTTCTGGCTCTAAACCCTTACTGTTGAAACCTTCACAGCTCTGCTAAATACTTTGTTCTGATTGGTCAGTACTACTTGAGAATGGTGTGTTACGTCCCTGACAGCACACTCTGGCTTTAATCACTGACTCTGACAGAGTCCCTGCAATCATGCGGCCTCCCTAGAAGAAGTCCAGTTCATCTGTTGGTTTGAGCTGCTAAAAAGAAGAGACAGAAACAGCCGAGAAAAAGCAGGAGAGATTTAAAAGACAAAAACTGGAGGCTATGACAAAGATTTTTACTAAATCAAAGATGGCACCTGAAGTAAACACTTAACAGAACATGATGCGGGGCCTGATAAATCAAATAAAAAATGTCACAGAGTCTGACAGTGACAAGACAGTAAAACTGAATCAGGAGCAGGGCTGATTCATGTTTTCTGGTTCACACTGTATCAGTAGAAACTTCAAGTTACATTTGTGCAACAGCAGCCAAGTTAGCTTCTTTTAACAAAAGCTGTATGGCCTGATTGGAGGATCTTCATTACCATCAGTTTTTCCATACCCAGTTGTGTGTTTCAAGACTCCTTTATCTGAATTATACACACTCAACATGTCTAATATTTGTGATTCCTGGTAGTTCTTTTGATGGAGTATCTGGAATTACATCTCACTTAGGGCACAATCACAGTGGCCATCCTTACCGTGCTGCACCCCTGCCCCCTCCCCCCTGGTCGGTACGGTACTCCAATGTGAACCAGACTTAAGCAGGATTGTCTCTTGTGCATACATCATCACGTGGTAATACAATACACACACGACCTGCCTATGTCATCACGAAGGGTCTGTTTACAGGGAGCACAGTCTCATCAGAGTCAGAACAATCAAAAACACAAAGAACATGGCAACAACTTTAGTTACTTTTTGGCTCATGTTAAGTTGTTTTGGCCCGACACAGCTCTCCAACTCCCCAAAATTGATTGATTATGCAACATGGCAATTTCAAGTAACCATTCTGCAGGCATGAGACAATCATAAGCAGTCTCAGAGTTTATACATCATCGATTATGCGTCACGTCCTCATTGCTTGCGAGTGCTTGTGCATAAAGTGTACCGTGCTGAAGCACATCTCTCCAAAACGTGCCAAAGCCAAGGAAGTGTACCGTTCCTAAGCACGGCACACTAACAGTGACACTGGCCAAACAAACTTGGCTTTTGGGATGAAAAATGCTTGAGCATGGTACAGATAATCAGTGACCACGCCCTTAGAAGCAAACGCAGGGAAAACTGTAACCAGAGCCAAGTGAGAAACTGAAAAAGAAGAGTGGAATTATTTACCTGTATTAATCCCTGATTTTTTGCTCGGCCAGCTTATGGTTCACACCAACCTATGTGTTTTTGTTTTTTTTTCATTTTCTGAAGTTACATTTGATCACACAAGTTTCTGTGGGGTGTCATGTCTCTGGAATTGTTACCACAAACATAGAATCTATTCCTGTTTTTGATTCAAAGATTGTCATTATAAGAAATTGATGTGAACTATTTTCAGAGGTTTTGAAATCAGGTGGGATCTAAAAGTTGTCTGGTGTGTCGCTGGCCTTGGATGCTTAAAGCAGAAGAATTATTTATCCTGTGAAATAAGCATGTCAATTTCCCTTTTCCCATTTGTCTTCCTTACTCTCTTAATGAAACTGTACAGTGGAACAACCATCAGATCAAACTAAGGCCCTTTGGGGACAAGCATGAAACTGTTCACAGACTTGTGTGCAATACAAAGTGATGGAACATGATGTCCCTTACAGTAATCTAGAGCAAAGACAGGAGACCCAAGCTCAAAGGACATCATGAGAGAGAAGAAGAGAAAGGAACAAACAAAAAGCAGAAGACACTGTCACTGCCTCTGCTGCCAGATGACAAATCTGCCACCAAGACCCAGGGTTGTAAAATGTGATGGCTATAAGCTAATGTCAGAAGTTATGAGGAGCTGTCATCTGCTATTAGAGAGGATTATTGCCTCTGTGCTGACTCCAACAAGGGCAGGGCAAAAGGAAGGAAGACAAGAGCAACAGTGAGAGGGACTCACTAGAGATCAAACAAAAGAAAAAAAGGCCTTCCTGACAAGATGCTGGTCAGAACAATCCCAGACAAGACAGTAAAAGACGTCTGAAAGATGGTCTGGTCCAAAAACTCAACAGTAACTTTCAGTCCCATGATCTGCAAAACGTGACACTACAGTATGTCCGTAACATCTGAGTAGTGTAGATGTTTACTGATCAGTTTTGTTGATAGTTTCCCACTTTTAACTATAACAGCCTATGTTTCTGCAATTTTGGAAGGCAATTTGTGACAGTGCTTGGAGTTGATGTGGTGTCTTTGTGACCCCCCTTCTTTTCTCCAAAAAGAAAAAAAAAAAGTTTCATCATGTCTCAGTCACTCATATCCATCATAGCAATTTGATGCATTTTTCAGACTGCCTTTTATCAGTGCCCAGAAAGCGGCATGGGTAGTACTTCAAAGGAGAAAGCTACAGCTAAGTTGTAGCTGAGCAGTAATTTCCAGTCAGAAATATAAGACAAAAAGTACAAAAATCTGTATTTTGTTGAGTGTCTACTTGAGGATGACTCTGAAAGTACCGGTAACCACATGCACACCAAGTAAAAAAAAGAAAAAAGAAATAAAAAGCCATTTTCACAGAAGAAATTAACATATTTACAGCCTGGTACAAAAAATGTCTTCTGTCCGAATAGCTACAACACTATACGGGGAGTGGATCTTGTGCTATCCTTGTAGTTTATAAGATATTAGAAATGTGAGTTCGCCCAATCAGACATACAGCTAAGCCAATTGACAGGCCAGCATCCAATAGCTGTTAGTGTGGACACCCAAAGCCTGCCCTGTTTCCAATATGGCTTCCAATGTGCCTCAAAACTCTGTTACAGAAGCAGGTGATGCTGCAGAGACGACGTCCGTTTATTATAGTCTATGGCTACAGCATGTACTGGTAGCTGTGGCACTCAGCCTACCTTGAAGTAAAAACTGAAAGAGGGGGAAGTGACAAGTCATTTTGTGGTAGTTTAAACCATCCAGCTAGGCCCTTTAAAGCTGTCTCAACTGGTTAGGTTAATCCAAACAAGAACCAAGCTTATGGCAGCATGTTGACTGATTTGTGGGTGAAAACAATGATTGGCTAATTCTGTCAGGATTATTTTTTTTAGATATTTTGCAGAGACAAGATCAAAGATCTGTATTGCTTTATTTGCAAAACAGTGATACAAATCTGTCTCTTTCACCAAAGAATACACATCTCTGTCAGATATGAACTTCAATCTACTTTTACAGCAGTAAGTGCAAAATAACTATTTCAAATGATTAAAGGTGTTAAATCAATTTTTATGTTGATGAATCTTTTCTTCAATATCACAAGGATTCAAAATAACATGTTTGGAGCCATTTTATCCACTAACTTGAGGAATCCTTCATTCTTTTAATTGTCTCATAGTCCCATAGCGTCATCTATTGTGGTGAACAAACCAGTTTCAATTGAATTCTGTTAACTGTTCTGCGGATCCCATTAAAGCTGCCAGAGATGCACTTTTCCTCCTCCATGACCCCCTGACTGTCAGTCATTATCACCCCCCACATTCCTGTGCCAGCTAATACATAAAAATGACAGTAAATCCACTGAAGGTCTGAAGCATGGGAGTCATAAAGCAAATCGGCTGCTTCATGTTCGCTGTACTGTTGAGGGAGGGAGGGGGGATCCAAGGGCACTAAATCTGAGCAGGTGCCGAGAGGGAGTGGAGCAGGGGCATCAATTACATTTGGAGTACACATATGTAAATACACACACCCAATACACACACCCAAACACACACAGCCATGAGGGCGAGAAGTGGAGGTCTTTACACATGGACTGTAAGATAAATGGTTATTAATAATGACAGCTGTCTGTTATGGCAGTGGAGCAAATTACACACACACACACACACACACACACACACACACACACACACACACACACACACACACACACACACACACACACACACACACACACACACACACAAGTAGCACACAATCATCTGTCAAATCATGTTTGATTATCATTCCTGCACTTTCACTCACACACATGATGTTGACATGCAAAGCTTTAGTGTGCTTGGACAGAGAGGAGCTGGAGGCATCAGAGGGTCTGCTGTGAAGTCTCCACTGTTTCTGATGGTCGTGTTAATGGGTCACATATGGGCGTGACAAATGAACTCTGAAGTGATAAAAACAACTAATAAGCAGGGGCATAACCAGAGAGTGGTCTGGTGTGGCATGTTCCCTCCACCCTGAAATCTGGTTGGCCACCTCATTTACCACACCATAATCCCAAACTGTGATTGGCTGTCTGCCTAGTCAGAGGCAGGAGCTCAAATACACTTAAATTAGGGTCCAACATGGTGCTGGTAGCTCGAAATCAACTTACTTGACAATATTTGGGGGGATTTCATTAATTTGGTCAAATTTGTTCAGTGCCAAATTTGTGTAGAATATTTTGGTAATAATACTAATAATTTTAAGAAATTGTATACACTGAATATCCTTATAAACAGTGTCTTCATGTGATGTCATCGATCTACACCGGCCATGTTGGAGGCACTCTCACAGCAGAACAGAATTGAGCTGGTTAAGTATTGCTGCTCTAATCACAAAAACATCTCATATACTTTTGACAACCAAATATTATTGGAAACCAAGTAGAGGAGCTCAAACAGTTGTCCTAAGAACAAAGGTTGTGGCTGCAAACTCCATCAGGATTTCCAAGGCAATAATCTGTCCAACATTTAAATCTGTTCTCAGCATTTCTTGTCAGGTAGGTCATATTCTCTGTCCATAGCATAATAAAATCACACTTTAGTAAAACTAAAAATAGCTGATAGAATATAACTTCGATTGAGAGGAAATTCACTCCAATAAATATAAGTCTTAATCAGGAAGAAACACAAGAGGTGAGGGACCGTATTGCAGAGTAAACAAAAAGGGGTTTGTTTACTCTGTAACTCAAAGTTCAAAACAAAAGAAATCCAGAAATTCAAATTTCTCACAAAATTAAAAACCACAAGGGCACAAGTAGAACTTAAAAAGGACAAGTGAGAACAGTAAACACGCAACACACGACAGCATACAATGAACTGACAAAGAACTCAATCACAGAGACCATGAAGACACAGGGACTATCAACGCAGGTGTGAAATCAGACACCGGTGAAACACATGAGGGACAATCAAACAGTAGGGAAACACAAGGAAACTCAAGACAGAGACGAGATAAGTCCAAGACACAGAAACACTAAGAATAAGCATAAAAAGCTACCCATGACAAACCAAACCAGAACCACAACAACTACAGACTAAAAGAGGAAACAAAAGACAAGAATCACAGTGAAATAACCAAGAACTCAAAATACACAAGAACACAAGTGAGAAGAAAACACAAAACTCTGATATACACAAAACAAAACACATCATGACAAAATAGTATCTAAGTAAAACTCAGTGTCTTTCAAGGGCTTTTTTAGAGTAAGCCTTTCCCAAGAGATCATTGTTTATCCCATGGACCCTCTACCGCATAAAAAGACCCATAGTTGTAACATCTATGTTTTCATACCTCAGGGTAGATGATGATAAAGACCGCACTCCTATCACTGACTATTCAATGCTTACATTTGGTTACCTCCAATGAGGCCAAGCATCCAGGGAACTCACTCGACTGCTTATTGTGTGTGATAGTTTGACCACCATTGTAGTTTTGTGTTATAATTCAGTGACGAATAGACCTGTTTTGTAACAGAAAAATAGGGATTTAAACCCTCTGCTAACTGGACATGAATGTGAGTAATGCAACATTAAATGTGTGTCTATAAAAGCAATAGGTGTAACAATAAATGTGCCATGTTTGATTTAAATTCAATCTTTTTTTTCCTCACGATGTCCCTGATGCCTTTAGAGGGCAGTCAGACATACCTTGTATACCTGGTACTTGCATTACCTGCTCATAAATGTCACTGATAAAATATGCAATGGATCCTTTTAGCAACAGAGTAGATGTAATGTCCATCCACAGAGGGTTCAATATTTTACAACAGCAAGGTGTGCACAAACAGTGAAGGGATGAAAACGTAATGCTCCAACCTGCTGTAGGGGACACATCTGAATAATGTTTCGTATATAGCACACTATAAAAATCTCTGGCTATATTCTAACCATGCATTTACATAATTTATGCGCTATTATTCCTACTGATACTTCATAGCTGGCCACACATGGTGCATGTGCTGTGCTATTCTGTGCACTTATTTAGAATGGAAAGTGCACACTATGCATAACAATAATAAAGGGGAATTTCTTGTGAAAGCAGAATTCAACTAATATGTAATAGAAAAGCAGTGCATTTCATGCATAAACACAAATAATTAATGAATTTGACTCAAATACATTTGCATACAGCAAGCTTTGCCTTGCTGCACATAACCCAACTTTCTACAATATGCTTATTAGCATGAACAAGAGCCAAGCTGGCAAATACATCAAATGACTCGGATTTTCTTGGCACGGTTACATATCTTAAAGTCTTTGCAGAATGAAACAAAGAGCCTCATCAGTCCCTCATTTGAAGCACAACAAGAGACCAACATGAAATCAAAGTTTTGAGTCCAGTTCAATCTAGTAAGCACTGATTTTTGAAGTGTACTTTAAAGCAACTAGTTTGAACTAGTTTGGTATAGTGTACCCGTGAGGTGATTCAGGTTGTTCGATGCCCTTCCTGCCATCCTGCTTTTGCAGAGAAAAGATATTTTACACTGTCATCAAAAAATTAATTCCATCAGAGTTGAATTGAATTTACATTTTATCTATCAAAGGCAGGATTTAGAACAAGGCCCCTGGCTTTTCTCCAGTTTTGTCCATGTCAAGAAGCCAAAGCCAGCACAAAAAAATAATCAATTAAAAAGTGTGCTGTGTGATATTGCTCGTCAATTTAAACTACCATCACATCACAAGTGCTTTTGGGATTTAGATCTCAAACAATAAGCTTGGATAAAATAAAGAAAGTTGTTACGAAACAAAGACAGAGAGAACATCTCTTCAGCCTTTTGTTCCCATCTACCACGACAGCGACTGTCCTTTTGTTGTGCCCTGTGTGTGAGGGAGTGATGTTTCTTATAGACAACTGATACTGACCTTGTGCGCAGAAATCAGACCTGGGGGGAAAGAGCGAGAGCAAGAGACACAGTGACAAAAGGAGGGAATAAAAGTGAGTGCATGGTATGTATGTGTCTGCAGATGTGTACAGTACATGTCTCTGGCTGTTTGCTTGACTTGTCTGTGACAAGTGTCTGGTGTGACTGCGCCTCCCTGTGTGTAGATGAGTGCGTTTGTTGGTAGCCACATCCATGTGTATGCTCCCGTGTGTGTATGAGGCTCAAATGAAAGGCAGGAGTCCCATCTGTTGTGGTGTAATGACTGTGCTATTTGGAGGCAGGAAAGGTTTGGTGTGGGAGCAGCTGGTACCTCGCCCGGTGACCTTTTAGCATTCCTCCTCTCACCATCTGACAGATGTGTCAACTCGATTATTTCAAAAGGCCCTGAATAAATAAGCGATTGTGAGAGAGCGCCGCCCGCTAACCCAAAGAGTCGAGCAAGCGTTGGCTCGGCCCACAAACACACAGGTGGAGTCAAAAAGAAGCGAGAAATATGCCCGCAAGCACGCAAACACTCTGTGGATCCTTGCGGAGACGAAGAGCGACACAAGCACATGCACGGTGAAGCACACAATCAAAGTGAACAAAGTAAATGATCGCAAAGGTGAGTGGACGCATCACCCCTGTTGTTGCATCGCTCGTTTCCTACTTCCCCCGCTCTCCTCCGCTTCCTCTTTCTTTTCCCATCATCTGCTAAATAGCTGTTGAGCTGCAGCTATGAGGCTTGGTAAAAGGGTTACAATAGGGGTGAATTGAATGCCATTGTGGTTCGGGTGCCCTTGGAGCAGAGCTATTAGCTGACTGTGGGTGGAGGGAGAGGGGTGGGAGTTGGTGGTGGGTGGGGGAGGGCCTCAGGTGTTGCTGGGAGGCCGCCGATGGACTATCATTCCCTGACGGAACCCACAGCAGACGGAGGGGAATGGGAGTCTGTTGTGCATATCCTATGTGTGTGTGTGTGTGAGTGTGTGTGCCAGGGCGGGGGGCTAATTGACTCACTGAGTGATTGGGGGACTGTGAAGAGGCGACCGCAATCAGACCTGCCCTGATAGAGTTTGATGCCTCCCTAAATAGTTTTCAAATGGAGGAGCAGGTGCTGTTTTTCTGAAGCAATCCCCACTGCCCGGGTGTATAAGAGACAAGAGTGTGGGTGTGTGAGTGTGGCAGTACGTGTGCAAGAGTAAGACCGCATCCAGGTGAT
This sequence comes from Halichoeres trimaculatus, assembly GCF_033239565.1. Taxonomy (NCBI): domain Eukaryota; kingdom Metazoa; phylum Chordata; class Actinopteri; order Labriformes; family Labridae; genus Halichoeres; species Halichoeres trimaculatus. The sequence goes on from NW_027437192.1 coordinate 18,734,276, forward strand.
TGTGTTGAGGGATTTTTGGTTGTTTTTTTTAACTGGGTCCTTTTTGAGATCATTTTACTTCTTTTTTGTTGGAGTAATCACAGAACCTGTCATCAGAGTTAGCATTTGTGAGCCTTTTTTTGCCTTTAAGAAAACATCTTACCCTGTTTTGTCATTTTAATTTAGCTTAGGGAAATCATTATAGTAGCGGTTTATCTTTTATCAAGAAAAAAAAGGGAAGTTTTAGCATCACAGACTGCCTTATCAACAGTAAGGATTTTTTTTTAGCTCTGTTTACAACAAACAGAAATTAATACTGATGTTTCTACTGAGGAAAAACAAGTCTGCATATTTATTACCTCTAAGTTGGGTTATCACAATTCCCTTTAATCAGGTTATCCTATTAACTTCTGAAATACACCAGATGTGTCTCCACTCCGTCATGGCACAAGATTAGATAGGTTTCCATTCAAGTCAATGTGTCAGCTTACACTGTATCTGCTCTGTTGCAGTCCGGCTGTGGCAGGATGTCGCAGAAACGCAACCATACTATTTATGCCTGATGCTGGAGCTGTGACGCCTCAATTCACTGTAGGGCAGATCGAGCAGGACAGGAAGAAGTGTACAGGAAATACCTAAAAACACCAAGTGAGTGAAACAAATCATGTCAAAAACCAGACTGTATTCAGCTCGACTGCAACAAAAAAAACTGCATAATGAGCGGAGCCAGACCAGGAGTCAACAGGTTTGAGGTTTTACATGAATGAGAAGAGGCTTTTTAATGGAGTGAGAAGCACAGCAACAGCTATCGGTCAGTCATGAAGCTTGCTGGATCGAACACTCAACCGGTGTGAGTTGATGTCTGCAGAAAACACACAACGAAGCAGAGTGAGAACCAAGGTGTATCTGGTGTATTTGAGCTGTGAGTCCCTTAAGTCTCTTTAGCTGGTCCAAAACACAGCAAGACTACTAACTGGACAAGGAAGAGAGAGCTCATCTCTCCAGTGTTTGCTTTTCTACAGTAGCCATGTTTACATGAGGAGTTATTCGTCTTTCCGAATGGAATCTTTCTGAATAACTTTTCCGAAAACAATAGTATACGTGGAAAGGAATATTCCAATCCCTGGTCTACATGTGCTGCTATAATCAAACAGAATAGTCAATGGGGCATGCGCAGAAAAACGTAAACATCACGTGATTTATCAAAGACGGAGGACAACTGTTTTTTTTATCCATATTGCAAGTGTCCGTCCAGTCTTGAAATTATGTTCATTTCTTAAAAGTTTGGACCAAAAACAAACTTTCCCCCAGTGCTGACCGCTCGCCGCCATTTTTAAAACTGAGGAACATCTCTAGTTGCGTCTTACGTCATATCTGAGTATGCGCTGAAAGAACGTACCCTGACAACTTTCCGTCCGAGTGGATACATGATACCTCAATCTGTTTGGGGAAAGGAATATTCCACCCCTGTGAAACCGATTAAATGTCCATTTGGATTGGCACTTTTCTTTCAGAATGAGGTGTATACAAAGGTTAAATTATTTCCGTTTGAGCAAGTAAACCAAATGCAAGCAGAATATTTGGGTCCATGTATATGTGGCTACTTACTCTCCATAATATCAAGGACTCAGGAGCCCCTTATGCCAACGGCCACTTTAGGTCAAGCTCTTGAAGAAAAGGTGGGAAGTTTAAGAAATCCTTTTGGTCAGGTTTAGTTAAGAGGGAGCGTTATTGTCAAACACAAATGTACCCTGAAAATTTTGGTGCAAAAAAACAAAACAAAACAAAAAAAAAACACCTTGAATACATACTTGAATACATTCACAACTTTACAGTTTACAAAGGGCGGCAGTAGCTCAGTCCAAAAGGACTTGGCTATGTAACAATAGGGTTGCTGGTTAAAGTCCCAGCATGGACCAAGATTGGGAATTGGGCTGAAAGCTAAAAAGGTGTTAGTATAATTTCCTGAGCACTGCTGTAATGTAAATTTTAAATTGGATGCATGGTTATGACCTGATAAAGAGCTGTTGAAAAGAAAAGAATGAGGGTTATATATTCAGTGGGTAATAAGGTGGCTACACATGTCTACAGGGGAGCTTGAATACTGCTCCCATTTGGGTCAAATACTGTAAAGCATATCAACACCACTCACTTCATTATATACACTGAACTTTACAGTAGGTGTGTATTGAGTTGGATTACATTCTGTGTCTGTCTGGTTTTGTATAAAGGTCTTACATTTAGGTTAAACACCTCATGTCAAACTGAAAAAAAAAATTGTTAAGTTAGTGAATGAATCATCAAATACAAAGGTGACAAAAGAATATATAAGACAGTCTGAGAGTGAATACAGATCACGGGGATGACCCCACAGGGAGCCTCTCTTGCCTCAGAATTCAATTTCAGTGGCTAAACTTGGAGAAAAGCCCTTCATTTTCTCTACTCCTCTGTGTTAAGAATGAGTAGTTTTGAAAATCCTCTGCCGCTCTCGTCTAAAACCCCAGGGATTTAAACAGGCCTTGGACCGTCCAGCTCTCTCAGCAAGTGTGAAATGGGCTTCATCAAATCATGTCCAGTCCTCTTGATTTCACCCAGAGGATCCAAACCTGTTTAGTCTGGTTATGTGGATGTCATGCTTTGAGATGTGTAGAGGCAGAGCTGGCACGCTCCATTCTCTACCCATTTTATTGCCTTGTTTTACATCAACTCCATATGACACGCTTTGAATAACCCATCAAGTGCTTAGGAAAATGGATTATTCAGAGAGAATTTAAACACTTCTGGCACTGGACAAAAGACGTGGCTGAGGGTGCCAAACATATGCAACTCTAAAAACTGACCCACGTTGATCTGGATTTCAAAAGGCCAGGCTGTAGGTTTCTTGACAGTCCAAAGTGATATCATTGAAACCTCAGCACTGAGGCTGAATTGTCTTCAGGGCCTCTACCAGCCGGGTCAGGACCATGCTCTCTAACCCTGGTGGTTCCTGGATTCCAGTCTTGGTGCTTCTGTTGGCAGGAAGAACTCTCCATCTATCATCTTCATTGATCTCTACAGATGGCAGATGGTGGTTTCGGGTGGAGGAGACAGATTGCCTTCAGCACAGCACGGCTCTACAGGCATGTTTAGGCAGCACAGACTGTGCATGCTGGAGTATCTGATCTCTTATTTCTACTGATAAACAAAGTTTATTCCGACTCCAGAAACCCAGAAAGAGAGAGGGAGAGCAATGCTGCCTTGGGCTCATGCAAATCAGAATCCTTAAAACCTGAGCAGCATGCACAAAAACGTACTAATGCAGATGTTTTTTTGCAGTTTCTCTTATACCAGTGTGTTCCTGGTTTGATGCAGCTATAAGAGAAGCATCTGTCAAAGCTGAAAAAAAGCACTTCTACTTTTTCAACACCTAAAATCCCTTTAGAAAATCTGGGTCACCAACCCAGTCACTCATGTAATGCAGCCAGACACGATCCAGATGTGAAGCATGTGAAACGAAGCAAAGATGCTCACTTTCCAGATGAGCATTTAGCTGAATTGTAGCATATTATGCATTTTGTATGGCACTACTTCACAGACAGAGAGCATGTTTAAAGATGCACAAGCCATGTGTGCATCACAACTGTCGCTTCAGGAGCAGTGGGAGGGTTACGTGGGAATCAGCAGCATTTGTACTTTAGTTGTGCCCTCATGCCTCTGGTATCATTAAAACTATCTTAGACTCTGATCTTTTCTGATCCTCACTTTTCAGTTTTCAGAATCAGACCTTCAAGGGCTGAACTATTTCCTGTTTACAGTGATGAGTTTATAATTATCTTTTCTGATAAGGCTTCACATTGAAGCTACCCAGGAGTACCTGTTGGCCTTGTTTTGAAAGCATACATTGAATATGTTGAGTCTTTATTGCAGCAGTCAGTATCTTGACTTCAGGACTTGTGCATTGGCTGCATGTCTTTTTTTTTTTCACTCTCCACGCCTCATCTTTACGTTTCCTGTCTACCTTTAGCCGTCCCATCTGCATAGCCTATTTCACCCTTCAAGGATTTTTGCCAGAGAAAGCTTTTTATGCTTGTACAAGATCAGCAGAGAGACAGATATCACTTTGTCCACAGGGGGCGCCAGAACCAATATGAAACAAGGAGTCATCACAGGAGCTTTAAAATAAAAATAGTTGCAGCATTTCAGTGCACCATCCATTTACTAAGGTTACTAGATTGAGCCTGGTTTATTCTTCTGCATTGAACCGATACCATAGTCACTGACATGAATGTGACAACTACGTACATGTGTGGCATCTGGTCCCTGTCACTCTGAAATTCTCTGACAAGACACTTGTGGGCAGTTTTGTCAGTATGATGGCCAGGTTGATTTTTTATTTTTTTAAATATGGTTTGAATTTTAGGAAAGAATAGAAAGGGGATGTTGGACGACACAGCTGATGAATGACAGTTCTATAAATGTCATGAATACAGGAAATGTGATGCTTCCCAGCACATGAATCACAGGGCTAATGGTCAGCGTCATTTTGACGCGGGGTCATACTTAAGAGGAGGTTAATGTTGGACTACGAGCATAGACCCCTGCGTTAGATAAGATCTACACGGATCTACATCCTTTGATTTAGATGTATGGCGTTACTTCAACACAGGAGCTATAAGCCAGGCTTTAGATGCGGCAGATATTGGTTTGACTCCCGGCCATGACACTTTGCTGTATGTCATCCCTCATTTTCTACTCTCTTCTTTCTTGTTTTCTGTCTTTAGTCATTCAATTTACTAAGAAAAGGGAAAAAAAACATAGAAACTTTAGATCCAACCAAGGTTGGAAGGTCTGATCATCTTAATCATAAATTAATCTGCTCATTATTTTCTCCATTCACAGTTTAATTATCATTTTAATGGACTGCCAGTCACAATTTACCCATGTACAATATAACATCATATGACTTTTCTGACCAACAGTTATTAAATATTACTGATGACTCAAGAACTTGAAAAATACCTTGGATGCTTGATTTGGGGTAATTTTGTTAAAAAAATGAATTGAAGATAAATTCATCATAACAAAGATAATCACCTTTTTTTTTTACATTGACTTTCTTCATCTTTTATATGATGGAAACTACATTTGCAGTCCTGCCATACAAAGAGAAGAATACTGTGTCTGACTGTGTCTAATTACATGCATCAGAAGAAATCCATCATTGAAACAGAATACAAACAATGCATTGAATTAAAAAGTAATATGAGGTCAAAGGCAGAAGTAAGAAGTCTTAACGCACAATCCATTGTCACAGGCTTCAGAGGTAATTAGAACAGTATTGTGTTTCAGGTCACACTCTGCTAAAGCTTCTCCTGTTTATTAACTCGGGGCCTTGCAAGACTTGCTCTGACTAGCTCAGCATGGTTTATTCATAAGACAATGCATCTGCATAAAGACATGTCGATGAAGTGGACGAGCAGGAGGAGGTCAATAAGTGGTCGATACTTATTGTGCTTACATGAGAATGATTAATCATTCTTTGTGACTGTTCATTCACCATCATGTCAGAGGACATCAATATTGGACTTGACTTACTGCTTATTACAGAGGAGAGTAGACGACGTGTCATTATTTTGATCTTGTTTTTTTTTCAATGCTTAAGCAGGTTCTTCAGGTCACGAGGTTCGTTAAATCAATCTTCCCATTCTCGGGGACATTACAGTGTTTATTGTTCACGAACTGACACATGCATGGAAAAATACGCCAGTATTAGAGGTGTAACTACATGATAAACATCTAAGGGTTCAAGGAAAGCTACAGCTCATCATTTGAAAAAGCCTGCGGTAGAATTAAGGGTCAATCTGTTATGTTCCTTTTGGCGTAGTGTAGACCGGATTTTTTTTTTCTGAGCTGAAACCATTTGTGCTAACAGCTAAGTCGAAAATACATCAGAAGTTACAAATAAGAGTCAATGGGCTGGGAGGTAAATGGTTGAGTTAAAGGAAAGGTTGGTTAGATTTGCAGCATTTGTAAATTTAACCATGGACCCCAATATTCTGCTTGCATTCTGTTTATTTGCTCAAACGGAAAGAGTTTAACCTTTGTATACACCTCATTTCGAAAGAAAAGTGACAATCCGATGGACATTTAATCGGTTTCACAGGGGTGGAATATTCCGTTCCCTGACATTGGACGCAACTAGATTCTTTCTACATTCTTTGATAAATCACGGGATGTTTACGTTTTTTCTGCGCATTCCCCATTGACTATTCTGTTTGATTTTCCATGTATACTATTGTTTTAGGACAAGTCTTTCACAAAGATTCCATTTGGAAAGACGAAAAACTCCTCATGTAACTGTGGCTAATGACAAATTTTTACATGACAACTCACTACGTTTACTTTTTGTTTGGACTGTATCCAAAAGGAAACCCTAGTGTTGAAAAATGAAGCCAGAAGAGGGGTGCAAAAACTCCAGTCCCCCCAGCAGGGTCTGCTTGTGGTGACTGCAAGCAAAAAGATAAAATACAAACGAATAAGCTCCTTTACCAAGATGTCCATTTTTATTTGTGGGGTTAGGTCAGGTTTGAACCTGTTTGCTAGTTAACAATGTCATCAAAAATGTACTTGTTTATTTGCTTGTACCACAACATTAGTTTTATTTTGAGAAACTTGCCAGAACATGTGTCTTGCCCCTTTGACATACTTTCTTATACTCTACATGCATTTCAGGTGTCATTTTGTCTGTTGATATTTTGAAATAATTTAATCAACTTTTTTTTAACTCAAAAATAATACATTGACACTTGCTTAGATTTCCGTTTTTCAGCGTATTGAATGTCTTAGAAGGTTCTTTGTTCCAACAGAAGTCAGACATTTTAATGAACATTGCTAGTGGTGTTTCTAATCCACTGCTGCATATAATGTGTGAAATAGTCTGAACTTTATTTACCATTGGTATATTTTGAATGTATTGTTCTCATTGTTTGCTGAGTGTATGAAAAGACTCTGTTGCAAATGTGTTTCCCCTCAGGAGATTAATATAGTTCTCTAATCTAATCTGATCTAATCTAATAGAGTCTAATCTAATCTGATTAAACAACACCCCATCAGAGAACATTGACTGATGTGTCTGAGATTATGTACATGCTTTTTACAGACTATTTCTACTCCTCAATCTTTCTGTTTTCTGTATTTTCCAACAGCTGTAACTAAAGGGGGAAAATAAAGGAAATTGTAATTTTTGCATTACTGTGTTTTTTTCTTCTATAAGTTTTTTTTCCCTACTTCATATAAACAAAGTATTAGCAGAACTCACAATGAACTCAGCTAAGCCCTCTTTTTATTTCAAACTGCATCAAACGAAATGGATGTGTAAGCCTCGTTCCTGTGTGCAGCAGTAAAAACTACATCGATAATTCAGAATTGTTAATAAGGGCAATGTGGGGTTACAATCACAGAGCTGTCCCAATCCAAACTTACCACCATCAGGATTTGAAAAGCCAGTGCCCTGATGAGGTCCCAAAGGTGTCCAGCAGCCGTGTAGGGCCCCTCAGACTCTGCACCAGCTCCGTGATTTAGATGAGGCCATAAAAGCTCAAATGGAGATGGGAGGCTAGTTGCTTAATTGACCTTTATTGGGCTTTCTGCTTCGTTCAAGACTGGATATTAAATTAACATGATAATTCAGGCCCAGCGTGTTAATGCCATCATTGCCCCCCTTAGTCCCCCCCCACATTTTAATATCACCCTGTAACTTTTATGGCCCCCATTGATTTAGCACTGCTTTTTATTAACTGCCTTTAATTTTCCATATTGGCACACACTCACACAAAGAAGGTTTTATTCCAATCGAGCAGCACTCTGTTACAGGATTGAAGGTTTATGAGCCTGTTTCTATTAAGAAAAAAAAAATCCCCTATTCATACTGTGACATATATAGGCTGTAACACAGAGATGAGAACTGATACATATAGGGGAGCTGTGGGGGTGCTTATTGGATCAGTGGTTACAGTATTCAGTAAATGTCAGTTTTGTATCTTGACAAAGGGCTGCACATGACAACAGGAGTAATTAGCACAATGGAATAATTAGTATCGTGAAAAATTATATGAGTGTCATAATTTGGAGAGAAATCTTACTATAACACAAACAAGCACAGGGTTAAATGCCAAGAACAGACATGTCCTCACAACTGTAAGCTGCTCTTATCATGAGCTTTAGATAAGTGTGTGTGTGTTAAAAAGTGAGCTGTGCAACCAAATGTTTGACTTCAGTTAAAACTTAGCTGACACTAGTTATAATTTTACAGTGACTTAATTGTTAAACTGCAACATTTGTCAGTGATTAATGTCACTTTTTCACTTGTTTTTCCACTGCTCCAGTGCTATTTGAGCACCATTATCACTTTGTATGCCATATTTATCACTCCTCAGTTCATCCTGAATATCACATGAATCTCAGCAAAAGCTACCGACTGGCTCCAATCTGCTTTTAAGCAAAAGGTAAAAACGTGATAACCAGTGAGTATCTTATGCAGCCATCTGAGGTGAAATCTGAGGTTTGTTATGAGGCATTTGGAGAAGGAGGCTGAGAGAGCGCTACTGTCCTCTGGTGGAAGCAAAAGATCTACCATTCAAGAGGGACTGGAGATTTGATCTTGATCTTAAAATGAGAGGACATCAAAAGAAGAAAAGTATATAGAAACCATCCAAAATACTAAGGATAGTAATTAAGTGGTGATTCTGGTTTTTAAATAACATCTCTTGAAATATGTATGTTGGTTTGATTTTCATTGATGTCTTAACATACAATGAATATGGGTCACCATGCATTCATACTGTTGTTCTAAAAGCACAATTTTTACGGTATATGGTGGATAATGTACATATGAGGAAACAGTGACCTGTACATCAAAACCTCAAAGCCACAAACTGAGCGAGCTGAGACAAAGAAAAAGAAAGCACTTAAAATGTAAATGGAACAACTCTACCCAAACATACCCAAGCTAATAGGGACACACACACACACATCCAGTCTGACAAAAAAAAAGCCAATAACCAAGCTGCACATTAGAGGTGAATAGCTTACCAAATGCAGTCCTCTTTTTCCCCTCTCCTAAGTGGATGCATTATCATTTTGTGTGTCACAAAAAAGAGGAGCCAAAGAATATGAATATGCGTTTACATCTGTCTTCCATTAATATGCATGCCTGAATCCACATCTCAACACAAAGCCAATTTTCTGGCCATCTGGGGGATGGCTGGTGGAGGTAATGAATATTCTTTATGAATACGTTTTATTTTGCAAGGTAGCGATACATCATGAGCATGCCACTGTCGTTTTCTCCTCTCTTCCTCTCTCTCGGAGGCGCTGGGAACCTTCACTGAACGGCTTGATGAGTTTAATTAGACCATGTAGACGGATGGATGGATGGATGGATGGATGGATGGATGGATGGATGGATGGATGGATGGAGGGCAGGTTGGATGGAGAGGAATGGGGAAAAAAAAAAAACGAATCTTTCACGACACAGACTCTCCCTCTCACTTGTTCTCTAATAGCAGTCTTAATAAGCCACACACACCTGCTCTAAATGGCTGCGCTGGGGAGAGAAATACGACTGAAGCTAATAGCTATCATGACTTCTGCAGTAACAAGTCTACAGTCCTGATGTTCATTTAATTACCAAAGTAAATTATGGCCAAGGTGCATCTCATAGAAAACTCAGTACTTTCACAGTATTTACTGATTGTGCACGGGGAAGTTCCTCGGACAAAATCAAACCAAGCTTTTCTTGAATAAAGCCCCATTTCCACCAAGCAGTCCGGTTTGGATCAGTACAGTTTGGAACGGATTGGATTGGTTAAGCCTGGTCCTGTTTGCTTTTCCACAGCCAACCATGCCCCCTCGTGCTAGGCAACATGTAAGCCAGATGCCGATAGCAGCGTCAGTTACATAATATCGTGATAGTAACGCACTGTACCTTACTGAAAACATACCAAGGCGAACCAAACTGAACTGCTTGGTGAAAACAGGGTTTAAATTGCTTTTTTGTGCATACATGACAAACAACATACATAAGAGTCATCATTGTGCTATAACAGGGGTGCCCAACTTGCGGCTCACGAGCCACATGCGGCTCTTCGTCTTTCGGTGTGTGGCTCTTTGATCCATTCATAAAAAAATATCATATTGTTATGAGTAGTGGTGTGCCTCTCATTCTAAAATATTAATATATTGATGCCAGCGTTGTGATCGGTATTGATCAATACTTGTGATGAGATTGATACTTAAGTTTCAGTTTCTTTTCTCGACATCGCACATGTGCTCATAGCTATCTTGATCGATAGATGGAACTTTGTCTCTTCTGCAGTAAAAACTAAAATTTGTCTTAGACACAGTACAAATTTAAACACTCTTACAAACGCAATAAATGTCACTACAGAATTTGGAAGTGTATTGATTTTCATCTTATGTCCTTTCCTTTATGTGTGAGAGGAAATGCATTTGTGATGTGGCTCTTTGTAGTACCACGGTAGTTTTTGTGGCTCTTGGTCTCTGACTGGTTGGCCACCCCTGTGCTACAACATTGAAGACACAAGATATAAAACTACAGTATAGCACTCAAAATTGCACCTCATGCACTTATTTTAATATGCTTTATCCCCTTGATTACTTTTTTTGAAATGTGTATGTCTGAATACACTTTTGTGCTTTTTAGTTATTGCACTTTACTGGTTTGTTTGTTTTCAGAAGATGCACTTCAAAAAATCAGGAGTGCACTTTCGAGCTGATGCTAACATTTTTAGCCCAGTAGCCGAAGCTTTCAACATCACACCGCTCCGTAGTCTTCGCCATATTGTGTGTATTGTTCCTGAGTATAATGCCTATCTTCCATGTTTATGTGTTCATGCAGTCACTGTGCTGTCAAACTCATCATACCTGCCACCTCCTGTGACTGGACTGTGTGTTTATCATAGCATAAAAACAACTTTCTTACTGGTTGTTATATGAAAATTTGGTAAATAGTACATCACATAAAAAATACTGAAATACCAACTGACAATTTAACTGAGAGAGAAACACACACAATGCATCCCTTAAAATGTGTAACAACAGAAACAGTAATAATAGAAACAGTGCCATCAAGAAAGAGAAGATTTTGAGGATGAAGGTGTTCTGTGATGGCATGGGAAATTAAAATTGTAATTTAAAACATTAAGATTTAATGTTGTAAGAAAAAAATGTTATTCAGATACTTGTCAAGAAGCATGGGTGAATGAGCTTTACAGATGTATGTCTGTTTACAACTTTTGTTTCAAATAAGACATGATGCAAAATCTATAGCTTGATCAATTTGCGGAAAATATCCCAACAACTGCATCTATGACATGCTGTGTTCAGGAACATGCTGTTTGATTAAAGGGCACATATATTTTCATTACCCTGACTTAAGAAATGAGGAAAGAGAGGTGTCGACTGTAGGATGTGTCACCCTGTAGGCACCTTTATATGTCACATCAATGATTTAGACATCAGTGACAGTATTACTGTTGCTCTCATGTCTCTGGGGCCTCTGCACAGTTCATTGGCCAGTGTTGTCCTTCAATGATTTATGATTGAAGTTAGCCTGTAAACTCCCCAGAGGAGCCACCCCAGAGTGAGGCGCACAGGGAGTGACCAGCTTTATGGCAGGGCTGGGAATCAATTATGCTAACGTGGCTAATGAATGCACTTGAGGGAACTGCTCCCCGCACTCAAGGGCCATTTTTTCCTATTTGCATATTGATGGCAGAAGGACAGTGGCCACTTTTATCTGTCAAATGGCCTTGGTGTGCTCCTTTTACTCTCACTGTAGACACTTCTTTCTTCTTTTTAGATCTGCTTTTTTTTTTCTTTTTCACACAAATATAGGTTGCAACTACCACCCAGTTTCTGGTCGACTGATATCTTGACTTTGGGATCTGATCTTGTGAGGTAGTCAGCCCCTAGAGAGACTGTGGAGGAGTTCCTTGCCAGTATTCAATCCTACCCCTCTACCACATGAACAACCAGGTGTATTTACCCTACTTGTGACATTTTTGACTTTTTTTCTGCTATGATATATGGTTTAAAGAGGGGGTATTTTGCTTGCCCATATTTTTAGCAAATGTAAAAAGTAACAATACTGAATGTTCATTTACAACGTGCCCAGATTTTCAAATTACTACATGTTGTAGAAATTCTGGTAAACCGCTCAAAACAGTCCTATCTACAAAAAAAAAAAAAAATCAGATAAATGTTGATGACATGTTGGAGAATCATGCTCCAAACACCAAGGTCTGCCTGTAGCTTTGTCCCAGACAGGCCTCCAGGGGCTGGTCAATCTGAAGGAAGGATGTTCATTATGTTATCATTCTGTTTACACTGCATACTTGCATATTGATTCTTTACATATTTCTTGTGGTTCATTAGTCTTTTACATATTTCTTTCTCGGTAACACTTATCGTATTATCCTTTTATAAGTATTTGTATCGTGATGTTTGCACTTTACACTTTCTTGTTTGCTGCTCTAATTCTGTAAATTTCCCATCTGTAGGGAAATCTGTAATAAATAACTATCTCATCTTATGTCATTGTAGACATAGTCACTTTAGTTTATCTAAAGTGATATCAACTATATATGGGAATTCAATATTTATAAAATATTTCTGTTTGAAATTCTGATGGGGCACATGCCCCTACTATCATTTTTCATGAAATGGGTTCAAAAAGGCTCCTGCCTTGACTTATGTGTTATCTGCCTCAAAGAATCTCCTTAATTCAAGTGTGGTTAAAAATTAAGATATAAAGAATAATAATAATTAAAAAAACACTTCATTTGAATAAAAGGTCTGATTCTTTACTTTTTTTGAGTATTTAAAGCTCCAAACTTTACAAACACCAAAATTCAGTTTGTTTTAGTCACAAGATAACTCACCTGGTTGATTCTGGTATCAGATCAATGCCCATACTAATATTCTGACTAATACTTGATATCCCTTGATTGACAGAGTCAAAGGCTCTGAGATAATGACATTAAATTTACTTTACTAAAGACAAGTCAACATCACAATCTTTGTTTTCCCTCTGGACAACATTAAATACACACAGCACTATGCCCCTAACCAGGCCCCCTCTTCCTTTTCAACGGTATGAAGTCATTTTCAATTAGTGTTCTTTTGTGGCCACCGGGTGAAGAGTCCTGGAAGAGCTCCAGTGTCTCCGCATGTGCTCTGATAGACACAGTATGCTTTAAGAGGAATAATGGTGAAGCTTTTCACTGCAGCTGAGGTTAACATGCATTAAAGTCATCTGTTTGCAAAGATGGATGTCTGGCAACACTCACTCTCACTCCGCTAAAATGCATTAAGGTAAATACCGCTCCACTGAGAGAGAATCGCTTTGTCTGATGCGTGAAGTAAAGAAGGCTATGAATATCAAATATGCTATGAATAAGTTATGTGGCGGTGGCAATACTGCAAAAAAAATTAAGATAAAGACTGGATGCAAAAATCAAGGGTTTTCAGGATGTGAAGAGGGCGCCTTTACAAAAGTTATCAATGCATTAAGACATAAGCCAAAAAAAAATCAACAGTTTGGAAAATAAGGTTAATGTATCTAATGATTAAAAAAAGATTGTGTGCAGTTAGAGCAATGTTAGTTTTGCTGCTCTACACTTTATTCCCCCTTTTTTTTTTTCATTTCATAATTATCTTTAACTGGTCACATGGTTCCAGTGGTAGCAAGTGCTACTGGGATGCTCTGTTTTACATTGTTTGTATCCTCAGATTAAACTCATTTAATTAATGCACTCCAAACTCCTTTGTGCAAAAATGTACATTTGTGCACACTTTCTATGTTTACAGTCACACACAGATGCATGCATAATCACAATTCCTGTGACATCAGATGTCTTCTGTGTCCCAAAAATTCAGGATTTCCAGCTGTTGGTCAACGCACAAGCCTGTCTACAAACACACTTTAGAACATGAGATTACACGCTGTGCAAGTATTCAGCCAGTAATATGGCCTTCACACACACACACACACACACACACACACACACACACACACACACACACACACACACACACACAAACACACACACACACACACACACACACACACACACACACACACACACACACACACACACACACACACGCATCCTCTGCATCTCACTTTTACTTAGTTACCAAGCTTAAACAAAATTAACATTATTTCATTTCACATTATTTGCATAAATAAGCAACACATATGTGTTTGGGCCTTAAGGAATTTAAAACACATGCTACATCCACCAAAATATATTGGTATTTATACACACAGCGGAACAAACACACTTACCTTGTGACACCTCCAAAGAATCGGTCTGTTGTTAAGGTTGATGAAGACATGGGTATTTTAGAAGAACTGAGATTCTCACAGGGATGAAGTCTTATCTTTGGCAATTCCTGATTCCTTAATATTACACTTGGACAAGAAGGGAACCTCCCTTTCTCATACTTTTACCTCAGTCCAGGTCAGTGACTGACTCCCATGTAACAAAAATTAAGACCTTGGAATTTTCCTGGTTGCTGCCTTGAGGGTGCCATGCTTATCACAGGGAGGGACTGTGCCCATCAAAACAACTGTATTTTCAGTGACGTCATTATATTACTGTCTAAATGAGCAAAATGAAACCAAAGCAAGTTTAACTTCTAATCTAGACAGAACAAATAACATTGCTTGTGAAACACTGCTGCTATATGTGGATGGGTGAGCCACGGAGGCCAAAACTTTGTTATGTATCAGGGTTTTTTTTTCATGTAGCTGCATCGTGACATTTCAAGTATGGAGAATGCATTTTATGGGTATCCCAAGGTTAATTCATGACAGCTAATTATCCTGGCAAAAGGGGGTAAAAACTTATTCCAAACGACAAACCAAAGTCATCATCAGCACAAAGAGTATACCTGAGGCATATAGAGTGTGGACAGAGATGAACTTCAATGAGTGATGCCCTCACTCAGACGAATGTACCGATAAAGGCAGACAGGCAGTGTTGGAGGCTCCCCCTAATATGATCCGGTGACATTTTCTTCCCTCGCTCCTTCAGGGGGAAAGAGCAATGCAGAGAGGGAGCAAGAGAGTCAGAAAAGGAGATGCTGAAGAGAGAGAAGGAGAGGCAGAGATGGAAGAAAGAAAAATGGAGACAGCAAAGTAGACACTAATGAACGCAGACAACAAAGACCCTAACCTGGACTGGGAGCCCCTGGAGACGTAGAGAGGGTTTGCACTGGGTCAATAAAAGCACTGGACCATGTCTGCATTGTCCTGCCCTTCAAGCACCCGCTAAACTGCAGAGGGAGGACTTTTGCCCAAGGTTGTAAGAGTTACAGGGAAATATCACCAGATTTCATACCTTTATGTTGCCCACAAAATACATTTTATGGCCCTCTGTGCAAAGGGAGAAAAATCTGTGACATAATTTGTATGTGGGATGTGAAACCAAAGTACTTTTACTGAAGGAGGGATACTGTGCTTTTTTATCTTTATACTGTCCCTCTGGTTCACCTGTGTTATCATTCCATGATTTTGGTATTTTACCAAAAATATCTATTTATGTGTGAAACACCTCATTTAGCTACTGTTTCTTTAGGGCTCCCCACTCTACAAACCCCCTAACTTATGATTGGCTAGCTCTGTGAAGACCTGCCCAGGGCAGGACTACAGGCAGGTCAAGCCTGTCACTCCAACGTTTTTGAAGCAGTTAGGTGATCCTTATGTGATGACCTCATCATTTCAGCAAGTTTCGTAAAGCTTTGACAAAGATCAAGACTATTTTTGGCAGTTTACAGACAGATTCAGGGATTTCTACAACATATGAATGTTTAGCAGTTTGAAAATGTCCCAACAATCAATAGAGAAAAGAAGATTGGGCTTATATTTCCTACCTGCAAACTATACATTATTCCATGTATTACCCAGCTCCCAACTAAAGATATAAGAAAAAGACATTGATTAATTATCCGTTCGGAATTATTTACGTAAATTGTTTTGTTTTGTTTGTTTGTTTGTTTGTTTGTTTTTCATTTTAATTGTCCCAATGAGTAAATGGCAGTAAGCTTTCAATGGTGTTGGATCCCCATTCAGCTCTCCTTCTCTGATCTCTGTGGCTGACTTGTCATTCTAACTGAAAACAAAAGTTTCAGCTACATTGTTTACCAATATAGAGAAAAAACTTAATAGTTCCACTTTACCTTTACAAGGGTAGAAGAAAAATGTGGTGGAACTCTTTTCAGCAGATTGACTTGTCACTATGTGTGATCTGTTTGCTTCTGGTGTTGTTCACATTGGTGAAGGTTAATGACTGCATCAAGTGGTTTTAACCATTCAGAAGCAAGATTCCAACACAGCTGGAGGATGAGTAAAAAAGCCCAGGTAAAATTATAGTACAATGACTTGGAAGCTGCGTCAGGTGTTTGGATAATCTTCGTCCTTTAGATGTGTAATGGGTCAAACCATTGCCTGAGATTTTTTTTTCTCTGCCATTGGCACAGCTTTGTGTCTAACTCGAAATGTGTATCCACGATAAACAGCTGCTCATTTTGTCTGTGATGTATCTGCTTGTTGATAAAAACAGCATAAATTCATATTAACGGGAAAAAAAAACATTTAAAGGGGCTGTGAGGGCTTTCTAAGTGATCTTGAAAACGTCTCACCTCTACATATATGGACGATCATATGCCAGAGAATTTAAAATGATATTATCAGTGCTTAAATAGGTAATTTCTTTATGCTATTTCTCATCTTCTTGGTTAGGTTGGACAGGACCATTTTGATATATGGCATGTAGATGTTCCCACCACAACACCATGCTGCAGCTAGCAGTGAGAAGAGCGATCAGGACCAGGATTCACTAACATCACACCTTATGGCCTCAGAACTGTGAGTAGCAGC